>NC_059434.1:83485692-83785692 GCF_021028975.2 Sphaerodactylus townsendi
CCTCATTGTTCTTCCTTCTTTCTCATTCTCGTGTCCTTCTCATTCTCCTTCTCATTCTCATTCTCATTCTTCTTCTGTCTGTCTGTCTTCTTCTTCTCCTTCTCATGTCTCATTCTCCTTCTCCATTCTCCTTCTCATTCTCATTCTCCTTCTCCATTGTCATTCTTCTTCTCATTCCTCATTCCTCATTCTCATGTCATTCATTCATTCTGTGTCCTTCCTCCTTCTCATTCTCATTCTCCTTGTTCTTCTTCTTCTTCTTCTTCTTCTTCTTCTTCTTCTTTGTGTTCAGCTGTGTTCTCATTCTCTGTGTTCCTCCTTCTCGTGTCATTCTGTGTCATTCTGTGTCTGTGTCATTCTTCTTCTCGTGTCATTCTCATTGTCATTCTCATTCTCATTGTCTGTGTCTGTGTCATTCTCTGTCTTCTTCTTCTTCTTCTCGTGTCTTCTCATTCTTCTTCTTCTTCTCCTTCTCCTTCTCGTGCTCCTTGTGTGTGTCTCATTTCTCCTTCTCGTGTCTGTGTCCTTCCTCTGTGTCTCATTCTTGTGTCTGTGTCTTCTTCTTTGTTCTTCAGTTTGTCATTCTCATTCTCATTCCTCATTCTCGTGTCATTCTTCTCATTCTCATTCAGTGTCATTCTCGTGTCTTCTTCTTCTTCTTCATTCTCCTTCTTGTCTCATTCTCGTGTCTGTCTTCTCGTGTCTGTGTCATTCTCATTCTGTGTCATTCTTCATTCTTCTTCTTCTTCTTCTTCTTCTTCTCTGTGTCGTGTCTGTGTCATTCTGTTCTCCATTCTCATTCTCGTGTCTGTGTTCTTTGTGTGTCTTCTTCTTCTTCTTCCTCATTCTGTGTCATTCTCATTCTGTGTCTTCTTCTTCTTCTTCTTCTTCTTCTTCTTCTTCTTCCTCTGTGTCTGTGTTCTTCTTCTTCTTCTTCTCATTCTCATTGTCATTCTCATTCTCATTCTCCTTCCTTGTGTCATTCTCATTCTCATTCTTCTTCCTTTGTTCTTCTTCTCTGTGTCTTCTTCTTCTTCTTCTTCTCGTGTCTCAGTGTCTCATTCTCGTGTGTCTTCTTCCTTCTCTCCTTCTCTGTCTCGTGTCATGTCATTCTCATTCTTCTTGTGTGTTCTTCTCATTCTCGTGTCTGTCTTTCTTCTTCTGTGTGTGTCATTCTCATTCTCATTCTCATTCTCGTGTCTGTGTCATTCTCCTTCTTCCTCATGTCATTCTCATTCTCATTCTCGTGTCATTCTCGTGTGTCTGTTCTTCTTCTTCTTCCTCTCATTCTCATTCTCAGTGTCTCATTCTTCTTCTTCTTCCTTCTTCTCCTTCTCATTCTCGTGTCCATTCTCCTTCTTCTTCTTCTTCTTCTTCTTCTTCTTCTTCTTCTTCTTTGTTCTTCTCATTCTCTCCTTCTTCTTCTTCTTTTTCTTCTTCCTCCTTGTCCTTCTCGTGTCATTCTCCTGTCATTCTTCTCGTGTCATTCTTCTTCTTCTTCATTCTTCTTCTTCTTCTTCTTCTTCTTGGTTCTGGTTCGTTGTGGGTTCAGCTTCTCGGGTTTTGCAAGCACTTTTTCTACAGTGCAAGCTGTGATTTTAAGACCTGCTCCTGGGGCAAAGGTTCACATGGTGGGGACCATGTGTTGTCTCTGTGAAAGTCATAAAATCATATGTCACAAAAGTCATAAAACCTCCTTCTTTGGAGGTTTTTCAAGAGAGGCTGGGTGGCCATCTGTCCGGAGTGCTTTGATTGTGTGTTCCTGCACTGCAGGGAGTTGGGCTTGATGGCCCTTGTGGTCTCTTCCAACTCTATGATTCTATTCTATTATGTGACTTGTGTGTTGTCCTCAATTGCTGCCAGAGGGAGAGAATGATTGCCTACAACCGAAACTTAATAACAATCAATATACATAAGAACATAAGAACCAGCCAGCTGGATCAGACCAGAGTCCATCTAGTCCAGCTCTCTGCTACTCGCAGTGGCCCACCAGGTGCCTTTGGGAGCTCACATGCAGGAGGTGAAAGCAATGGCCTTCAGCGGCTGTTGGTCCCGAGCACCTGGACTGTTAAGGCATTTGCAATCTCAGATCAAAGAGGATCAAGATTGGTAGCCATAAATCGACTTCTCCTCCATAAATCTGCCCAAGCCCTTTTGAAAGCTATCCAGGTGAGTGGCCATCACCACCTCCTGTGGCAGCATATTCCAAACACCAATCACTGCGTTAGCGTGAAGAAGTGTTTCCTTTTATTAGTCCTAATTCTTCCCTGGCATTTTCAATGGATGCCCACACACAGTTCCTGATGTTGTGAAAGAGAAAATTTCTCTCTGTCAGCATTTCTACCCATGCATAATTTTATGAACTTCAATCATATCCCCCCTCAGACGTCTCCTCTCCAAACTAAAGAGTCCCAAATGCTGCAGCCTCTCCTCATAAGGAAGGTGCTCTAATCCTTCAATCATCCTCGTTGCCCTTCTCTGCACTTTTTCTATCTCTTCGATATCCTTTTTTGAGATGCAGCGACCAGAACTGAACACAGTACTCCAAGTGCGGTTGCACCACGGCTTTACATAAGGGCATGACAATCCTTGCAGTTTTATTATCAACTCCTTTCCTAACGATCCCCAGCATAGAGTTTGCCTTTTTCACAGCTGCCATGCATTGAGTTGACATTCCCATGGAACTATCAACCAAGACGCCCAAATCCCTTTCCTGGTCTGTGACTGATAGCACTGACCCCTGTAGCGTGTATGTGAAGTTTGGATTTTTTGCCCCTATGTGCATCACTTTACATTTTGCTACATTGAACTGCATTTGCCATTTCTTCCTATGAGAAGGAGCATTTGAACCCAGGTCTCCGGTCTCCTGGGCATGATGCCATTCTGGCTTCGCATAATTGTCTTTGCTCCCTGACTTTGGCTTGTTTCCAGAACTCTTTCCCTAGTAACTTTTTCGGTAGATCGTCCAGTTATTTTTAGCCTCGCGTGTCACCGTGGTCCGAAATCACCGCAGCGAATAAATGAAGTAATTTGCAAATGAATGTCGCATCTATGGGTTAGTTTAATACAAGCCCAGCTCTCGGATGCTGAGCAGCTGATGAGTGGCCCCATTAAGCATCGGGCTGCTTCGTGTTCACCACTCAACGACTAAAGCATTGTTGTGACATGAATGTGTCACTGCGTGATCACAAGAGAGGTTTCCGAACGTCTCCTGCTCCCAATCCCTCCCCGGATTTTAAAGACCTTGGCCTGTGTTCTGGCTCTGCACTTTACAAAGCTGAAAGTTTTCCTGCTACTGAAGCATTTTTCCCCCTTCTGTCTGATGAGGTACTTGAACTGAAAGCTCACTCAGTTGGAAGAAAGCTTCATAGTTTGCTGAGTAGAGGGATGGATTCTAAAATTGTTAAACGATGGCGGGAGAAATTTGCCGCAAGGATGGCGACAGTGAACTGTGTAGTGGTTAAGAGCAGGTGGACTCTAATCTGGAGAACTGGGTTTGATTCCCCACTCTGACACATGAGCAGCAGAGGCTTATCTGGTGAACCTGCTGTGTTTCCCCACTCCTGCATTCCCACTGGAGGATCTTGGGCTAGTCACAGTTCTCCGAAACTCGCTCCTTCCGCACGTGCAGAATAATGCACATTCAGTCCACTTTCACAACCATTTGAAAGTGGATTTTGCTATTCCGCACAGTGAAATCCAGCTTCAAAGTGTGTTGAAAGTGGATTGAAAGTGCATTATTTGGGAATAACATTATATTAACTATAAAAATAAATACAGGAAGAAATGGATGAATGGCGCCAATTGTTCTCTAAGTGATAAATAGCTAAAAATTACTTTCTGGATGACCAATGTTACAGGAGGAAACAAAGGGGGGGATATTACTCATTTAGTGTAATATGGGGGACATTGAACTTGTTTTAGTCTGCTGATAGTTGTCTTGCTGGTGTATTACAGAAGGTTTACGAATCGTTATTGATAGCGAATAGTAGTAGATATAGTAAATAGGATTTGTTTTGGTAAATATTTGTGTAATTAATAACAATATGTAAAGTTTTAATATTATATAATAATCTATATTTAGTAAGGATTGTTAAATTGTTATATATTTATGTTGTGTAACAGCTTGATTATTGATGTATATATTAGTAATCTTTGGTTGGAAATAAAAAATTATTAAAAAAAAAGAAAGTGCATTATTTTGCATGTGGAGAAGGGGCCAGAGTTTAGTAAATTTGGGTCCTTGACCGTATTAAAACATTCCTTCCCTCCTTCCCTCCTTTGGTGGTCTCCCATCCAAATACTAACGATGGCTGTCCATGCTCAGTTTCCAAGTTCTGATGCGTTTGGGCTAGGCTGGGCCTCGCATCCAAATTTGCTCAAAGCAAAAAGAAGCCGGCAAACCCAAAGATAATAGTATGCATACCAATCGTTCCCCCTTAACACCTCAGTAAGAAGAATTATTAGCATGGCCCAGGGCAGAGAAAAGATCTCAGCGAACCTCTGTTAAACATGACCTGATAGGGCTCGCTTCACAGAGATGAAAAAGAACCGCACGTTATCCCAGAGGCTTATCACAGACTACAGAAATTGGCCACAGTCTGGATCTCTGGCAAACATGTCATACCGCTGAGGTGCTGCCTCCATACTTTGCTGCATTACAATTAATTAGCTTTCCTGTGGAAAGCAGTCCCATAGCAGATTAATACCCCTAGAAGCAGAGGTGGGATCCAGCAGGTTCTCACCAGTTCCCGAGAGTGGGTTACTAATTATTTGTGTGTGCCGAGAGGGGGTTACTAACTGGGTCTGCTTTTCCACCTCCACGCCCTCGCCTCCCCGAGAGGCATCCTGCCTTTGAACATGAAGGTTCCATATAGCAATTGCGACTAATAATGTCACTCCCTGAACTGGGTTAATCCCTTCCAGGTACTGCAATTCATGGATTCTCAGCCTTTCGTACCTTTTATCTCACCAGTCTCTATCAAAGAACCTGTGCATTTCACCATTGCTGTGTTCAGATTTGTGAGTTGGGGCATTTTCTATAATGGGATGATGATTTCGAAATGACCTGGTGCAAAAAATTTTTGGGGGTCGTGGTGGGGTGGCTGCCCATGGGGGGGCATCCAACTCAGGTTTTGCCCAGGGCTCAGGTTTGCCTAGGTACGCCTCTGCCCTCTTTGCTGAGGGGGGGGCTGGCGAGGGAACCTGTTTCTAAAATGTTTGGATCCCACCACTGCCTAGAAGCATTCCAGTCCTTGGGAAGCCGATGTATGTCCAGAATCTGCTCCAAAGAAGAAGTGTGGACGAGCAGTTTTAATTATAATTCTGCACCACGAGGACACACATAGAGGAGGAGGCAGCATTAATAGCCAGCACATTTTCTGGTAGCAGCGGGCCCTGAGCCTTGCGTGAGGAAAGGAAGAAAAAGAAGAGTTTGGATTTATACCCCACTTATCTCAACCGTAAGGAGTCACAGAACAATTTACAAACTCCTTCCCTTCCTGTCTCCACCACAGACAGCTTGTGAGGGAGGCGGGGCTGAGAGAGCTCAGAGAGAACCGTAACTGGCCCAAGGTTAAGGTGACCAGATTTTTACTCCTGTAACACGGGGCGCGCACCCGAGCAGCCGCAGGAGCACACTGCCTTTTGCAGCGCTCCTCGGCCAGGAAACAGGGAAGCGCCCCAGAAGGCAGTGCGGCAGTGCAGGAGGCGCACGCGGCCGCAGGATCGCATTGCCTAAACGGGACAATTTTAAAACCCCGCGGGATGCGGGACACATTGCGGAAAAGCGTGAGTGTCCTGCCAAAAGCGGGACGGCTGGTCACCTTACCCAAGGTCACCCAGCAGGCTTCGTACAGAGAAATCAGGAAACAAACTCAGTTCTCCAGAGCAGAGTCCACTGCTCATGTGGAGGAACGGGGAATCAAACTCCAATGGGGAATCAAACCGGGGGGCAGGCAAACCACTGCAGAGGTGGGGGCTCCCCCAGGGCCCACAAGGGGAGGGGGCAAGGCTTGCGTGGGGGCAGGGGGGCAGAAAATCTAGGAGAAATGGAGCAGGGGCGGAAAACACAGATTTTGCCCCGGGGTTCCATTTTTCCTAGATACGCCTCTGATATGGAGGAGTGAAGCATCAAACCCAGCTCACCAGTCTAACGCTCATGTGGAGTAGCAGTGAATAAAATCCAATTCTCCAGATTATTATTAATTTGTTTGTTTGTTTGTTTATTATATTTATATACCGCCCTCTCCCGCAGGGCTCAGGGCAGTGAACAGAACATAGATAGAGCACAATAAAACCAGAGACTAAAATCAATTAAACATTAGTTAATTTGGCTCTATATAAATAAACCCCACCCCATTAAAACGCAGCACACTAATCAACATAACAAATGGCACCAACTGTCAAGTCCCCTAAAAGAAAAAAAGGGAGAGAGTACGGCAGGATCTACTGATGTGGAGGAGTGGGGAATCAAACCAGGTTCTCCAGATTCAAGCCGTAGGGAGCAGGAATGTTTTTCCTTCGGTCTCTTCAAAAGATGGCCAAAGTGCCACATGGCCTCAGCTGTGGGATCCTGAGGCCTGTTCTAGATGGGAATCTGCAGCTGGAGCTTGAGAGCCAAAGGGGTCACAAAAGGCCACGTGCAAACAGAGAAAGGAGGCAGGCAGCGGAGTGGATATTTTCTTCTACACTCCAGCATGGCCTAGGTAAGACAGTGAAGATCCCAAAGGCAGCATCTCAAGAAGTCCCCACTTCCTGGGACCCTCTGTGGAAAGATGGGCTGCCAGGATACAGCCAAGTGGAAAGACGGCATTCCCGACCACACAGATTGGCTGGTACCTTAGGCCATTGGGAAATGGGTTCACAAGACAGGCCTCCTTTGAGGTACCTGACTTACTACAAGGGTAAGCTGACCAGATGTCTCGCTGTTGGCGGGACAGTCCCGCCTTCAAACAATTTGTCCTGCATCCCGCGGGTTATTTCCAGTGTCCCGATTTTCTGGGGCATAAGGCAGTATGGCAGCCTTCCGAGCGCGCACGCAGCTGCAGAAACATGGCCTTGTGGGGCGCTACCGTTTCCCGCCCTGTCACAGGGTGGGAAACGGGAGCGCTCCACAAGGCTGTACGGTCCTGCGGCTGCACGCGTATGCGCGTGTGTGCGCGCGCAGCCGCCCATCCCGGTTCACAAAGGTGACCATCTGGTCACCTTATACAAGGGGATGGGGAGGGGTGGCTGAGTCGTATGCTGGGTCGTATGCTCCCCTCTGTCCACTCTAGATTCGCCATTGTCTGTATGGAAAGGGCTTATATGTTACAGCACAAGAAGTCTGAAACAAGATGGAGAGTTTATTTAAACAGCTAGATTCAAGTCCAGTTGCAACTGAGAGACCAACAAGTTCTGTAAGGGATAAGCTTTCATAGAATCATAGAGTTGGAAGAGACCCCAAGGACCATCCAGTCCAACCCCCTGCAATGCAGGAACACATAATCAAAGCATTCCTGACAGATGGCCATCCAGCTTCGGTTTAAAAACCTTGAGAACAAAAGCTCCGTTTATCAGATACCTTTGACTCTCAAAAGATTAAACTCTGAAAATCTTATTGTCACAGGCTTTCATGGCTGGAATCAACTGGGCTGTTGTGGGTTTTCCAGCTGCGTGTCCATGGTCTGGTAGATCTAGCTCCTAATATTTTGCCCACATTTCTGGTTGACGTCTTCAAAGGCGTGTCACAGTGAGATGTTTTTGTCTCCATGGCTATGGAGAAAAACACTTCCTACTGTGACATGCCTCTAAACATGCCAGCTGTAGATACAGGCGAAACATTAGGAGCAAAAACTACCAGACCACGGACACACAGTCTGAAAATGTAACCTCTAACTGTGGGTTCTGTGGGGCAGAACTTGGAAGGAGTTGCAAAGAACTAAATTTTAAAACAAAATGGTTTACTTCCTTAACAAATAACACTTTTAACATTAACATTTAACTTTCAACAATTTACAGTCCTTCTAGGTTGCATTTCAAGACCTTATCTTGACAATCTACTGATAAATGCCAAGTCCAATTCTTCCCGCTGGTGCTTAGCTTATGAACACTTCAGAGGCTTGGGTGAATGGGATCCAAGATGATGAAGGTCCCCAAACGAACTCCCATCAATTACATGCAAAGCAAGCCCTGAAACAATAAATTCTAACATTTACAAAAAGAGCAAAAATAAACAACTCCCTTCCCACTAGTTCCTAACAACTTTGCAGTTACCTTAAACAAGGTGTTAAGAGCTTATAAAGAATTAAATCAAGGTCCCAGCCTGGTAGCCTGGCTTCCTCCAACTTCACCAGTTTTTGCAGCCTTCTGCTGCTTTGAGTCTCCACCCCTTTCTGGGTCAACCCATTCTGAACATAGGGGTTACAAAAACAATCTTCAATAGCCATCTGAAAATCTTGTTGGCCTCTCGGGTGTTGGTGGACTCAAATCTAGCTGCTGTACTGCAGACCAACACGGCAACCGTCCGGAACTAACTTTATTAAACGGGATGCTCAGGTGTCGAATGGTGAGATAAACTTTTCTTCTCCTGAAGTGAGAATTGGCAGACAGATCACCAGATCCGCAGACAGGTAACTGAAGAAGGCAGCTGTGAAATATGAGTTTGCGCGCGCGGGGACCTGTCATTGATTGACCACGGGAGCTTGAAAACTATTAAGCCCTAGCTCTTGGGAGGGGAGAAAGAAGACAAGAAATTGAGATGTCAGATGTGTCTCCCCGTTATTGCGAAGGGAAATGTTAACGGCTGTATAAAAAATCAACAAAATGCAACATGAATCCTGCCCTGGAAGAGTAAAATTGATTTAAAAGCAACTGACCTGATATGGCTGAGAAATGTAAGGCATCTAACTCACTGGGCTAGCTCTCATGGGTTTTATGGTGGTGCTTGCTTGGTTCACCGCACGTTACAGTGCGCTGGGTCCCTGTCCCAAGGGGAAGACCATTTGTATGGTAGCACTGGTGGATTTTGTCTCAAATCATAAGGCAGAGAGAACAAATGTCGGCATCACACCTTCTAGTGGCCTCAGACCAGGTTCTCTGTCCCCTTGCTCAGAGTGGTGTTAGGTCTCGGGCCTTCAGTCAATAAACAGACTCTGGATGCTTGATCAGAAGTGTTTATTGAAAGGCAGCAGGTACCTAGCTTGAGAAAGCCAGTTCTGCTGGATCCGGCTTTCCATGGCTCCTTTATCCTCACCCGGTTCCCCCCTCCCGATTTCCCAGTGAAAGTGTGAAAGTAGTTGTTTGAGGCATAGGCGCCTCCAAGGCGATAGATACAGCTGTGATAGATAGCGATAGATTCAGCCACCTGCCTCGCCTCCCCCCCTCCACCGGGCCAACAGGCACATCCTGTTTCCCTGAGCCAGGGAGGCTTTTCGGGGTCATTCAGCCTAGTTATCTACAATCGGTGTCGAAGCAGTAAGCATAGGAAAGGAAGAGAGAAAGGCCCTTTACATATCAATCAGAGTATATTATTATTATTATTATTATTATTATTATTATTATTATTATTATTATTATTATTATTATTATTAATTATATTTATAAAACCGCCCTCCCCCGAAGGGCTCAGGGCGGTGAACAAAACATAGAAATAGAGCACACGATAAAATCAGTAATATCAAATTGAATTAAATAAGCATTGAACAGTTAAAACTACCCCGTTAAAAGCAGCATTTAGTCAAATATATAGATGGCGTCCTACTAACAGATCCTCAAGAAAAAAAGGGGAGGGACGGTAGGATCCACAGATGTTATAAAAGGAAGAGGATGGGGGGGCAATCAGTGGCTGGTCTCCCCAAAGGCCCGGTGGAACAGCTCGGTTTTGCAGGCCCTGCGGAACTCGTTAAGGTCCCGAAGGGCCTGCATAGCTGGAGATAGATCATCCTCAGCCTTGGAAGGAGATCCCTTTAATCTCCCCTTTTCTGGACAGCTTGGCTTCCTGGGCATCTCTAAGATCTCTGTGCCTTCTGAAGGGCAACAGGTATATTTACAGTATATAATCCTGTCTCACTTTGCTTGAGCAGAAATGTGGATTGTGTGGCATGTTAAATAAGAATAGTTATCTCTCTAAAGACCAGCCATTTTACCTCAGAAGTTTATAAACACGAAGAGAACTTTACTAACTGAGAGAGAAAAAATAAACAGTATGTACATATCAACAGTGTCACATATATATCATTATATTCATGGCTCATCGTTTGTTACAGTTTGGGTTGTGATAGTACAGTATCTTAGTCAAAGGCACTTTTACATAGCACTGGTTAGCAGTACACAGAGAAACCTCTTTTCTCTCAGTCAGTCAGGGAACAACAGATCTACCAACTTTTTTTAACTGTCACCTTTAGAATGTTCGTGCAGCTTCCCAGAATTCCCTGCTGCTTGTGCTGCTGCTGCATGCAAACAAGGCTGGAAATCCCAACACCTTCCACCCCTTTGGTGAAGTCCAGCTCACCATTCCTTGGAGAGGCCTTTTCTTCTGTCCATCCCCAAAAACACCCCTCTTGGCCAGGGGCTCCTTGGGCCCTCCCATCATGCCCCAACTTTGGGCCCTTCTGTGGGCCTTTCAGATGCTACTCCAGGCTCGGCCATCTCCTGGCTTATGGGATCATTTCTGGAAGCTTCTGCTGCTCGGCCTCTTACCAACACGTCTATTGGATGCTGCTGGGCCAAGGAGGAGTTTGGACTTATACCCCAGTTTTCTCAACCATAAGGGGTCTCCAAGAGGTTTACAAACTCCTTCCCTTCCTCTCCCCACAACAGACACCCAATGAGGTAGGTGGGGCTGAGAGAGTTTGAGAGAACCATGACTGGTCCCAGGTCACCCAGCAGGCATCATATGGAGGAGTGGAGAATCAAACCCGGTCCTCCAGACTAGTCTACCGCTCTTAACCATTACACTATGCAGGGCTGTTGCCTCCAAGCTCTCTATGTGGGGCTTTGCCATGTATCCCTCAGGCTGTAAGGGTGGGGGTTAGTTTCTGCTCTTTCTGCCTGGCCTTGGCGCATTCCTCGTTCTGGGCTTCGTGCCCGGGGTGGTTGTGGCCTTAACCTTGCTGTGATTATCTTGTGTGTTTGAAGCTTGTTTCTGTTCTGTCGTGGGAATTCTGCTGGGACGTTTGGGGGAGGTGGCTGAAGGTTCCGTAAAAGCGACACCTTAAGCCCGGGAAAGTCAGAATCTGCATTCCATGTATTGCGATCATTGAAGTTTAGGAAATAAACGTACTGATCTCAGTTACTTTGTTTCGAGTCCTTTGAGGTTCCTTACATTTGCTAAGCTTGCTCTACCACTCACAGACTTACTGCGTACCAAAGGAAAGGGACCCCAGGCATCGAAACCCGGGGCTCCCCTCTCCTGGTCCCCTGATTGTCAAAAATTGTTTCAGGCTCTTAAGACAGCTTTTACTACCGAACCCATTTTGAAACACCCAGATCCCACTTTGCCTTTCATCGTGCATGTCGATGCTTCGGATAAAGCCCTAGAAGCAGCACTCTTGCAGAAAAATAAAGATAACAAACTCGTACCGTGTGCTTATTTATCGAAAAAACTGTCTGGCCCTGAACTCAACTGGACGGTTGGGGATAAAGAAACGGCAGCCATTAAGGAGGCTTTGTCTACGTGGCGGCATTGGCTGGAAGGCACCGCGCGACCGTTCCAGGTTTGGTCGGATCATAAAAACTTGGCAGCTTTGTCTACTCCACTCAAAATGTCGGCCAAACAATTGAGATGGGCGGACTTCTTCTCCAGATTCAACTTCACTGTCCATTTTTTCCCTGGTAATAGCAACAAATTAGCTGACGCCCTGTCCCGCCTCCCCATGGGGATGGACACTTCCTTACGCGCCATGCCTCATACTATTCTCACACCCTCTCAATTGGGCTTGGCGGTAACCCGATCCCAGACAGTTACGCCCCCGAAACATTCCCCCATGAAGGTCCCAGACGTTGTATCTCCGTTTCTACGTCACCTGGAGGAGGCGGGACGACAGGAGGTTCCGAAAGAGGAATCTGACCCCTTCCTGCAGTTGCAAGGGGGAGTTTGGAGATGGGGTGACTGCTGGTACATCCCACCAGCCCTACGTAAGCAGGTTCTACTGGCCGGTCATGACGCCCAACAAGCGGGACACTTTGGATTTTTGAAAACGCTTCACCTACTTAGGAGGCAGTTTTGGTGGCGCAAGGGACATTGAGAGGCATACATAAAGCAGGGTGTCCGACGTCGCGCAGAGGCTAAGGCCATCCCTGGTAAGCCGTGACGATGGATTACTTCACATTACCCCATCCCCCCCGGGCGGCTCAGTCGCGTGGCAAAGTGCGATTTCCATGGATTTCATCACAGATCTCCCCGAAAGCCATGGTAATACAGTACTTTGGGTGGTGTGGTGGACCTTCTTTTTTTCCAAACAGGCGACTTCGTTCCGTGTTCCACCATTCCCTCGGCGCTCTAAATTGGCCAAATTGTTTATTCAACATATCTATCGCTTTGCACTCATCAGCCGGAGAGAGTGATCTCCTCGACAGGGGCCCACAGTTCATATCTCCAAGTTTTTTGGTGCCGCCCTGGAGTTGTTGGGAATGGCCTCGGCTGTGGCTGCCCCGTACCACGCAAGCAAAGTGACAGCCAGACCGAACGGACTCAACAGAACGCTTGAGCAGTACCTCACGTTAGCAGTTACACCAACTATCATCAGGGATAACTGGTACGGAGCTTCTTCCCTTCGTCGGCGTATGCCTGCCTACAACAACGCTGTGGGTTCACAGCAGCACCAATAAAACTCCATTTGAAGTGGTCTCGGGTCGCTTCATTTCCCCGTTTACGTTGCCCCAGCTTCCCTCGATCATCGCGCCTCCAACCCTGGACTTTGGTGACTGGATCCGGTCTCCTAGCTGAAGGCTGGAAATCCGTTTCTTTCCTCGCTCTCGCATAGCTTAGCGGGAAGCCAAAAAAAAAGACAAGCCGGACAAACATAGAATGGATTTTCCTCTGCAAGTGGGGGGTGTGGGTTTATTTGTCTACCAAAACCTTAGGGATGTGCATAAATATGTCGAAGCTAGGGCAAAGGAAATTCATACAGGGATCACCCAGGGGATCAACGATGTGACTGCTCTGTTAGAATTGCCCAATTTCTCTCCAGTGCAATATTCACCCTGTATTTCATTCCTGAAGCTTACTCAAGCTGGGCTCCAGATTCAGATGTTGGCAATTCGACCTAACGGAGGGATTCCCCCGCCCGGTGATCGTTGATGGCCACAAACACTACAAAATCGACGCTTATTCCTGGATTCTCGTTACATACAACAAACGCTTGCAATATTTGGTTTCGTGGGTGGGATATACCTAGGGCCATAATCAATGGGGGTAGGTTGAAAACATTTTGACGCCTCTCCCCCTTTGATCAGCTGCTTTTCATAAGGCTTTCCCTCATAACCAGGGGGAGAGGGGGCTTTCGTGGAGGAGACGGAGTGTAAGGGTGGGGGTTAGTTTCTGCTCTTTCTGCCTGGCCTTGGCGCATTCCTCGTTCTGGGCTTCATGCCCGGGGTGGTTGTGGCCTTAACCTTGCTGTGGCTATCTTGTGTGTTTGAAGCTTGTTTCTGTTCTGTCGTGGGAATTCTGCTGGGACGTTTGGGGGAGGTGGCTGAAGGTTCCGTAAAAGCGACACCTTAAGCCCGGGAAAGTCAGAATCTGCATTCCGTGTATTGCGATCATTGAAGTTTAGGAAATAAACGTACTGATCTCAGTTACTTTGTTTCGAGTCCTTTGAGGTTCCTTACACAGGCCCTTCCTGAGCCATTTCAGACCCAACCATTTCTACTTTCCTTCTTCTTCCGCCATCTAGGACAGGGGTCTTCAAACTATGGCCCTCCAGATGTTCATGGACCACAATTCCCATCAGCCCCTGCCACCATGGCCAAGTGGTAGGGCTCATGGGAATTGTAGTCTATGAACATCTGGAGGGCCATAGTTTGAAGACCCCTGATCTAGGACCTTCTTGAATCCCCAGGCCTCCTTGTGTGGCCTCCCCTTCGACAGCCTGCCACTAGCCTTTGAAGGCCCCAGTAGCCAAGGTAGCCCCTGCCCTGCCTTGCCTTGAGCAATGGAGCACCACTTCCAGGATGGCTGTTTTTACTTCCAGCCAGACCATCAGGACTACCCACTTCCTGGGCTATATGGGGCGACCCAGCCACTCACAGTTGGCTTCTTGACGTGGAGAACTTGTTTATGTTCGTATTGATGCAACTGTGTCCTAAAACCTTGTGCGCCTATACTTTTTTCTGTGCACTTAAACCATCATAGGCCAATGATGATGTAATTATGTGCTTGTTCTTCCCTGTGCGCCAGTTTTTTTTCCTCAACTTTATTGTATCAATCTAATGAACAGTAATATAACTGCCTCTGTTGTGTTTTTTTAAAATGGGCAAACATCGTAATTTTCTAAAGTGTAGAGCTGTGAATATCTGACTTATATAAAACCATGGTTGAATGAGACTCTATGGCCCTTTCCGCACGGGCCATGCGGATGCCCCCACACCGGCAGGAATTCTGCCGGTGCAGGGGTGGGGGCCGTTCGCACAGAAACGTGAGAGCGGCCCCCGCAGAGGCCGGTGCAGGAGAGGCGGCTCCGCACGGAGCTGCCTCTTCTCCATCCCTCTCCCACTCACCTCGTCGCCGTCATCGCCCTGCTGGCCTCCGTAGACCCGCCCACGCTGCCCTCCGACCTCCAGGGGTCGGAGGACAGTGAGGGAGGGCCTTCGGAGGCCAGCAGGCTTCTCCCATGAGAGAAATTTTTCTCTCTTTCTCACAATACTAGAACCAGGGGGCATTCATTGAAAATGCTGGGGGGAAGAATTAGGACTAATAAAAGGAAACACTTCTTCACGCAATGTGTGATGGGTGTTTGGAATATGCTGCCACAGGAGGTGGTGATGGCCACTAACCTGGATAGCTTTAAAAGGGTCTTGGACAGATTTATGGAGGAGAAGTCGATCTATGGCTACCAATCTTGATCCTCTTTGATCTGAGATTGCAAATGCCTTAACAGTCCAGGTGCTCGGGAGCAGCAGCAGCAGAAGGCCATTGCTTTCACCTCCTGCATGTGAGCTCCCAAAGGCACCTGCTGGGCCACTGCGAGTAGCAGAGTGCTGGACTAGATGGACTCTGGTCTGATCCAGCTGGCTTGTTCTTATGTTCTTATGTTCTCATGTTCTTATGTTCACTTTGATATATTTGCTTCTTTCCTTTTGTCCTTTATCATTCTCTCACTGTTTACATTTAGATGGTAATATCTTTGGTGCAGAGACCTCTGTTTTTCCTTAAGAATGCTTTATAGGACCACTCATCTCTGAATACAGCGGTATCATTCAAATAGAAACTGCATTAAAACCCTCATTGTTCTCAGCTGTGGCCAAATCTAGTTAATAGCACTTCCCAGTTTGGAAGTGAACAATTCTATTTATAGTTGTGCCTGTTGAAAGGAGAAAGAGAGAGAATAATGGTAAATGGATCTGAAGTGCAAATTCCGCAATCAGGGGGAATTAACTTTTTCAAACAAAGTTTCCACAGCAAGAAAGGATCTATTATTATCTGTTCAAATCCCATTTCAACAACTGATTAAAATACGTTATGAAAGTGATTCCCGGTAGAAGCTTGGTATTTTGTGCGGAGGTTGTCGGGGGATCATGTTAGAAGCGAAATTACAAAATGAAAATTATAAGGGGATGAAAAATTCCCAGGAAAGAGAGAAGAAACTAATCGCATCAGTCGAGACAAAAAGACAGAAGGTTGTTCCAGAAGACTCGGCATGATTTATTTGGAGCTGCAGTTTTTTGTTAAATCTGTGTATGCTTATTTATCCGGAAAGTTCTCTGGAGGCCAACGGTAGCAACGATCATGGAGATGAGCAGATCTACCTGGCTCAGTTCTATCAGTGTATCTTCGGTCTACTCCGCACGAGCCAAAAACACAGGTGTGGGGCCAGTAAAAACACCAGTTGGGGGGAGAACTTTGCACAGCCATCGCCTCTGACATGAGCAGCCCCATGCTTTCTCCCCGCAACTAGTGGGAAAACAGTGTTTCCATGACTTCCTAAACAGACTCGCTTGAGAAACAGGATCCATACGAAGTTCTCCCCAATCCCACTCTTAACCCATGTTTATTGGCCCAGGTAGAAAGGGCCTTTGTCTTAACCTGGGAGCTGCCCTCTGACTCCTCTCTGCCCATCATTCTTCCCGTGCTCCTCATGGCATTTCATGGAGTCACATCCTCTACAGGACTCTCCTGCAGAAGCAATGCCTCATACACTCATACACATGATGCCGGATTAGCTGTCCATTTCTGAACGGGAAAGTCCTCTTTCCATTATGTTTCCCTCTCTCCTTTCAACTGCAATCTGAATGTGAACAGGATCTACTCGAATAAGTGGAAGTTTTCCTTTTTGCTATATACTTGTTGGGACATTTATTTACTGTACTCTACATCATGCTTCCGTGCCTGGGCAAAATTTGCTATATTAACCAAATTTCCTAATAGTTTTCATGTTGCCGTGCCATGTCTTTAATTTGGCTTGCTCTTAACTTTGTTATTGAAATTTTAAGAAATTGCTGCTGTGGAAATTTGTATTAATGTGGTTTCAGTTTTAGTTATGTATTTTATGTGCTGTTATTGGAACAGCTGTATTGTGAGCCGCCTCGAGCCCTTTGGGGGTGAGGCGGCCTATAAATCTAACAACAACAACAACAACAACAACAACAACAACAACAACAACAACAACAACAGCAACAACAACAGCAACAGCAACAATGGGGCAAATCTAATTTGGATAAATTTGGCTGGAGAGAATTCTGGGTGCCTCCTTAACTCATGAAAGTTTTAGCCTGGCAGTGTTCTAAATGTTTTACTGCTGCCATAGGAAGGAAGGAAGGAAGAAAGAAAGAAAGAAAGAAAGAAAGAAAGAAAGAAAGAAAGAAAGAAAGAAAGAAAGAAAGAAAGAAAGAAAGAAAGAAAGAAAGAAAGAAAGAAAGAAAGAAAGAGAATGTATGAGTACACACTTCAGCTGTATCAAAATTTGCCAGGCTCAAAGTTATTTTCCTGCACATTTTCTCTCATGTCAGCGTGTGTCGCATCTTCTCTGATGTCTGCACGTCTCTGTGTGTAAATGACCGAGAGTTTTAAGGAAAAGATGAAGAAGAGACATTTATCAGCCAGGCTTCAAAACTGTAAATTAGCTTCATTACAGTCCTGCTTGATGATATCTTTCATCCGCCTTCAATAACAGAGAAACAAAGCAACCCCTTCCAGTTCAAATAGGTGCGGCAGCAAGAGGTGTTGTAATGTAAGAAGAGCAGCAGAATTACTCATGCCTATTTAATGCAATTTGCAGGCTCCCTTGTAGAACCCTAGACTACTTATTTATTTATTTTGTTCCATTTATACTTCACACCTTTCCTGCCAAACATGGCTCAGGGCAGCTTCCAGCAATATAACATCAGCACGTCGCAGTTCAAAACCCTGATTCTTCGGCCCTTTCCACACAGCCAAATTAAAATGTTTTGAAGCAGGAAATAAAAGGCTTCCTCCTTGGCCCTGGTCAAAGACAGCCAGGCAGTTTTGGGGCAAAAGATTACTAGTAGGTTGTTACCATATAGGTGTATTGTTCTCTGAGGGTGATATAGTGAGAAGTGGTCCCACAGGTATGGTGGTTCCAAACTGTTGAGGGCTTTAAAGGTAAGTACCAGAGCACTGAATCTGGTTCAATTTGGCAGAGCACTGGTTATATACGTGCAGAGGTGGGATCCAGCAGGTTCTCACAGGTTCCCAAGAGTAGGTTACTAATTATTTGTGTGTGCCGAGAGGGGGTTACTAACTGGTGGTTTTGCCACCTGATTTTTGCCTTAGTTACGCCCCTCCTCTCAGCAGTAGCCCGCAGAACTTGAAGCAGTCTAGCAGGAGGTGCACAGGCGTGCGTGGCAGCCTGCGCCTGCGTGCACTCATTTCCCGCCCAGGAATGCCCCGCCCCCAGAATGCCCGGCCATGCCCCTGTCATGCCCCGCCCAGCCCATTGGCACTACGCCACAGTTTGAATCCCACCACCATGGGAACCTGTTACTAAAATTTTTGGATCCCACCACTGTAAACGTGCTCTTCAAAGGGTCCCAGTAAGGGTCTGCGCTGCCACATTCTGGACCAGTTGCAGTTCATGGAGCAACTTCAAGGGCAACCCTGCATAAAGCAAGTTACAGTAGTCTAATCTGGAGATGACCATTGCATGGATAACTGAGGCCAGGTCGATGCAGGAAAGGTAAGAGATCAGCTGCTAGACTTGGTGAAGATGGAAAAATGCCATCCTAACCACTGTTCATAGAAGTGGTATCCTCCTTGATGGGGAAAAGAAATAAGATTTATTGCAGTGATAACCAACATCTCTACACCTGTTGAATGAACACACCGATGGTAAAGGGGGCCTGGTCCTTTTAACTGGAGATGCCGGGGATTGAACCGGGGATCTTCTACATGCCGAACTGATGCTCTACCACTGAGCCACAGCCCCTCCAAAATTCTACCCTTCTATGTATTTTGAAGTCACTGGGCTCAGGAGGGTGCAAACTCTAGGAGTGCACCAATTTGTTCACCTGCTTAGGTACAGCTCATTCCGGTGAATTCATTTCCATATATATTGCTACAGTTTGTTCAGCACACCACTTGTTTCTAATGAAACATTCCCACGCACAACCACGCGACATAAATCTTGTCACCTTCAATAGCACACAAATACAAAAGAGTTCTCTCATGGGTGTTCTTGGGAGAGTAGTCATTATCTCTGTCCTAAAGGCCTGTTATATTCTGCTTCCAAAAATGCTAATAATTATTGCTGAGCTATCAGAATGAATACTCCCCCCACAAAAAAACACATCCTAGTGATAATTAAGCTCTCCTTGTTCCATCAGTGGTGATCATTGCTATAATCTTATGTTCAGACTAGCAGCCAACATTCAATTTATTTTTGTAGTTTGATGAAAAGTTCTCGGCATCTGTCTCTTTCTGATCCTTAGGGGAGTGGAACATCCGGTTGGCATACAACGGGTCCCAGAGTCAATCTCCAGCATTTCCTGCTAAAAGTATTAGACTCATAGAATCACAGAATCATAGAGTTGGGAGAGACCCCTAGGGCTATCAAGTCCAACCCCCTGCCATGCGGGAACACGCAACCAAATCACTTCACACAGATGGCCATCCAGCCTCTGTTTAAACACCTTCAAAGAAGGAGACTCCACCACACTTCAAGACAGTGAATTCCACTGTTGAAAGCCCTGATAGTCAGAAACTTCTTCCTTATGTTAAGGTGAAATCGGTTTTCCAACACCTTGAATCCATTACTCCTGGTCCTGCTGGGCCAGTCACCGTTCTCCCCAAACTCTCTCCGATCCACCTACTCCACAAGGTGTCTGTTGTGGGGAGAGGAAGGGAAAATAGCTTGTAAGCCACCTTGAGTCTCCCATATAAATCCAAACTCGTCCTCCTCCTCCTCCTCCTCCTCCTCCTCCTCTTCTTCTTCTTCTTCTTCTTCTTCTTCTTCTTCTTCTTCTTCTTCTTCTTCTTCTTCTTCTTCTTCTTCTTCTTCTTCTTCTTCTTCTTCTTCTTCTTCCCATTTCCCTCTTCATTATTCTTGGTGCAATAAAGATTCCTTTTTAACAACCAGCCAATAAAAAGAAAGCAAAGTTGGTGTTCATGTACAGCTAGTTGGGCTCATTAAAACTTGAATCCGGAAAGTTGCTGTTTGCTTTTAGGATGCGTTGATTTTCCTTACTGAGGTTTGAAGCCTGCGGGGTTTGGAGACTCTTTAGCAAGTCCCATCGGACTGTCGCCACTTCACAGAACGAGGGTTGTTCTACAGGGAACATTCACACCAATTAAATTTAAGGTATGAGCTTACATAGCCTGCGATCGGGGTTTTGCTGACAGCAATGAGAAAGTGCTTGCACGTTGTGAAAACCACTTCACCACTGCCAAAATAACCTTGAGATCTTCAAATACTTACCAAGATTGCATTACTTCATTTTTTTTTCCCACTTGCAAGCAAGCCTGGTTTGGGAAGGCAAGATGGCGACCGAGATTCGGGTGGGAGGGAAGGGTTTGGGAAAGGGAGGGAAGTTGTTGGGACATAAAGCCATACATCTCACACTCCCGAGCAGCCATTTTCTCTAGAGAAACCGATCTCTGTAGTCTGAAGATCTCTTGTAACTCTGGGAGATCCCCGGGCCCCGCCTGGATGTTGGCATCCATAACTGCACTTTTAATTGGCGTGAGTCTACTCAGTCAATGAGACATTTTTGGGCTGAAAGCTGATTAAAGTCAGCTCCATCCCGGAAGCACCTCTGGAACGCCCCCACCAGCACCGACTCCTACAGAGGTTGAGTGCCGGCGCAACTTCCATATTTGGATCTTGTGGAGATGCACAGTGCCCCATTGCCCGTGTTAGTCCCCCTCTTGTAAGCATATTTGCGCCTTGCGCTGGAATATTATTATTATTGTTATTGTTATTGTTATTGTTATTGTTGTTGTTGTTGTTGTTGTTGTTGTTGTTGTTGTTGTTGTTGTTGTTGTTGTTGTTGTAATTGTAATTGTAATTGTAATTGTTGTTATTGTTGTTATTGTTGTTATTGTTGTTATCATTATCATTATTATCATTATTATCATTATTATCATTATTATCATTATCATTATATTTATTATATTTATTATATTTATTAACCAACCTTCCCCTGGAGGGGTCAGGGTGGTGAACAAAGCAGAAACATAGAGCACAAATAAAATCCATAATATCAAAATTTAAATAGTCATTAAATAGTGGCTCTATATGTTAAAACCAACCCCATTAAAATGCAGCGTCCTAATATCAGATATACCAATGGCGTCCTACTAATAAATCCCCTGAGAAGAAAGGGGAGGGGGGACGGCAGGGTCCACAGATGTTATAAAAGGGGGGAGGGGGGCCATCAGCGGCCGGACTCCCCAAAGGCCCGGTGGAACAGCTCCGTCTTGCTGGCACTGGCATTAGCATGCTCTTGCACCACTTCCACGACTCTTTCGTCCCCGATTCTTTCACAAGCATATATCAGACCACTGTGAAAGAATCCAACCAAAATGAACTTAATGTGAACCTGCATACAATTTCTGTGTGCCTCACAAATAAGAGTTTATAAAGCAGACTTCTGCAGCCTGATGATGCTGGGAGAAGGGTAATTTAGGAATCAAAAACATTCATGATAACTCAACCTCTCAACACAAATGGTAATGTATGCATTACTTTGCATTTGGAATAACAATTAAAGCGTTCAAGCTATAGGAATGGCAACTGAAATAACCTTGAAACAATGTTTTATGACCTCCTGTTGGTGTTACATTGACTTTTTGCATCTACTTTTATGCTGGAGCATTAATTATGTCTATTGAAGTTATTCAGTTTTACGATAGAAGTAAAAGCAATGAAAAGCGCTAGCAGTGTTTGGCAGAAAATCGTTTTCCTTGACGCTTTTTATGCAGCCAATGTTATTTGAAATGCAGAACATTTAAATGTGTCTAAATACTTGCAACCAAGAATTGGGTTCTGCATGCATTCCATCCACAAGAAACCGCGAGGAGGCTACATGGAACAAACATTCAAAACAGATCTGTTTCTAAAGATACTAGAATAAAGCATTTTTATATAATTAAAGAATAATCAATAAGAAATATCTTTCAATTAGCTGTGTTTGCTTGTATTCTTTCAAAGACCCTTTCCGCACGGGCCAATAACGACACCCTGGGGATGGCAAAAATGCAGTCCCCAGGGAGCCGTTCACACAGGCGGTGCTGCCAAATCGCAGCAGCGCCGACCTGGCTCCCTTCCCCCTCCCCCAGGGTGGCCTCAGGCCGCCTCCAAAAACCTCCCTCCTGGAGGGAGGTTTTTGGAATACAGCGCATTCCCAGCGGCGCGGTGCGAATGGCACCGCCGGGAATGCGCTGTTGTCCCCGTCCTTCCCCACTCACATTTTCTACCCCATGCATAATTTTATAGACTTCAATCATATCCCCCCAGTCGTCTCCTCTCCAAACTAAAGAGTCCCAATCACTGCAGCCTCTCCTCATAGGGAAGTTGCTCCAGTCCCTCAATTATCCTTGTTGCCCTTCTTTGCACTTTTTCTATCTCCTCAATATCCTTTTTGAGATGCGGTGACCAGAACTGGACACAGTACTCCAAGTGCGGTCGCACCACTGCTTTATATAAGGGCATGACAATCTTTGCAGTTTTATTCTCAATTCCTTTCCTAATGATCCCCAGCATAGAGTTTGCCTTTTTCACAGCTGCCATGCATTGAGTTGACATTCCCATGGAATGTGAACACCTGCAGATGTGTGGGTATAGGACTCTGAAGAGGGCTTGGATTGAAAGTACATTATTCTGCATATGCAGAACTTGAAAACCTCCTTGCTGGTTCACCGTCAGTTGGCTGCAACTTTACACATACACAACAGGAATGAGAAACTTATGTACTCCTTGCACTGTTCCATCAAGAGAAGAGAGTTTGGATTTATACCCCCTCTTCTCTCCTGTAGGAGACAAAGAGGCTTACAATCTCCTTTCCCTTCCCGCCCCCAACAAACAGCCCATGGTCACCCAGCTGGCGTGTGTTGGAGTGCACAACCTAATCTAGTTCCCCAGATACGCCTCCACAGCTCAAGTGGCAGAGTGGGGAATCAAACCCGGTTCTCCAATTAGAGTGCCACTGAACCACTACACCACCGCTGCTCCTTCTCCAGTTGGACAGCTATGACTCTTGTAAAAAAATTGTTTAAAGAGCCCTCCCCAGTATCAAGCATAAACAGAGGGAAAGAAAGGTACTACGGCAGTCTAGGCCGTGTGCAGCATGATGAGATAAGGTCAGCCGATTGCCAATGCATGCAAAGAACAAATCACTCCAGGATTCCAAACATTTTGGCTGTTCTTCATTGGAAATGCTGCATAGAAGCCTTGGAACATCTCCTCCAATGCCCTTGAGCAGCTAACAATTGAGTGTAGCGAGGATCTGGTATAATTAGAATCATAGGATCATAGAGTTGGAAGAGACCACAAGGGTAATCAAGTCCAATCCCCTGCCATGCAGGAAGACACAATCAAAGCACTCCTGACAGATGGCCATCCAGCCTCTGCTTAAAAACCGCCAAAGAAAGAGACTCCATCACACTCTGAGGCAGCATATTCCACTGTCGAACAGCCCTCACCTTCAGGAAGTTTTCCTGACGGTTAGATGAAATCTCTTCTCCCATACTTTGAAGCCATCACCCCTTGTCCTAGTATCTGGAGCAGCAAAAAGCAAGCTTACTCCCTCTTCAACATAACATCCCTTCAAATATTTCAGCATGCTTATCACGTCACCCCTTAGAACATAAGAACATAAGAACTACCCTGCTGGATCAGACCAGAGTCCATCTAGTCCAGCACTCTGCTACTCGCAGTGGCCCACCAGGTGCCTTTGGGAGCTCACGTGCAGGAGGTGAAAGCAATGGCCTTCTGCTGCTGCTGCTGCTCCTGAGCACCTGGTCTGCTAAGGCATTTGCCATCTCAGATCAAGGAGGATCAAGATTGGTAGCCAGAGATCGACTTCTCCTCCATAAATCTGTCCAAGCCCTTTTTAAAGCTATCCAGGTTAGCGGCCATCACCACCTCCTGTGGCAACATATTCCAAACACCAATCACATGTTGTGTGAAGAAGTGTTTCCTTTTATTAGTCCTAATTCTTCCCCCCAGCCAGGGGCGTAATGAGGCAGCCCTGGGCAAACTGTAGCCCTGGGCAAAACCTGAGTTGGATGCCCCCCCCCATTGGCGGCCACTCCACCACGACCAATTTTTTTTTGCACCAGGACATTGGTGCCTGCAGGGGGGGCATTTTTAGACATATCAGCACCAGATTTCTGGGATGTTCCTGAAGGGGCGCATTTTTGGATGTATTGGCACCAAAATTTCAGGGTATCATCTGGAAACTGTCCTGATGGGACCCCCCCCCCCATGTTTGATGCAGTTTGGTTTAGGGGGTCCAAAGTTATGGACCCTCAAAGGAGGTACCCCATCCCACATTCTTTGCTAAGGAGAAGGGGGATACCCTTTTGACGGTCCATAACTTTGGACCCCATGAACCAAACTGCACCAAACCTTGGGGGTGCCATCATGACAGTCTCCAGATGATACCCTGAAATTTTGGTGATGATACATCCACGAATGCCCTCCCTTTAAGAACATCCCGAAATTTGCCCAATTCTGCATTGAGTTTTCTGTATTGCTGTCAATGGGGGTTGCAGGCTGAGGGGGGCACATTTCTGAAGGCACAGTCTCAAAACTTTCAGGGTCTCATCAGGAGACTTCCCTAACGATTCCCCCCAAGCTTGGTGCAGTTTGGTTCAGGGGGGCCAAAGTTATGGACCCTCAAAACTGTAGCCCTCATCTCCTATTAGCTCCCATTGGAAACAATGGGGGATGGGGCACCCCCTTTGGGAGTCCATAACTTTGGACTCCCTGAACCAAACCTCACCAAACCTGGGGGGGTAGCATAAGGATAGTCTCCTGATGAAACGCTGACATTTTAGTGCCGCTAGCCTAAAAACTGCACCCCCTGCAGGCCAAAAATGGAAAACCACTAAAAATACCCAAAAACGAACCCAGCATTTTGATGCCCCCCACAAGGTGATGCCCTGGGCAGCTGCCCACCTTGCCCAATGGGCATTACGCCAGTGCCCCCAGCATTTTCAATGAATGCCCCCTGGTTCTAGTATTGTGAGAAAGAGAGAAAAAATTATCTCTGTCAACATTTTCTACCCCATGCATAATTTTATAGACTTCAATCATATCTCCCCTCAGACGTCTCCTCTCCAAACTAAAGAGTCCCAAACGCTGCAGCCTCTCCTCATAAGGAAGGTGCTCCAATCCTTCAATCATCCTCGTTGCCCTTCTCTGCACTTTTTCTATCTCTTCAATATCCTTTTTGAGATGTGGCGACCAGAACTGAACACAGTACTCCAAGTGCGGTCGCACCACGGCTTTATATAAGGCCATGACAATCCTTGCAGTTTTATTATCAACTCCTTTCCTAATTATCCCCAGCATAGAGTTTGCCTTTTTCACAGCTGCCATGCATTGAGTTGACATTCCCATGGAACTATCAACTAAGACGCCCAAATCCCTTTCCTGGTCTGTGACTGATAGGACTAACCCTTGTAGCGTGTATGTGAAGTTTGGATTTTTTGCCCCTATGTGCATCACTTTGCATTTTGCTACATTGAACTGCATTTTCCATTTCTTAGCCCACTCACCCTTCTCTTCTCCAGATGAAACATCCCCAGCTCCCTAAGTCACTTCTTGTAGGACATGGAATCCAGATCTTTTACCATTTTGGTTGCCCTCCTCTGGACCTGTTCCAGCTTGTCAATATCCTTCCTAAATTGTGGTGCCCAGAACTGGACCCAGTATTCCTGGTGAAATATTCCCACTTCTCTGCTTTCTGAAACTTTGGTCATCTGTTCCAAGAAGGCATCATCGAGCCCTTCAGTCTGGCTTGGGCATCTTTAGTAGACCCCAACAATGAGATCTCTCCCCCTTAATTTTTACCCCCATGCTCTCAAACTGGCGTCCAGGATTTAAGTCATGGACCTGCTCATAGGTGTAATTATCCCTGAAGTATGATACTCCCCCACCAACTTTACTAGTTGGTCTGTCTCTCGGAAACAGGTTATACCCTCCAATTACTACATTCCAATCATGATCACATTACAATGTGATAATTCCCAGTTCTGTGATTTGGAACACAAGCTTGAATATGAAAGAAACTGAGATAGTGCAATAGGCGATGCTGAGCGATCTCTGAAGAAATAGAAAGATAGAAATGGAAATGGAGATCAGAGTATGGCAGAAGGGGGAATAGGCTTTAGTGAACTAACTTGTTCAGCATTAAATGGAATTTAAAATGCTGTTTTCAAAGTGAATGTAAAAGTTTGCAACAGAATAGGGTTGCCAAGTTTTGGTTGGAACATTCCTAGAGGTTTGGGGGTAGATTCTGGGTAAGGTGGAGTTTGGAGAGGACGGGGACCTTAGTGGAGTTTCATGCCATAAAGTCAACCCTCCAGAGCAGTCATTTCTTCCATGGAACCATTCATGCCACACTGAACAACTTGGCAAGAAGGACAGTACTATTGTTAGATTGAAGGAAAGGATTCTGCAGTGGTTAGACCTCACCTAGAATATTGTGTCCAGTTCTGGGCACTTCAATTCAAGAAGGATATTGACAAGCTGGGATGGGTCCAGACGAGGGCAACCAAAATGGTCAAAGGTCTGAAATCCATGCCCTATGAGAAGAGACTTAGGGAGCTGGGGACGTTAAGTTTGGTGAAGAGAAGGTTAAGAGGTGACACAATAGCCATGTTTGGATATTGGAAGTGATGTCATGTTGGTGAGGAAGCAAGCTTGTTTTCTGCTGCTCCAGATACTGGGACCAGGAGTCATGGGTTCAAGGTGAAGGAAAAGAGATTCCACCTAAACATCAGGAAAAAAACTTCCTGACAGGGCTGTTCGACTGTGGAATACACTACCTCGGAGAGTGGTGGAGTCTCCTTCTTTGGAGATCTTTAAAGAGAGGCGGTCTTGTGCACGTGTTGTTTTTCCTTTTTATGTTTTGAGGGGAATGTCTGTGAAGCTACAATGACACAAATATGTGCATATTGTGGCTTCTCTAGTCATGACATGGTAGATAGGGAGCTGGGGATGTTTAGTTTGGTGAGGTTAAGAGGTGACATGATGGCCATGTTTAGATATCTGAAGGGATGTTGTGTTGGTGAGGGAGCAAGCTTGTTTTCTGCTGCTCCAGAGACTAGGGCCCTTTCCCCACTCACTGTTTGCTGCGCGCTACTCTCGCCAAGTAGCACGGGGTCCACCTGCACTCCCCACTACAGGGGCGGCAACAACGCAACCGCCCCGACTCTGCTGCTCTTGCACCCCCTCAGCGCGGGTCATTCTGGTGCTGCTCAAAACGGCGCCTTTTGATGACCCCGCGCGGAGCGCGAGGCAGTGGGGAAGCCCAGGAACACGACCCTCGCGCTAAAAAGGTCCTGGACCAGATGAAACCAACGTCGTTTTAAAAGTGGGGAAACGGCCTAGGACCAGGAGTAATGGGTTCAAGGTGCAGGAAAAGTGATTCCACCTAAACGTTTGTTTCAACCTGTTGTGAACCGGCCTGAGCCCTCAGGGGGAGGGCGGTGTATAAAACTAATAATAAATAAATAAATAAATAAAATAAACATTAGGAAGAACTTCCTGACAGTCAGGACGGTTGGACAGTGGAGTTCACTACCTCGGAGTGTGGTGGAATCTCCTTCTTTGGAGGTTTTTAAAGAGAGGCTGGATGGCCACCTGTCAGGCGTGCTTTGATTGTGTGTTCCTGCATGGCAGGGGGTTGGACTTGATGGCCCTTGGGGTCTCTTCCAACTCTGTGATTCTGTGAAGGGAGAAGAAATCAGTGGTCTCAAGCCTCTGAGGTCTTATTTATTTATTTATTTGTTTGTTTGTTTGTTTGTTTGTTTGTTTGTTTATTAGGCTTTTATACCGCCCCATCCCCGAAGGGCTCTTAGAGAATCATGAAACAGAGGCCTCCCCCCATGCATTGAATTTTAATGCAATTTATATTGGCACTTAGTCCTATGACAGCTCTGAGCTACTCTGGGAGCCAATTTTGGTTAGAAAGCGGATTACAAATTTAATGAATAAATAATTGACTCGAGAAAGCAAACTATATCTCCTATAGCTCTGTGTATCTCCCTGCATCCAAATGTACGCCATCGCTCTTATGCTTAAATTCCATTTGGCCCAAAGGGTGTTTCGCATAAGTCCATGAATTCTCTTTCTCCCTGCCTGCCTCCATCTGTATTGTGAATGGCAACACACTTCCCTGATGAGGACTGGCAGAGAAATCACTCGTTTTGCTGACCGTAAGCGGAATCATTTCCATCCTCCTTAGTTGGACATAGACATCACATGGTCAAGCAATAGGACCTTTCTGTGGCCGGCTGCTAAGGTGCACCTGTTCAAAGTGGGTTCCAGAAAACTGGCCATTATACACAGGGGCACACCTGCAAAAAATGGAACTTGGGGCAAGTGCTGGAATTTGAACCCTTCAAAATTGTATGCTTCCAAATGCAAGCAAAAATGCTGTCAAGGCACAGCCCCCCAAAGTGCTCCCATGAGCCCAACTCACCTTCCAGTTTTCTTTGCAGATTGTGGATGGAGTGCGGGAGGAGGGGGCATGGTCAGGGGAAAGTAAACTCACCCAAGTCGGGTTCCCCCCTCAGAAGGAAGGAGGGAATGTACAGGGGGTGCAGGCTGGCCAGGGACTGGGAGGATAGGGAATGTGGGTGCAGGGTATCAATTTGTCAATGGATGCAACGTGCACAATCACTGCAAAGACAAACGCGCTGCATCAACTGCTTATTATTATCAATAATGACCGTCTCACCCCATATGTCCCAAGTAGGCCTCTGCGGTCAGCAGAGGCCAATTTACTGGTGGTCCCTGGCCCCTCCATTATGAGACTGGCCTCTACCCGGGCCAGGGCTTTCACGGCCCTGGCCCCTGCCTGGTGGAACGCCCTTCCATAAGATGTGCAGGCCTTGCGGGACCTTGGAGAATTCCACAGGGCCTGTAAAACGGTTTTGTTCCACCGGGCTTTTGGTGAGGCCGGCTGCGGACCCCCCCCCCTCCAGGATGCCCCCATGCTACGTGCCATTTTACCATCAGCACGTCTAATATAATATCTGACTGACACTGCTACCCCTGCCCGGCCTTGGGATCGGGCGCTACACACACTTTTATAATCTTGCTGTTATGTATATTGTATTGATGCTGCTAGTTTTATGAATTTTTGTATATTGTTTTAACTTGTTTTAACTGATTTTTTGGTGTATGTTGTTTTGGCCATTGTATGTTTGGCCCAGTGTACACCGCCCAGAGTCTCCTTCGGGGTGGGCGGTTTATAATTTTGGATTGGATTGGATTGATTGATTGATACAAATAACAATAATAATAAATAAATAAATAATAATAAATATTCCAACAGGTAACATTAAAGTGTAAAATATCCAGTGGTTAGCACCATACAACTCATTATATAGCATAAATAAGTGCAATACTTTTGCAACCCTTGCGTCGCGTCGCCTTCTAAACAGCCCTCTTAAATCATCAGTCCATATACATACTAGGACGAAGTCTCTCTTGAAGACTATCAACCGATTTCAACGTTCCCTGTATTCCGTCAACCTGGATTCCGCCAAGACCAGTCCGCTCATCTACCAGATGTACAACAAGTCAGGTTGACGGAATACAGGGAACGCAGCACGTTGAAATCGGGGACTGTTTGAAGACGACACCCAAGAGCTGCTATTGTTATTTATGTGCTATATTGTATTGAGTTGTATGAGATTATTGCACAGTTGGTTTTTGCACTTTATTTCACTGTTTGCACTTTAATGTTTGTTGGAATATTGATAATAATAAGCGGTTGATGCAGCGCGTTTGTCTTTGCAGTGAATGTGGGTGCAGGCCCTGTCTTGGGTCCCACACCTTTGTTGACTTTTCCACGGAGTTGGGTCTGGCGAGGGGTGGTTGCAGCCCCGCCAGTCACTGGACTTGGTTTAGGGGCCGACCAGCAGGCAGAGCTAGGCAGGGCGGGGCACGTGAATGGGGCAGTTGGGCAGGCCAGCAGGAAAAGCAGGAACGGCAGCAGCGAGGGCAGCAGTGCTCTGGGGAGGCAGCTACGGTGGGTGGAGTGGGCCATGGACAGCACGCTCAGCCAGCACGTTCTGCAAGAAAAGCCTGCGCAGCAAGGGCCCCACCGCTGCCTCCTCTAGATGAGAGCCAGTTGATGGGAAGGGGGATCAGGCAGCAAGTGGGCAATTGAGTTGCCAGACTGCTCTCCTGGACTGGGGAGGATGAAAGGGGCAGGGGGTCAATAGCACCCCCCGTGATGATCCAAAGTGGCACTTGGGTCATCTGCCCCCTCTTTCCCCCCCTTAAATAGACAAATCCAGAACAGACAAATCCAGAATAGCTGCCAACATATCATGAAGTAGTGTCAAAATATCCCAACACAAGCTCTTTTATATTTGGCTTCTCCTTTCTCCTTTCTGTCAAGTCTAATTTTTTTCTGCAAACTTGGAAGTTCATGCAGGTTTGCAAAAACAGCAGTGGCGTAGGAGCAGCAGTGACGTAGAGGTTAAGAGCTCGAGTATCTAATCTGGAGGAACCAGGTTTGATTCCCAGCTCTGCCACCTGAGCTGTGGAGGCTTATCTGGGGAGTTCAGATTAGCCTGTGCACTCCAACACACGCCAGCTGGGTGACCTTGGGCTAGTCACAGCTTCTCGGAGCTCTCTCAGCCCCACCCACCTCACAGGGTGTTTGTTGTGAGGGGGGAAGGGAAAAGAGATTGTCATCCCCTTTGAGTCTCCTGCAGGAGAGAAAGGGGGGATATAAATCCAAACTCTTCTTCTTAAATACACCGTTGAATATATGCAGTAACATCAAGAAAGTCTGGGATACTTCAAAGGTCCTCATCCATTAAGAAGAAGGCTCTGGGGATGCATTTTTTGTCCATATTCCAGGGGAGTGCGTTGGGAATTATAAAGGGTTACATGCTGGCTATATATTTACTTATTTCATTTCTAATTCAGATCAATACAGAGGTGTATCGGTAGGAAATAGCCTTTGGATGACAACTTCTTTCTCCAGGCTCTCTCCACCCCTTTGCCCTCACGCCGGGCAATGGGCCCCACCTTCTGAGTAGCTAGAAGAAGAAGAAGAAGAAGAAGAAGAAGAAGAAGAAGAAGAAGAAGAAGAAGAAGAAGAAGAAGAAGAAGAAGAAGAAGAAGAAGAAGAAGAGGCTTGAACGTATATCCCCCCTCTCCTGCAGGAGATTCAAGGCATGACAATACTCCTTGTCTTCCCTCACAACAAACACCCCAGAGGTGAGAGTGTGGAAGAAGAAGAGTTTGGATTTGCATCCCCCCTTTCTCTCCTGCAGGAGACTCAAAGGGGCTTACAATCTGCCTCTTCCCTTCCCACACAACAAACACCCCAAAAGTGAGGTAGGTGGGGCTGAGAGAGCTCCTCGAGAAGCTGTGACTAGCCCAAGGTCACCCAGCTGGCGCAGGTGGGAGAGTGTACAGGCTAATCTGGAATTCCTTCAGATAAGCCTTCACAACTCAAGCGGCAGAGAGGGGAATCAAACCCGGTTCCTCCAGATCAGAGTGCACCTGCTCTTTGCCACTGCTCTTAGCCACTACGCCACTGCTGAGCCCCGCCCCCTGCCTCCGTGCAGGCCGGCTTTCAAATACTTTCAAAAGCCAGCTTTCTAAAGCCGGCCTGCATGGAGGCCAGGGAGGTTTGGGAGGCTGTCCTTGAGCCCAGTCCCTGGGCACAGGGGAGGCAGGGCCACGCCCCCAAGTCCTGCTCTCTGGCCTCCATGCAGGCCGGCTTTTGAAAGCCAGCCTGCATGGAGGCTGGGGGTGGGGGGCAGTGGTGGTGGGCAGCCCAGGCAGGCCCCACGGCTACCTGCCAAAAGACCCCCTGCCTCTCTGCAGGCCAGATCCTGGGGGCAGGTCTTTGTGGCATGTACCTGGGATGCACGCCATTTGGTCATGTGGGGGGGGGGGGACATCTGTCCCCATGTCCCTAGGGCGGTACACTCCTGTGTTACAGCAGGGTAACGGGTTCAAAATATTTAAGCCAAAAAGCTGAAGCCGAACATGAATAACATCAGAGAAATATTTTATTCAGCCAACAGATGGGCAAGCAAAGATTAGGGGAGCCACCTTTAAAATGGCTACTGTCTCTTACTTTTATAGGTTACATCAGAATAGCAGTAAAAAGAATACACCCCAAAAAGTGCTCCTTATCATCAATCAATCAATCATTTGGCAAGGGTGGGAGATCATCCCCTTACTAAAACATTTTGGGGCAAAACCAGTGCCCTTGTGCTGAAGATGTCAGTACTCTGCTTTTGACGCCTTATTATGAACGTGAGGCCCAACCCTTTATCAGTTATTGTTTTTCATTGTCCTACTTTTTCTAGACAAAGAGCTCTGAAAACATTTAGCCATGTTCTTGCTTTGTATCAGAAAAGAGCAGACTCATGGTGCCGGTTAAGGACAAGAAGACCTCAAAAACAACTTTATAATCTCAAGGCTTTTGCTAATCTGGCTAGTAACAGAAGAAGAAGAAGAAGAAGAAGAAGAAGAAGAAGAAGAAGAAGAAGAAGAAGAAGAAGAAGAAGAAGAAGAAGAAGAAGAAGAAGAAGAAGAAGAAGAAGAAGAAGAAGAGGAAGAAGAAGAAGAGGAGGAGGAGGAGGAGGAGGAGGAGGAGGAGGAGGAGGAGTTTGGATTTTCATATCCCCTTTCTCTCCCTGTAAGAGACTCAAAGGGGCTTACACCTCTGCTCCCTTCCTCACGGCAACAAACAAACACCCTGTGAGGTGGGTGGGGCTGGAGAGGAGCTCGGCAGCTAGGACTAGCCTGACCATCTGTCACTCCAGTTGGCACATGTGGAGGCAGTGTACAGGTTAATCTGAATTCCTCAGATAAGCCTTCCATTAACTCAACCTGCAGCAGAGCTGGGAATCAAACCCGGTTCCTCCAGAGCAGAGTGCACCAGCTCTTAGCCACTGCTCTTAGCCACTACGCCACTGCTGCAAAAGGCCTACTTTGGTTCATTTTTTGGTTCATAATTAAAGCATAAAATCATAAAGGCAATGCAATTAGAGTAAATATCAGTATGGAAACTTAAAAGATTTTTCAATACTTGTTCTGCGCCTACACCTGGATGAATACTAATGAGTAGAAACAGTGGCCATCAAAATCTTGAAGGCTATCCCACGGAAGCTCAGCAACCATTTCAGATTGTCTAGGAAAGCACAGACAAATCCAGAATAGCTGCCAACATATCATGAAGTAGTGTCAAAATATCCCGACACGAGCTCTTTTATATTTGGCTTCTCCTTTCCATTTTCTGTCAAGTCTAATTTTTTTCTGCAAACTTGGGAGTTCGGGCAGGTTTGCAAAAACATCCCCCAATCTGTACCTGCCCTCATTGGATAGGGGTTTTTTTTTAGTCTACATGCTTGAATTCCAAGTAACACCATGGGAGTACAAATAATTTGTTCAAATCTCATAAATACTTTTCAAAATGTACATTCTACATTGTGTGAATTTACAAAGTTGCCGTATTGAACACCTGTTGCAGTAAAACTATGAAATACATACTGAGCAGAACAAGTAACCTTCATTTAACCCTAAGAAAACGAAGGCAGGCTTTTAAAAACATTTTCCTCCCTACAATTCAGATTGAGCAATTGCCGAAAGCACTGATAATATTGGATTAAAACTCAGCTTTAAATCCCTCGGCATCCTTGTTCATGATTTTCATTTAAATCTGTGAACAACAGAAGAATTAATGTACTGCTGAAGACATCCGAGAGATTAATCCTCTCACTGAAAACAGGTTGAGGGGCTCAGGTAAAACTAAAAAGGTATCCTTTAAATTTACAGCTACATTTGAGTCCATTATCCAGAGGTGGGATCCATATGCAGGTTCTCACAGGCTCCTCGAGTAGGTTACTACCATTATTTTCCAGCCCAGAGGGGGGTTACTAATTGCGATTTTGCCCCGCGGACTTTGCCTTAGTTACTCTCCCTCTCAGCAGTAGTGCCGCGAGAACTTGAAGCAATCTAGCAGGAGGTGCACCGGCGCAGCATGGCAGCCTGCGCCTGCATGCATTCGTTTCCCGCCCAAGGACTGTCAGTACGCTGCATCCTTGCCACAGCCCCTGCCCAGGAATGCCCTGCACCTCAAAATCCCTTGGCATGCCCCCCTCGTCGCGTTCCTCACGCCTACTGGCGGTATGCCACAGTTTGAATCCCACCACCATTGGACCCTGTTACTAAAATTTTTGGATCCCACCACTGCCAGTATCACCTCAGGATATAAACTCTGGAGAGTTAAAATCAGCCCCACTGACCTCACTAGGGCTGATTCCGCATGGGCCAAAAACAGCAGTGTGAAAACAGTGTGAAAATGGTGTAAAAGGGTTTAAAACGGTGTAAAAGGGTTTATACTGTTTTCACACCATTTTCACACTGCTGTTTTTGGCCTGTGCGAAATCAGCCAAGATGTCTGTTGTGGGGAGAAGAAGGGAAAGGAGTTTGTAAGGTGTTTGCCTTGAGTCTCACTACAAGAGAGAAAGGCAGGGTATAAATCCAAACTCTGTTCTTGCTCTGCTTCCTATCAGTCATGCTTCTAGCTGCCACGTTTCAGAGACCTAGCTAGCTAGCCTGATCTCCTGGCTGTTGTCCCGATTTAAGCACAAAATGGTTCCCATACAACCATATCTCCCTAGACTTGCTGAGCCTTGGGCACTGGCTCACTATAGACATCTAAGTGGGTCTGGTCCTGCAGCTAAGCCATGAAGGGGGGAGGAAGAAGAAGAAGAGGAAGAAGAAGAAGAAGGGAGAAGGAGAAGGAGAAGGAGAAGGAGAAGGGAGAAGGAGAAGGAGAAGGAGAAGGAGAAGTTAGGAGAAGAAGGAGAAGAAGAAGAAGAAGAAGAAGAAGAAGAAGAAGAAGAAGAAGAAGAAGAAGAAGAAGAAGAAGAAGAAGAAGAAGAAGAAGAAGAAGAAGAAGAGGAGGAGGAGGAGGAGGAGGAGGAGGAGGAGGAGGAGGGAGGAGGACGACGATCACTCTACTCCATCTAATTTACCTACCTAATGACACTAATTTAATTTTAATTTTAATGCAGGGGAGGAGGAGGAGGAGGAGGAGTGTGGATTTATATCCCACTTTTCTCTCCTGTAAGGAGACTCAAGGTAACTTACAAGCTCTTTTCCCTTCCTCTCCCCGCAACAGACACCTGATGAGGTAGGTGGGGCTGAGAGAGTTCTGAAGAACTGTGACTAGCCCAAGGTCACCCAGCAGGAATGTATGAGTGCAGAAACACACCTGTTCACCAGATAAGCCTCTGCCACTCAAGTGGAGGAGTGAGAAATCAAACCCGGTTCTCCAGGTTAGAAACCACCTGCTCTTAATCACTACACCACACTGGGTTAACCACGCTATACCACGTAGGGTTGCCAGCATCAAGGTGGGGTTTGGAGCTCTCCTGGAATTACAGATGATCCCTAGACTACAAAGATCAGTTCTTTTGGAAGTAATGGCTGCTTGGGAGGGCAGACACCGGAGCATCATTCCCCACTGAGGTCCCTCCCTTCCTCAAACTCTGCCTTCCCTAGGCTCCGCCTCCAGATCGCCAGGAATTTCTCAGTCCAGAGTTGGCCACCCTAAAGAGCATGATTTGCCATGGCTCACATGAATGCCGTCTCTGATAACACAAATGTGTGGTCTTTTCATCCCAACATAATCCAGGATTTTTGTTTTTGTCAAAACGTTTATTCTGAAAATGAAATAAACATTTAATTTGGAAATAAATGGCTGGCCCCTTGTTCTGTCTCTTTCTGCTCAGTGTAACTAAAATGTGTTATGTTGTTTTTGATATCTTCCTCCATAGAAGGACGGTGTCATTGTGTTCAAAGAGGATCCGGCACATTGCTTCGTTTCCGCCCTCCTAATTACCCGAACGTGACTTCAAATAGACTTCTGCGCTTTCCCATCTCCACATCTCCATCTGTTAAAAGCACTTTTTCCTGACTCAAAGATCATGCTTCCTTGGTTAAGTCATTGATGGTCATCCTTTACTAAATAATTGGTGTCATCTCCCAAAAGGTCCCTTTTAGAACGTGAACATCTTCTGTTAGAAGACACAGGATTTCACCCTGTGGTTCAGCCATCCCTCTTTACTAGAAACTGTCTCCTCTGTTTTGATGTGTGGATCTGTGTTAAGGACGGTCAAGTCACTTCCAAATCTGTGTTGATACCTGTCATAAATCGCTACTCCCATTTCTGCATTTTGGACCAGAACTGCTTAAAACGTTATTAGTACGAGTTAATAGGATTGTTCAGTATCCTCCACAGAGACAAGAGAAGTTACACATGCCTGAAGAAGAAGAAGAAGAAGAAGAAGAAGAAGAAGAAGAAGAAGAAGAAGAAGAAGAAGAAGAAGAAGAAGAAGAAGAAGAAGAAGAAGACGACGACGACGACGACTACAACGACAACGACAACGACAACGACGAAGAGGAGGAGGAGGAAGAAGAAGAAGAAGAAGAAGAAGAAGAAGAAGAAGAAGAAGAAGAAGAAGAAGAAGAAGAAGAAGAAGAAGACGAAGACGAAGACGAAGACGAAGAGGAGGAGGAGGAGGAGGAGGAGGATGTGGTGGTGTTTGGATTTATATCCCCCCTTTCTCTCCTGCAGGTGTATTGATGGCCCTTGTCTCTAATGTGCATGCAGGTAAAGAAATCATACAGGTATTAAGGAATTATGCAGTTCACAGCTTGCCATTTCAGTGCAGTGTAGTGGTTAAGAGCAGGTGGATTCTAATCTGGAGAACCAGATACTATAAACTCCTTCCCTTCTGGCAGAGTTCACTGCAGCCGGACTTTTCTCTCTTGCTCAGTTATGAGCGCTCCACCATTCATGCTCCCAGCCGCCCATTGTGGTCCTGAAAAGGGCTGCAGGCAGCACAGATGACTACATGCATGGGAACTGAGAGACCTTTGGAGCAGGACCAGGGAAGGATGCACAGGCAAGCAGTGAGACACATGGGTAAGTGTGTGGGAAGAAGCCCCCACCCAAGGAACTCTCTACCTGTGGCCACCAAAACCTGGGACCAGCCCTCAAAGAGGTTCAGTCCCTCCCTGGCACCTCCAATTTGCAGGATCTCAGGAAAGACCTTGACAGTGTATGTATGTATGTATGTATGTATGTATGTATGTATGTATGTATGTATGTATTTATTTATTTATTTATTTATTTATTTATTTATTTATTTATTTATTTATTTATTTATTTATTTATTTATTTATTTATTTCTTCAATTTCTATACCGCCTGATCCCCGAAGGGCTCCGGGCGGTGAACAACATAGTTCAAAACATTAACAGGAGCAAATCCTATAAATACAATACATAGGCTCCATCAATAAAACATCTTAAAATTCATATAAACAGCGGCTAACAGTTAACAAATAAACAAGAGGCGTCCAAACCCCAATTAAAACCTACCCCCAAAAGGGGGGGGGATGGTAGGCCCCTCAATATGAGGGGCTCTGATGTAAGAGTGCTAGCGCAAAGAGCAGTGCGGGGGGGGCACCACATCAGCAACTGCATCCCTCCTCCCACTAAGGGGTGCCACAAAAGGCACAGGAACTGAGCTCCTTCCGCTGCCCAAATCCCACCCTCCCATAAGAAAAAGACCCTGCTCTCTACAAAATAGATGCCTCTCAGAGAATTTTGGGATCCAGCCTTAGACGTCAAGCCTGGACACTGTGCTACAGGCAAGCGTCACCGATGCAGATGTGGATGGACAGCCCCAGGTCCAAAGTTCAGGAATCCAAGCAGGCAGACAGACTGGGAGCTATAGCAAGCACAGGAAGTGTTGGGGAATTGTTTCCCTATTTGGGTAATAAGCAGAGTGAGAGGAAAGACCAGGAGACTTTTGCTGTGATTATAAAAAGAAACTTTACTTAACTAAATCAGGGTAGGGTATACATGGAATAAACATAACAAATCCTTACTATTCTAGTACAAACTTAGTTGCAGAACTTAGGCACATGTGAGCCCACATGTGGCCTAGGCATTCACCTCTTAAGGTGAATCCATCTACAGGTAGCAAAAGAAGAAAAAAACCTGGTATTGTGTGTGAGACCACAAAAGAAAACATAGTTAACTTTATAACCTCTGACCTGGGCGTGTTTCGCCTCCCACATAAGCAATGTTGGATTAACTGCCCAATGACTAACAATGAATAGATATTGTCGGCTTTCACGTCGACAGTTGTTGTGGAGTCATTGGGGAAGGGTTGCATTTAGCAGTATTTTCCACAGCCAGCATCTGTGGCTGGCATCTTCAGAGGATCTGAAGATGATCCTCTGAAGATGCCAGCCACAGATGCAGGCGAAACGTCAGGAGAGAATGCTGCTAGAACACGGCCATACAGCCCGGAAACCACACAGCACCCAAATGAATAGATAGCAAGACACTGACCTCACGAGCTAATTGACATGCACACAGTTAACCCCTTGTTGTCAGGATTGTGACAGACACTTGCAAATCCTAACAGGAAGATCCAGCAGGAAGTGCACTCGTTGCACCCAGGCAGAGCCAGGTTCAGAGCAGGACTTAGATGGAGAGGCTTGATTGCTGCAGCAGAGATCCTGCAAGAATTGAGTCTTCCTCTGATGCAGGCTCTGCTATTGTGCCACACCTGGCAAAAAAAAACCCAAGCACTCTTCCTTCGACTCTGTAGCTGCTGCGGCTGTCTCCTCCTTTGCACAGCTGGCTCATCACAAGGCTGGAGGACTGGGCAGGTTCTCTCAGCTGCCTGTCATCAGGTGAGGAAGGGCTGGTAGCTGACTCTGCTGCCTGAACTTCCTCACCAGCAGCCTGCTCTGGCTGAACAGCGTGGCCAGCTTCTGCTTCCTCGTGCGGAGCCACTTCTGAGTGCCCGGCATTGACAGGTTCTGTGTCTGAGTCCTCTGAGTCCAGGTAACTGCCCACGGGCTGGCCCATGACAGACAGGAAGGTGGGTGGAAGCTGAGCTTTGCCCTTGGCCTTAAGGCGCGCCTGGCTGGATAATGGGGCTAGCTGATCTCCACTGGGTCACCCTAAGAACATAAGAACATAAGAACAAGCCTGCTGGATCAGACCAGAGTCCATCTAGTCCAGCTCTCTGCTACTCGCAGTGGCCCACCAGGTGCCTTTGGGAGCTCATGTGCAGGAGGTGAAAGCAATGGCCTGCTGCTGCTGCTGCTCCTGAGCACCTGGTCTGCTAAGGCGTTTGCAATCTGAGATCAAGGAGGATCAAGATTGGTAGCCATAGATCGACTTCTCCTCCATAAATCTGTCCAAGCCCCTTTTAAAGCTATCCAGGTGAGTGGCCATCACCACCACCTGTGGCAGCATATTCCAAACACCAATCACATGTTGCGTGAAGAAGTGTTTCCTTTTATTAGTCCTAATTCTTCCCCCCAGCATTTCCAATGGATGCCCCCTGGTTCTAGTATTGGGAGAAAGAGAGAAAAATGTCTCTCTGTCAACATTTTCTACCCCAGGCATAATTTTATAGACTTTTTAAATAGAATTGTATAGAATTTTATAGACCCTAAGGTGATGGGCAGCCCCATCCAAGGCACCAGGCGCCCAGTCTCGTACTGTAGCCACACTGGGCTGCTGTCTGCAAAGAGGCCTCCTGGCATGGAGAGGCTTAAAATACCAAAAAGTCTCCCCACCACCAGGAAGCTCCCATTGGACTGCACAGACTTACACCAACTTACACCAGCCATGCCCCCCGGACCACCCCTGCTATGCCAATGGCAGCAGGGACTCAGAGACACTGGTGTAGCATCCTGCACTGCATCCCACCACTAGGGAGAGTGGCCATGGCCACACACCAGTGTATTTACCCCTCTACTGGGATTTGCCCAGAGGTGGGATCCAGCCGGTTCTCGCCAGTTCCCGAGAGTGGGTTACTAATTATTTGTGTGTGTCGAGAGGGGGCTACTAATTGGGTCTGCTTTTCCGTTAGAAATTCCATTCGGTCCAAAAATCATAAGGTCCTGTTGTTTCCTATGTGGCTGGTTAGCGAAGGTAGAAAACGGGATAATTCTCCCTGTTGGGCTGTTTTAAAAACATATTTTAGAAATAGAGTCAAGTTCCTGGTTTAAGGAAAGTCTCCTTCTTTTGATTTCTAGAAACAAAATTAAGTATTTGAAAGTATTAAGTATTTGACAGGCAGTCAATTAGAGGAGAAGTCGTCGTTTCTGTGGGCAGTAGACGATAGGACTTGCTATAATGAGTTTAAATTATGGACAGAAAGAGACCAGCTGGAAATTAGGAACTTTTTTTTTACAGTAAGAGTTTTTTACAGTAACAGAGAAATTATTAATGCCCCGCCCCCAGAATGCCCGGCCACGCCCCGTCGTGCCCCACCCAGCCCCATTGGCGCTACGCCACTGTTTGAATCCCACCACCATGGAAACCTGTTACTAAAATGTTTGGATCCCACCACTGGATTTGCCCCCTGTGAGGGGGCAAATCCACTGGCACAGCTCTGCATTGCTCCCACTGGTGGATGCTCCCCTCCCAGATGGGGCTGTCAATCAGCGCTCCAGGCAGACCACACTACTTATCCTAATTGTGCCCATCCCAGTAATCAATCAGTATTCGACAGAATAACCCAGACGCGCTCTTGATGATGCATCTTTCGAGGTCTGCTGGAAGCAGCTTAAAAGCATTCCAAAATAAAGATAGGCCATTAGGAACAAAACATTGGACATACATTGTCATCAAAACTGCCGTATCACTCAAGCAGGCAGAAGCCGATTGGATAAATCCTCTAATTAAAGGCGTTCGGTGCCATTTTCCCATCTGGGTAAATATGGTAGGTCTGTTTCAATTTTTAAAATCTCAACTAATAGAGTGGGTGGCGGGGTGAGGAATCAAGCTGCACTTGTAAATATTTCCAATGACATCATCTTCATTTTTGAAAGAGGGAGCATTACATGTGTGATCCGCAACTTCCCCCAGCTTTTCCAAGTCTCTTATCAACACCCCCTGCCATCTTCCCCCAGCTTTTCCAAGTCTCTTATCAACACCCCCTGCTGAGGTTGCCATGAATATAAATAATCATGTTTTAATTGACAGTATTTGATTCTGAGTGTGGCGCATTCAGCTGATAGGAGCTGATGGGAAATCTGAATGTCAAATCTGCAAAATTTAAATGTGACCTATTTGAATGTCAAACTTTATTGAAATCTATGAAGTAGTCACATTGACAGAGCTGCCCGCCAGCCATGCCCCTGGACCACCCTCGCTTTTCGCTCGTTTCGGTGTTCGTCGATCTCCTGGACGAAAAAGTTGACTCGGTTTTCGTCGATCGCCTCGGTTTTCGTCGATTTCCGCCGCCTGCTGTCCATCAAAACCGCGTCAATAGAGGGCGACCCAGGACTGCAAGGTAGGTGGCCCTATAGTGCCTCGGTTTTCGTCAGTTTCGGCTTTCGACAGCTCCTACCGAACGGATTACCGACGAAAACCGAGGTTCCACTGTACTGTTTAAAGGGCCAGTTCGCCTCTGGAATTCACACAGTAGTTCTTAGGAAAACATATACTGACTTGTATACTCAGGGCAATGGCTCTTGAGGGAAGAAGAGACCCAGGCGCATTCCGCACATGCAGAATAATGCACTTTCAAACTGCTTTCAGTGCTCTTTGAAGCTGGGCGGAATAGCAAAATCCACTTGCAAACAGTTGTGAAAGTGGTTTGAAAACGCATTATTTTGTGTGTGCGGAAGGGGCCCTACTGAACAAGAAAGCTTGCTGGTGGAGCAAATGGAACTAGACTTCTAGTTAAACATTCCCCTTGATATTAATGCCACTAAATCTTATGTGACATGGGCATTGTGAGAGCAATACCTGCATTTTTCTTCTGGTATCCTGCTAAGGTCGTTTCTGAGCTTGAAGGAGATGCTAATATCAGAGTCTACCACTTCATGCTGGGAGCAAAGACAGGAACAGAAGGGGCTTTAAGTACAAAAGAATGCAATGGAGTTTTTGAACTGTGCGGCGTTTGGGTTTTTATGTGCCATTAAGCAGTGGTGGCAAACCTTTGGCGCTCCAGATGTTCATGGGCTACAATTCCCATCAGCCCCTGCCAATTGGCCATGCTGGCAGGGGCTGATGGGAATTGTAGTCCATGACAGCTGGAGTGCCAAAGGTTTGCCACCACAGCATTAAAGGCTTTCACTGCTGGAATCAACTGTCTGTTTTGGGTTTCTGGGCTGTGCAGCCGTGGTCTGGTGGTCTGGTAGCTTTTGCTCCTAACGGTCTGGCCGCATTTGTTTGTTTGTTTGTTTATTGCCTCTGAAGATGCCAGCCATCAATGCGGCCAAAACGTTAGGAGTAAAAACTACCAGACCACAGTCATACAACCCAGAAGAACCGCAACCGCCAGTTGCTTTTTAAATGTGTTATCCTATAATTTACGAGCTAGTTTTCCTTTATGTGCCCTGAAATGTCTTTGTTTGCTTTTTGTTTGTTTGTGGAAATTATCCACTGTTGGTGAGATGTTTGCCTTTCGTTTTGTTGAGAATGCTTTGGGGGAAAAATGAACTAACACCACAATTATCCTGATGATCCAATTAGGAGACATAAAACCACGTCTGAGAAACGTTCCTACATTCATCAGAGGTATTTTGTCTTCGGCAAAAAAATGCATCCAATGATTCATAATTTATCTATTTATTGTTATTTCTGGCTGTTTTTCTACCCAACTAAGGGTCCCCAGGGCACTTAACAATCAAAACATGTTTAAAAATGCATATATGCATGCATGCATAACGCAATTTAAAACAATTAGAACATCAGCACACAGAGACATGATCGAGAAGGATGATCCATGAGGGGACAGAAAACAAAACAAGAGCAAATTCACCCCAATAGGATGGGACAGCACATCTCAAACTCCAAAATGTTGGGGTCGTGCCCAAGAAGGCCCTGTCTTGGATTGCTCTCCCTGGGCTCCCACCTTCAAATCTCCAGGAATTTTTCAACCCAGAGTTGGCACGCCCTAGCACAGTGATGGCAAAACTATGGCACGGGTGCCAGAGATGGCACTCAGAGCCCTCTCTGTGGGCACGCACAAACAGAGTGCCCCCCCACACACATCTAAGCTGGCCTGGCCACTTATTAGCATTAAACCTAAGACCTAGTTTTGGGGAAGCAGTATCGGTAACCCTGTTAAGCACTGTTAAACCCCACTGATTTTCATGTGAAGAACTAAAGCGCGATCCTTTGCCTGGGAGTAAGCTTGGTCGCTGTCAATGAGACTTACTTCTGAGTAAACCCTCCTAGGGTCGTGATTCATCCGTTCGAAGAGTTGCATGGTTGCTTCAAAGCAAAGCCAACAACTACCACCAAGCTTACTCCCGAGTAACGTACGCCTCAGAGCCAACCATTTTTTCTAAACTAAAACCTCAGCATTCGGGTTACATTGCCGTGTTGGCACTTTGCGATAAATAAGTGGGTTTTGGGTTGCAATTTGGGCACTTGGTCTCGAAAAGCTTCGCCATCACTGCCCTAGCACCTGACCACTACAGTCATCTTCAAACCCCCTTCCTTGGACTTCCCTCCCATCAGAGTCCCATCAGGTAGCAAGCCTTTCAGTCTTCATTTCAAACCAGCTTCTCTTTCCTTCTGCTGAATCCATTCCCAATTAAATTAATGTTTTTTTCCCCAATACGGTTCTTGCTTATAAATTATATATAATGCGTAGTTGCTAATAATGCCCCTAGAATAGCACAGAATAAGTTTTGCTCAGAAATGGACTGGATTTTCTTATTTTTGAATGATGTTCAACGAAACTCTTTTATCCTTTGCGTGGAACTGTAGCTTGTAATTAAGGCACTGTATATATATATTTTTTGTATTTTCTGATTTTTATTTGCAGGGGCTGGATCCTGTGGATCCATTCAGGGAGCGATTGGGCTTTCCTTCAATACCCAGAGGATAGAGGTGCAGTTATAACGGGGGGCCCTGGGAACAAATGTCCTGGGCGGGCTGCCGTTGGGTCACGTGGGGGTGGAAAATCGCCCTCCCACACCCTCGTCCTTCCCCCCTTGGCCTGGCCCAACCCTGTCACTCTGCTCCTTCAACCGGTGGAGCATCTGCCAGTTGAAGGTGCAGCCTGGTGGCGCCACCGTCTGGTGCCCCTCGCCCCCCCCCCCCGGCCCTGCCCCCAGGCTGCCTGAGACGGTCACTAGGCCACCTAAGGTAAGTAGGGGATGGGAGCCCCCACACCAGAGGTGGGATCCAGCAGGTTCTCACAGGTTCCCGAGAGTAGGTTACTAATTATTTGTGTGTGCCGAGAGGGAGTTACTAATTGGTGATTTTGCCACGTGATTTTTGCCTTAGTTACGCCCTCCTCTCAGCAGTAGTGCGCAGAACTTGAAGCAGTCTAGCAGGAGGTGCACTGGCGTGCGTGGCAGCCTGCGCCTGCGTGCATTCGTTTCCCGCCCAAGGACCGGCGCAGCGGCTGCGTCCTTCCCACAGCCCCGCCCAGGAATGCCCCGCCCCGGAATGCCCGGCCACGCCCCCGGCATGCCCTGCCCAGCCCCATTGGCGCTACGCCACAGTTTGAATCCCACCACCACGGGAACCTGTTACTAAAATTTTTGGATCCCACCACTGCCTCACACCCTTCTTCCCCCGCCACCCCAAAAGGCCAGCCGGGCCCAAATGGCCAGCCTTTTGCCCCAGGCTCCATTTCCCCTAGCTATGCCTCTGCCAGAGGACAAAACATCTCTTTTGTCAGGGGAAGACTCCTTGTGGCAGAGGAAACGGCAACCCCCAGTGGAACAAATCTTCACGATGCTACTCAATGATCCAGACGGTTGGTATATTTGTTAGAACATAATCATGGACAAGAATGGAAATGAAACAACTCCATGACAAGAGGGAGAGCCAAAAAAAAAAAGCACATAACTGGTTTCTCCCTAAATGGACTTGGATCCACATCAAGTCAACTGACTTATGGAAACTCCAGCAAGATGTTTTCAAGATGAAAAGTAGAAGTGGTTTGCCAGCACCTTCATTGGCAGAGTCTTCCTTGGTGGCCTCCCATCCAGGCACCTACTCTGCTTAGCTTCTAAGATCTGATGAGATTGGGCTATGATGCCATGCCATTGGTCACTCCAGAAGAAGAAAAGTTGGTTTTCACAACCTGCTTTTCTCTACCTTTAAGAAGTCTCAAAGCGGCTTATAATTGCCTTTCCCTTTCCCTCCCTACCACAGACTCCTTGTGAGGTAGGTGGGCCTGAGAGAGCTCAAACAGAACTTTGACTAGCCCAAGGTCACCCAGCAGGCTTCATGTGGAGGAGCGGGGAATCAAACCTGGTTCTCCACATTAGGATCCACCACTCACAACCAGTATTCCACACTGGCTGTCCACGCTGATGTTCAGAAGTACTTTGAATTAAACACTGGTGCCTTGATTTGTAGAGTTGTGAGCTCCTGGTTGAGAAATATTTGAAGATTTTGGGTGTGGAGGCTGGGCAGGGTGGGATTTGGGGAGGGCACACCACCAAAGCATCCACGGTCCAAAGAAGCCATTTTCTCCAGGGCAGGGGTCTGCAACCTGCGGCTCTCCAGATGTTCATGGACTACAATTCCCATCAGCCCCTGCCAGCATGGCCAATTGGAGAGCCGCAGGTTGCAGACCCCTGCTCCAAGGGAACTGATCTTGGCGATCTGTTGCCACAGTGGAAGACCTCCAGGTGGAACGTAGAGGTCAGCGACCCTACAGACCTAAAATCACAAGGCTACAGAACTGGCTTCTTCCCGTCTACTAGTCACAGACAAGGCAGCAAATCTGTATCGACATGAGATGCTGAGATAAACAGCATTAGGTCTTCCTCTGTCCTGTTTCAGACTTTGCAAAGGTGAGCTTTCTATGTCCTTTCCGCCCCGAGGAGTGTTTGTCCTTCAGAGCCCACAAGCTGTTCTCTCCGCTTGCAAGCTGCTGAAGATTTCCACAACGACACTCTGCCCGCGGCCCGCCGTCTCATGCTGCTCACAGTTGCCCTTCAGATTCCCGGGACATCGCACGAAAATGTTCTTTTTCATTTGCGCTTCCGCACGGTCAGGGCCACTTACAGGAAAGTGGAATTGCTTCCCTCCGGTGGTGGCTCACAAAGAGAAGATTGTTCATCCTGAGGTGTTCCGGGAAGATTGTTTCTGCTTTAACTTCAGGCTCAAAATTGCCCACGAATTTTGACTATGGTTCCTGCATAGCCCAAATAGTAAACAGCATTTTAAAGAGAAAAACATTATTTAAAAAAAAAACACCTATGTTTTTTGTTAATGGTTCTTCTCTCTCTCTCTCTCTCTCTCTCTCTCTCTCTCTCTCTTTTTAGTGATTTCTTTATACAGCTTGAGCCTTGTCCACAAGTATTCCCAAGGCAGCTGGGGAACAAATAACAAATCATAAGCATAAATCAATTTATTTATTTATTTGCATTTATTCCCTGCCCCTTATCACCAGAGGTGGGATCCAGCAGGTTCTCACAGGTTCCCGAGAGTAGGTTACTAATTATTTGTGTGTGCCGAGAGGGGGGTTACTCATTGGTGATTTTGCCACGTGATTTTTGCCTTAGTTACACCCCTCCTCTCAGCAGTAGCGCGCAGAACTTGAAGCAGTCTAGCAGGAGGTGCCCCAACGTGCATGGCAGCCTGCGCCTGCGTGCATTCGTTTCCCGCCCAAGGACCAGCGCAGCGGCTGCGTCCTTGCCACAGCCCCACCCAGGAATGCCCCGCCCCTTGAATGCCCCGCCATGCCCCCGGCGTGCCCCGCCCAGCCCCATTGGCGCTACGCCACAGTTTGAATCCCACCACATGGGAACCTGCTACTAAATTTTTTGGATCCCACCACTGCTTACCACTGTCTTATAAAGCCATAGAAACGAAGTATCACAGCAACATCTAATAAAATGTTTAATCAGTAGCAGTGAAGCCTGTTGTATGAACAAATACAATGGGCTCCAGAAAGCTGTTGATCGGAACAGTGCCCTCTGAGGGGGCCAAGTTCTCCCGCCTTTTCTCTTCCCTTCGCCCTGTTGGCTCCCCCCTCTGTGAAAAGTCGGGATCCAGCTTTGCAAAACAAAGGGAGAGTTCCGGCCTAAGCAGATGAGGAAAACCTCCCCATTTTCACAGGTGCCCTGCTCCCACCCTTTGCAAAGCTGGGATCAAGGCTTTGCCAAGGGTGGGGGGGAGGAGCTAACAGGGTGCCTCTGAAGATGGGAAGAGTTCTCCCTCAATCCATAAGCACCCCACTCCCAGTTGCCAAAGCTGGATCAAGGCTTTGCAAAGGGGAGGCAGCCATCAGGGTGCCTGTGAAGATGGGGATATTTCCCCCCATTACCATGCCCCCCACCATTAGCAAAGCTAGGATCCTGGCTTTGCAAAGGGGGGGGGGGAGCTAGCAGGGTGCCTGGGAAGATTGGGAGAGTTTTCCCCATCTCCATAGGCACCCCCCTCATGCTGTCTCCCCCCCACCTTGCTTTCCAAGGCCCCCAGCCTTTAGGAAACGAGGTAGGGAGCGCAATCTTGTATGCAGGGTGGAGCTAGCTCTGTTCCTTATGCAGGATTGTGCTGTCTCCCCCCCCCCCCCACCATCCCCATGGGCCTTGGGAAATGTGGGGGGGAGGCTCCCTGTCTTGTTGCTGCTTTGCCCCCACATTGCTTCCTGAGGCCTGTAGGTCTCAGGAAGGGAGGTGGGGGACCAATCCTGCCCAATCCTCAGCATACTGAGTCCAACATGAAAAATCAGGGCCACTTCTCCCCCACTTCTCTTTCCGAGGTCCGCAAATCTCAGGAAGTGACATGGGGGCCCCAATTCTGCTCCTCCTCCCACCTCATTTCTCAAGGCCCACAGATCTTTGAAAAAGAGGTGGGGCCCAATCTTGCTTGCTGGACTCAGGGCCATTTCTCCTCCCACCTTGCTTCTCAAGGCACAACTGTGGGGGTGGGCAGTGCCCAGGGTGAGCCCTGAGTGCTTCCTTACATAGCTACTCCAAGTGGTGGGATCAAAAAATTTTAGTAACAGATTCCCATGGTGGTGGGATTCAAACAGTGGAGTAGCGCCAATGGGGCTGGGTGGGGCACGATGGGGGCGTGGCCGGGCATTCCGGGGGCGGGGCATTAATAATTTCTCTGTTACTGTAAAAAACTCTTACTGTAAAAAAAAAGTTCCTAATTTCCAGCTGGTAACTTTCTGTCCATAATTTAAACTCATTATAGCAAGTCCTATCGTCTACTGCCAACAGAAACAACTACTTCTCCTCTAACTGACTGCCTGTCAAATACTTAATACTTTCAAATACTTAATTTGGTTTCTAGAAATCAAAAGAAGGAGATTTCCTTAAACAAGGAACTTGACCATATTTCTAAAACATGTTTTTAAAACAGCCCAACAGGGAGAATTTTCTACCTTCACTAACCAGCCACATAGGAAACAACAGGACTTTATGATAGAACTCTTCATCAGGTTGGCTCTTTTCAAAAGGCCTGAGACAACCTTTTAGGGTGAACTTGAAAGCTTGAGTAGCATATCAAGTCCTATAATAGTGCAATCCTACGCAGATATATTCATGTGTCAGGTCATCTGTTTCAAGGGGCTCAGGCTGACGTCAGTCTGCCCAGAGTTGCCGCGTGCGTGGCTTTTCTGTTTTTAGATGAGTTTGGACATTTCCGTTTGGGCCGAGCACCAGGGGGATATTGAGGGAAGCAAAGTCAGTTCTTTGGATGAGACCCGTAAGATTTCTTGATGACATTTCGATTCTAGCAAAAGGAAGTTTCACTGTCTCGGCATCAAGTGCAAACAAACAAAAAAGCACTTACGGCAGCTTTCCGTTATCGCAATGGAGAGAGAAACCCCCACCTCGTGGAAAACAGTAGACTGAGGACTTTATAGTTTTATTTATTTGGAAGAATTAAAGTTGCCAATTCTAGGTTGTCCTGGAGGTTTGGGGGATGGAGCCTAGGGAACCATGCCATAGACTCCACCCACCCCCCACCCCCACCCCCCAAAGCAGCCATTCTATTTTGATGGTAAGAACATAAGAACATAAGAACAAGCCAGCTGGATCAGACCAGAGTCCATCTAATCCAGCACTCTGCTACTCGCAGTGGCCCACCAGGTGCCTTTGGGAGCTCACATGCAGGATGTGAAAGCAATGGCCTTCTGCGGCTGTTATCCCGAGCACCTCGGTTAATTGAAGGCACGGCAATCTGAGATAGGCGGATCAAGACTGGTAGCCAGAGATCGACTTCTCCTCCATAAATCTGTCCAAGCCCCTTTTCAAGCTATCCAGGTTAGTGGCCATCACCACCTCCTGTGGCAACATATTCCAAACACCAATCACTAATGTTAGGGTTAGAAGCGTTTCCTTTTGTTAGTCCTACTTCTCCTTCTTCAGTATTTTTCACTTTAATGCCCCCGGGTTCTAGTATTGTGAGGAAGAGAGAAAAATTTCTCTCTGTCAACATTTTCTACCCCATGCATAATTTTATAGACTTCAATCATATAAAAGCAGGGGTTCTCTGAATTTTCTGCACTGTCTCAAAATTTCATTCTCCTGTGGGAAGCCATGAGTCAGGTCAGCCTAATAGATTTTTGGCACCTCAGGTACAGCAGCTGATGATGTTCCCTCAGAGTAAAAGATAGAAAAGATAATAACTGAAATGCTGTCGCCCAAAGTTTAGGGTTCAGTGTGACAACATCTTTTTGTGCCATGCTAAAACAAGCTCTGGTTTGGACAGGCCTGGTCTGAATGAAGTAGAAATAAGGAGGCAGAGAGTTGAGGTCATGTGGACGAGGCCACCTCAGACTCCAGATGAGAGATTCCATCTTTCAAAGTTTCTCATACGATTCCCTGAAAATGGAAAATAAGTCTAGCATGCAGGCTAGTCGGATCTTCTCAGATCTTGGAAAATAAGCAGGGTCAGCCACGGTTAGTACTCGAATGGGAGCCTGCCAAGGAAGTCGAGGGTTCTGCTATGTAGAGGCAGGCAATGGCAAACCACCTCTGAAAGTCTCTTGCCTTGAAATCCTTATGGATTTCAGCATAAGTCAGCTGTGGACTGAAGGGGAAAAATAGTCTTCCTCGAGTTCTAGGTAGGTTGGGCTGGCCAATATGACCCAAGATGGCAACCGAGCATGGAGTCTCTAGGAATCATCTAAAAGGCTCTGTAGGGAAAAGCACCATGCAAAATACAGGTGCAATATCTGAGTCACTCATGCCCCCTGTGTTCAGTTCTGGTCGCCACATCTCAAAAAGGATATCGAAGAGATAGAAAAAGTGCAGAGAAGGGCAACGAGGATGATTGAGGGACTGGAGCACCTTCCTTATGAGGAGCGGCTGCAACGTTTGGGACTCTTTAGTTTGGAGAGGAGACGTCTGAGGGGGGATATGATTGAAGTCTATAAAATTATGCATGGGGTAGAAAATGTTGACAGAGAGACATTTTTCTCTTCACAATACTAGAACCAGAGGGCATTCATTGAAAATGCTGGGGGGAAGAATTAGGACTAATAAAAGGAAACACTTCTTCATGCAACGTGTGATGGGTGTTTGGAATATGCTGCCACAGGAGGTGGTGATGGCCACTCACCTGGATAGCTTTAAAAGGGGCTTGGACAGATTTATGGAGGAGAAGTCAATCTATGGCTACCAATCTTGATCCTCTTTAAATCTGAGATTGCAAATGCCTTAGCAGACCAGGTGCTCAGGAGCAGCAGCAGCAGAAGGCCATTGCTTTCACATCCTGCACGTGAGCTTCCAAAGGCACCTGGTGGGCCACTGCGAGTAGCAGAGTGCTGGACTAGATGGACTCTGGTCTGATCCAGCAGGCTAGTTCTTATGTTCTTATTTAGGGAAAATGTAGCCTGATGCAAAATCTGAGTGTGTGTGCCCCCCCCCCCCCCGCTGCCCAATTATGGCTGGCTGCCCTCCCTCACCAGGACCAAACAACGGGGAAAGGAGAAGTGGGGGGCGATTTTCCACCCCCCTCATGACTAAATGGCTGCAGCCCAGGGGCATTTGACCCCATATGTCCCCCTGGGCTGTACCCCCCTGCTCATGCCCTTTAAAAATGACGAAAGAAGGGAAACAAGGTTTGAAGCCAGTGGAAAGGAAATTGTGGGAGGGAAAGCAACAAATTTTGATGGAGTCATAGTTTCAGTATGGGCTGGGGAAGAAGAAGAAGAAGAAGAAGAAGAAGAAGAGGAAGAGGAAGAGGAAGAGGAGGAGGGGGAGGAGGAGGAGTTTGGATTTATATTCCCCCTTTCTCTCCTGCAGGAGACTCAAAGGGGCTTATAGTCGCCTTGCCCTTCCCCCTCACAACAAACACCCTGTGAGGTAGGTGGGGCTGAGAGAGCTCCAAGAAGCTGTGACTAGCCCAAGGTCACCCAGCTGGCATGTGTGGGAGTGTACAGGCTAATCTGAATTCCCCAGATAAGCCTCCACAGCTCAGGCGGCAGAGCTGGGAATCAAACCTGGTTCCTCCAGATTAGATACACGCGCTCTTAACCTCCTACGCCACTGGTTTGAAGCCAGTGGAAAGGAAATTGTGGGAGGGAAAGTGACATAGTTTTAGTATGGGCTGGGGAACAGGCAGGAGGGAGGGAAGGAGGGAGGGAGGGATGGACAAGATCACCTGATCTTCAGATGTTGGAAGCATCACTTCTGATGATGGCCTACTTCCAAAAGCAGGTGGGCAGAACGGAGCAGGTGCAGAGGAGAGCGACGAGGATGATCAGGGGTCTGGAGACCAAGCCCTATGGGGAAAGCCTGAGGGACTTGGGAATGTCCAGTCAGGAGAAGAGGAGATGGAGGGGGGAGATGACTGGTCTCTTGAAGTATCTCAAAGGCTGCCCCTTTCAGGAGGGCAGGGAGCTGTTCCTGTTGGCAGCACTCAGAAAGGTTCCAACTGGATATTAGGGAAAAAATTATAGTAAGAATTGTGAAGCAGTGGAATGATCTGCCTAGGAAGGTGGTGAGCTCTCTCTCTCTCTCTCTCTCTCTCTCTCTCTCTCTCTCTCTCTTGCAGTCTTTAAGCAGAGTCTGGATAAACACTGGTCTGGGATGCTCTACGCTGATCCCACCTTGAGAAGGGGGTTGGACTAGATGGCCTGCATGGCCCCTTCCAACTCTACAATTCTATGATTTCCTTGGTCTTCTTGGATTTATTTTCACCAGCTGCGGAAGAGAAGCTTAAACGGAAGCGGAAGAGCAGCAGTGGCATAGGAGGTTAAGAGCTCGTGTATCTAATCTGGAGGAACTGGGTTTGATTCCCAGCTCTGCCGCCTGAGCTGTGGAGGCTTATCTGGGGAATTCAGGTTAGCCTGTGCACTCCCACACACGCCAGCTGGGTGACCTTGGGCTAGTCACAGCTCTTCTGAGCTCTCTCAGCCCCACCCACCTCACAGGGTGTTTGTTGTGAGGGGGGAAGGGCAAGGAGATTGTCAGCCCCTTTGAGTCTCCTGCAGGAGAGAAGGGGGGGATATAAATCCAAACTCTTCTTCTTCTAAACCCTCCTTCTTCATTTCGAAAGAGCAAAGCGGTTTGGAGAACCCCTTCGGCCCCTCTTCTTTCCTCCCTTCTCGGGACGCAGCTCAGGGAAGTATTCCAGGGAGCGCAAGGTGGTACCCAAGTTTGCCCCCATAATTGGCACATTATGCAGATCAGATGTGTTTATTATGCAAAGGGGAGTCACGGCATCATGTCTAATTGGTGTAATTGCCGGCAGATGCTTCACCTCGGCTTCTGCCGTGTAGGGAGGGGAAAGGGCAAGGGGGGAGATTATGAAGTGGTTCTTCTGAGCTGTCCCAGGGGGTTGTGGCTTGCTTCATCTCTCTCGCGGTGCAAACATGCCCAATGCAGAGGAAAGCTGATTTGCAGGGGCCAGGGGAAGAGGAGCAAATGGTTAGGAGCCAAGATGCAAAACCCCTGTGGGAAATGCAGTGGCTTTTAACATTTGCCAGAGCCTGCTAGCATCTGTGCCCTCCACCCACAAAATTCATCCCACTATTCCAATTAATGGGGAGATTGTTGATTCAGGTGGGTAGCCAGGAAGGTTAGAAGCTGCAGAAAATGGTTGAGCCCAGTGGTACCCTTAAGACAGCCAAGTTTTATTCTTAATAGGAGCTGTAGTGGTGTAGGAGGTTAAGAGCTCGTGTATCTAATCTGGAGGAACCGGGTTTGATTCCCAGCTCTGCTGCCTGAGCTGTGGAGGCTTATCTGGGGAATTCAGATTAGCCTGTGCACTCCCACACACGCCAGCTGGGTGACCTTGGGCTAGTCACAGTTCTTCTGAGCTCTCCTAGCCTCACCTACCTCACAGGGTGTTTGTTGTGAGGGGGGAGGGCAAGGAGATTGTCAGCCCCTTTGAGTCTCCTGCAGGAGAGAAAGGGGGAATATAAATCCAAACTCCTCCTCCTCCTCCTCTTCTTCTTCTTCTTCTTCTTCTTCTTCTTCTTCTTCTTCTTCTTCTTCTTCTTCTTCTTCTTCTTCTTCTTCTTCTTCTTCTTCTTCTTAATTTTAGCTTTCGTGCCCTTATGTTTCTGAAGAAGTGTGCACAGAAGTTTATACCAAGAATAAAAAACTTGGTTGGTCTGAAAGGCACCGCTCAAAAATTTGTCATCAGTCAATCAATTTATTGTCAGAGGCTTTCATGGCCGGCCTCAACTGGTTGTTGTGGGCTTTCTGGGCTGTGTGGCCGTGGTCTGGTAGATCTTGTTCCTAATGTTTCACCTGCATCTGTGGGCGGCATCTTCAGAAGTGTGTTACACACCGTGTCCAGTGAGAAGGAAATGTTTAGTGGGGTACATGTTGTCCATGTCCCAGGATGGGGAACCAATCAGTAAGTGGTGGTTGTGGGTTCTCCAGGCTGTGTGGACATGGTCTGGTGAATCTTGTTCCTAACGTTTCACCTGCATCTGTGGCTGGCATCTTAAAAATTGATAACTGATTGAAGATACTTGGGAGGTGAGTAGGTGTATTTTTTTTTTTGATGATTGTCATAAATGACGAGACGATGAGACTTGTCTTTGACTCATAACCAGGTCTCGGTAAATATTTTTTAAAGGAATGATGGCCTGTTTATTCACTGAGGGCACTCGGCGGGATTTTGAAATTGACAAAGTCTCCGACTCACGTTTACTCATCTACTTAGAAAACGGCACCTCTCGTACTGGAGAGGGAATGCAAAACAAAAACAAAACAATTAAAATTCAGCTGAAGACAGCCGTATCAAAATAAAGCAGAAACCAAGAGAAGAGAAATCCATCCGCCAATAAAATAAATGGCCCAACCATACAACTGTACAATTGTACATTGTGGAATCCAGCCCTACAACTGCACAAAGACTTGAGGGCACTTGTTTACTTCAGTGATGGGAATTTCTAGTGATTGTTGCCATCCACTTCAGCTTAGTGAAGCGCACACACACACACACATACACACACACACACACACACACACACACACACACACACACACCCAGTTCAGTTCTTTTACTTGGAGGTACCTAGTGGATCCTCGGAAACAGGTTAGTTGTTGATGGGTGATTTTCCACCCAGCCTTGGAAAAGTTAAATATCTCTAAGTGTTCGGAATATGGTTGGATGCACATTAATAGTTGCCATAGGCAGGAACAAAATGTTTACCCAGCGTAAAGCCAACCATGTCTGGACTCTGTGGGGCATCTTCAGAATTACTGGAAACGGTCAACATTTGCAAAAATTTGGTGCGGTTAAAAAAATGCTCAAAGGACGTGTTGTTCTCGTAAACGTTTCGGATGGCCAAAAAGAAGGATTCATAGGGAAAAAATGGATTTAAACAATGTCCAATGGTCTGGAGAATTTTGAAAACAAATGAATTGCACCTTTAAGGGGTGGGAGAGGGGGAAGAGCTATTTAGAGGAGGAAAGGTGGGGTGCATGAAATTGTAAACCTCCTGAAATTACAATTGATGCTGAGCAGTTCCCCTAGAGATTCGAGCAGTTTCCCTAGAGATTCGTTGAGAGATGGGCTGCATGGTGTTTGATTCCCCTGAAGTTTCTACCTTCCCCAAATTCCACGCTTCTCCAGCTCCACTCACAAAATCTCTAGGAACTTTCTCACCTACAGTTGGCAAAATCTATCTCAGACTGACCTACCTCACAGGATTGTTGCTGTGAGAAAATGGAGGCGAAGAGAATGATGTTTTGAGTCGCAGTTGGGGGGGAGTGGGATATGAATAAATAAGAGGCAGTATGGTGTAGTGGTTAAGAGCAGGTGGACTCTAGTCTGAAGAATCTGATTTAATTCTCCACTCTTATCTGATGAACTGGATTTTTTTTCCTGCTCCTCCGCATGAAACCTGCTGGGTGATTTTGGGCTAGTCCCAGTTCTCTCAGAACTCTGTCAGCCCCACCTGCCTCACAAGGTGTCTGTTGTGGGGAGAGGAAGGGACGAGCAGTTTGCAAGCCACTTTGAGACTTCTTACAGGAGAGGAAGGCAGAGTATAAATCCAAACTCTTCCTCTTCTAAATGAAAAAAAAAGGCAAATACATGTCATCTGGACAAGTGAACTCATATTCCCTGTAATGGAGCCTGCTCCACCAAGCCGTTTCCTCCCCATAGATTCTCATTTCGTCTCCACTGAGATGTTGTATCTCTGTGCCGGGTGATACATTTCCCAGGCTCCGGGAATCGTTGCAAGCTGTGTTCTTGACCAAACTTCCAGCCACATGGACAGACGTCCCCCTGGTTTTCTTTCACGCCATGCCTTTGAGGGACAAGTTTGTTCAAAATGAGTTTTGTGAGGAGAACAGAAAGAAAGGCATTTCTTTATATTGATTTTGGCAAGATCAGCTATGCAGCAAGAAGTCAACATGGGACTGCGCGTGTGGGTTTCTTTCTCACACGCACACACACACACAGAAAGAGAGAGAGAGAAAGAGAGAAAGAGAGGTTTTCTTTCCCTGAGAAGAAGGAGAGTCATTCTTAGAGGTGTTTTCACTCTTCATCTTTTCCTAGGATTTTTTTTTAACGGAAGCTGAATAAAATATTTTATAGCAAAGTCAGATAATGTGTCAATGTGGGTGGAGGCAAAGTGACCACATGAAAATGCAAAGGCCTCTGTTAATCGCTGTAGTATTTTCTCCCCAGGTTAGAAAACTATTTATTCCGTAGAATTTGGCCTCAACATCTAACCCACAGCAAGAACACAACACGTTAAAAAAAAAAGTTAGAGGACTCAGAACACCATCCGCAAAACACAGTCGCGTGCCATTGAGTTACAAACTACGAATCCAGCCAAAAAGCAACCCAGCGGCACTGTTCCCTTCGTCCATTTTTACGTGCAGCCTTCGGCCCTAGCCAGCTAAACAAGGTTGCCGTTTTCTAACGTATCAGTCACCCCATAAAGCATATCTGTTAACATAGGGGTGTTTAGATTATTTAGGAGCCTTCCTCAACCTTTGAGCCAACCCCGCAGCAAATGGAAATGCCATCCCTGTTCATTGCCCCCATAAAACTGCGGTTGATTCCAATGTCGGTGAAGTCACGGATTATTTTTGCCAGCTGACACGTTGAAGAACGTTCACCCTCCGTAGGCCCCACGCCTGAACCTCCAGGAATTTACCAACTCAGAGTTGGCAACCTGAATATCAACAATAACTGCAAGGAGGAACATTTGTGTTTCTGTTCACAGAGTGACTGGGCAAAGATGCACTCACACGCACACCAGGGTTCCTGTTGGCAAGTACCGTATATACTCATGTATAAGTCGAATTTTTCAGCACATTTTTAATGCTGAAAAAGCTCCCCTCGACTTATATGCGGGTCATTTATTTTTTTGTGTGTTTTTACTTTGCCGGCCAGCAGGGGGCGCAGTTTTTTATGCTAGCAACACCAAAATTTCAGGGTGTCCTCAGAAGACACTCCTGATGATACCAGCCAAGTTTGGTAAAGTTTGGTTCAGGGGGTCCAAAGTTATGGACCCCCAAAGGAGATGCCCCCATTCCCCATTGTTTTCAATGGGAGCTATTAGTAGATGGGGCTACCCCTTTGAGGGTCCATAACTTTGGACACTCTGAACCAAACTTCACCAAACCTGGCTGGTCTCATCAAGAGACTCTCTTTATGATACATGCCAGGTTTGATGAAGTTTGGGTCAGGGGATCCAAAGTTATTGATCCCCAAAAGGGTGCCCCATCCCCCATTGTTTACAATGGAAGCTAATAGTAGATTTTCCATTTCTGATAATCTCTCTCTTAAAATCTAAGTTGGGTTACATTTGGACATATAGATGATGAGGAGGAATCCAGTTTTGAAGGATTTTAACTCCTGTGTTTTAGCTTGGTTGCTGATTGAGCTAAGGTTTTTGTACTTTTAAAGTTACTGTTGAGACCATATTGTTCTTGTTGACCCTCTTTTCCACTTACAGAGCCAGTTTACTGTTTTTCCTTGAAATAAATATTCAAAAACATTTAACCTACTGATGCCTCAATTGATGTAATATTATTGGTATCTATTTTTATTTTTGAAATTTACCAGCAGCTGCTGCATTTCCCACCCTCAACTTATACGCGAGTCAATAAGTTTTCCCAGTTTTTTGTGGTAAAATTAAGTGCCTCGACTTATTCACGAGTATATACGGGTAAGCTCTTTGCCCGCAAACGCCACATCAGCCAGAACGACGGGCATTCTTGACAGCAAGAAAGGGCTTTGCATAAATTGCAAAATTAATTTCCCATTTGGGTAATGGCAGAGCATGAATATCTGTCTCCTGCAACTTGCTGGGCTGGGGGAACGCAAGTTTATGAAGACAAATGGGGCGAGATGAAATTATCCATTAACTCATTTTGCCCACGAGGACGACTCGGATAGGAGAACGATGCAATGAAAGCAAAGTGAAGGGAGCGCTTCTTCCGCTTGATCGGCTAAGGGAGATATTTGCAAAATGCCTGTTCCCCCACGCAAAGCCACGAGAACGATCAGAGGCAATTGCTGTAATTCAAATCAGAGTCTAATTAGAGCCCCATGCGAATTCTTCCTTCGTGGGCCCAGATGTCTCAGCAGTGCCCTGAGGGAGATTAATTTTATTGTCCTGCTTCTTATTAGCTATAAAGGGCTCATCAGTTTGAAAGTTTGCTACCACCGATGAGCTCCGAGATATTGCCTGTGGATGCTGGTTTTCCATTTACTTCAAGATGGGCCTGAGATTCTGACGGCTCAGCTCCACAGTAAGCGCTGGAAGTTTTTATTCGCAGTTGTAAATAAGCAACAAGCAGCCGCACTGGCAATGTGAAGAAGAAGAAGAAGAAGAAGAAGAAGAAGAAGAAGAAGAAGAAGAAAAAGAAGAAGAAGAAGAAGAAGAAGAAGAAGAAGAAGAAGAAGAAGAAGAAGAAGAAGAAGAAGAAGAAGAAGAGGGGGAAGGGGAGGGGGAAGGGGAAGGGGAAGGGAAAGAGGAAGGGAAGGGGAAGGGGAAGGGGAAGAGGGAAGGGGAAGAGAAAGGGGGAGAGGGAAATGGGAAGAGGAAGAGGAAGAGGAAGGGGAAGAAGAGGGGGAAGAAGAGGAGTTTGGATTTATATCCCACTTCTCTCTCCTGTAAGGAGACTCAAGGTGGTTTACAATCTCTTTTCCCTCCCTCTCCCCACAACAGACATCTTGTGAGGTAGGTGGGTCTGAGAGAGCATTCAGAGAGAACTGTGAGTAGCCCAAGGTCACCCAGCAGGAATGTGAGAGTGCGGAAACACATCTGGTTCACCAGATAAGCCTCTGCCACTCAGGTGGAAAAGTGGGGAATCAAACCCAGTTCTCCAGATTAGAATCCACCTGCTCTTAACCACTACACCATGCTGGGTTAACCACACTACACAACGTCAGGTTCCAGCATCCGGGTGGGGTCTGGAGCTCTCCTGGAATTACAGTTGATCCCCAGACTACAAAGATCAATTCCTTTAAAAGAAATGGCCGCTTGGGAGGGCAGACAGCGGAGCATCATTCCCCACTGAGGTCCCTCCCCTTCTCAAACTCCGCCTTCCCTAGGCTCCGCCTCCAAATCGCCAGGAATTTCTCAGTCCAGAGTTGGTCACCCTAAAGGGCATGATTTGCCATGGCTCACATGAATGCCGTCTCTGAGGACAAGAACACAAATGTGTGGTCTTTTCATCCCAACATAATCCAGGATTATTATTTTTTTGTCAAAACGTTTAATCTGAAAATGAAATAAACATTTAATTTGGAAATAAACGGCTGGCCCCTTGTTCTGTCTCTTTCTATCCAGTGTAATTAAAATGTGTTATGTTGTTTTTGATATCTTCCTCCATAGAAGACAGAGTCATTGTGTTCAAAGAGGATCCGGCACTGAAATAGATCTGGCAGGGATCCACATTTGCTGATAAATCCCCTCAACAACCTGAGACCATCCGTTGCAGATCATAATCAGTTTCTAAATCAGTTTCTGCATAAAGAAGGGAAATCAATCTCTTTATTTTAATGAATCCAAGCAAACCCTAAAAACAGAGCTGTCTTTTTTTCTTTAAAGGTGCTCTTCTGAAGCCCGTCTTTGGACCTCTTTGCGGCTTTGGTAATTTCTAATAGCCTGGAGAATTCATTGTTGGAAATCCACATCGTTTGACTGTCTCTAATTGAGCCAAAGCGATTAACATTTGTGGAGTCCCTCAACCATTATTCTTCAGAATTGGATTTTTAAAACCACTAATTTCCCATCCAGTCTGGGAGATATAGATATTATATTTATGCAATAAATTAAGCTGATTAGGGACAGAAATTAGGGCAGATGGGAAAATGGCAAGGGTGTACATGTGGAACCGGGAAAGTCATTTTCTGCCGCCAGAGTTCAGGGACCGGTCTGCTTCATACATGTTTTTTTTCTCATTTATATATAGGAAGGCAAGCTGCTGGGATGGGGAAGAGTACTAGCGTGGTGTAGTGGTTAAGAGCAGCGCGGTGCAGTAGTTAAGCATGGTGTAGCGGTTAAGAGCAGGTGGATTCTAATCTAGAGAACCGGGTTTGATTCCCCACAGAGGTGGGATCCAGCAGGTTCTCACAGGTTCCCGAGAGTAGGTTACTAAATATTTGGGTGTGCCGAGAGGGGGTTACTAATTGGTGATTTTGCCACGTGATTTTTGCCTTAGTTACGCCCCTCCTCTCAGCAGTAGCACGCAGAACTTAAAGCAGTCTAGCAGGAGGTGCACCGGCGTGCGTGGCAGCCTGCGCATGCGTGCATTCGTTTCCCACCCAAGGACCGGCTCAGCGGCTGCGTCCTTGCCACAACCCCCCCAGGAATGCCACGCCCCTGTCGTGCCCCGCCCAGCCCCACTGGCGCTACGCCACAGTTTGAACCCCACCACCATGGGAACCTGTTACTAAAATTGTTGGATCCCACCACTGCCCACGCCGCCGCCTGAGTGGTGGAGGCTTATCTGGTGAACCAGATGTGTTTCCGCACTCCTACATTCCTGCTGGGTGACCTTGGGCTAGTCCCAGTTTTCTCAGAACTCTCTCAGCCCCACCTACCTCGCAAGGTGTCTGTTTGCAGCATTTCTTTGTTCTTTTCATTTGGTGAGAGGGCAGTCTTGAAAGCACTGAGTGTACAAGGTATAGATTCTAGCAGGAGGCTCTGAAGCAGCGAAGAACAAAAAAGGGGGGGATGGAAATCACATAATAATGGCCAAGAAGCATTTGGAGGGGGTGAGTGCAAACAGACATCATTGTAAAGAGGGGGATTGAAAAGGTTTTAGAAACGTTTTAGGGGATTTATTTGGACGGAGCCACAGACAGGTTGGGCTGTGCGCTTGAAGAGATTAGATATGATGTATAAAATGGTGCATGGGGTAGACACAGGGCCTTTCCCCACTTACCTTCTGCTGCGCGCTACTCGGGCCAAGTGGCGTGGGGTCCCGCGGCACTCCCCACTACAGGGGCGGCGACAACACAGCCGCCCCGACGCTGACGCTGCCGCGCCCCCTCAGCGTGCGTCATTCCTGGCGCTGGAGAAAACGGCACAGGGTCGTGGGGAAGCCAGGGCGCACGCCAGAAATGACGCGCGCAGTAAGTAGCGCGCAGTGACAGTGGTAGAGGGAAAAGTGGGGAAAGCCCCACAGTGGATGAAAGGATTGTTGGACAATGCCGGGATGTCACTTCTGGCGGAGCACTGAGAAGCGATGTCATCACACGACTCTCTAGAAATGTTCACGCCTTGGTTGGATGACTGGCACTTGGGCTCAGGGATGGCGGCAGGGCTTGGCAGGGGTCAGAGGTGGCCCAGATGCCAGAGCCTAAAGCTGGCAAGCTGGGCAGAAGGCCGGGAAGGAATCATCGAATCATGAAGTTGGCCCAAGGGCCATCAAGTCCAATCCCCTCTCTAATGCAGAAACACACAATCAAAGCACTCCTGACGTTTGCTGATCCAGCCTCTGTTTAAAAACCTCCAAAGAAGGAGACTCCACCACACTCTGAGGTAGTGCATTCCCCTGTCGAACAGCCCTTCCTGTCAGGAAGTTTTTCCTGATGTTGTGGTGAAATCTCTTTTCTTTCCCCTTGAACCCGTTACTCCTGGTCCTAGTCTCTGGAGCAGCAGAAAACAAGCTTGCTCCCTCACCAACATGACATCCCTTCAAATATCGAAACAGGGCTATCATGTCACCTCTTACCCTTCTCTTCACCAAACTAAACATCCCCAGCTCCCTAAGTCTCTCCTCGTAGGGCATGGATTCCAGACCTTTGACCATTTTGGTTGCCCTCCTCTGGTCCCGTTCCAGCTTGTCAATATCCTTCCTGAATTGCGGTGCCCAGAACTGGACACAAAACAAGAAGTGGCAAAACCTAGTAGGTGGTTGCCAAGCACACATGCCTCCATAGGGATGCCTACAAGGGAGGAGAAGGCAAGAGGAGGGAGTGCCCAGGGCGGGGTTTATGGGGAACTGGCAGGGAGGAGGGAATGGTGATGCAGAAAGGAGGAGGAGGAGGAGGAGGAGGAGGAGGAGGAGGAGAAGAAGAGGAGGAGGAGGAGGAGGAGGAGGAGTTTGGATTTATATCCCCCCTTTCTCTCCTGCAGGAGACTCAAAAGGGCTTACAATCTCCTTGCCCTCCCCCCCCTCACAACAAACACCCTGTGGCAGATAATAGACCTCATTTTGCCTCACAGAAATGTTACCTCGATACTGGAAAAGTGTGTCAGGTGGAGATGGAGGTGGATTTGGGCTACCTTCTCACTTCTGAAACATCATCCACCTCTGAACGACTTCTTGTTCTCTGTTGCATTCCAACTGTCAAAGGCAGCTACTAGCCCATTAGAAGAAGAGAGTGAGAAGAGTTTTGGATTTATATCCCCCCTTTCTCTCCTGCAGGAGACTCAAAGGGGCTTACAATCTCCTTGCCCTTCCCCCCTCACAACAAACACCCTGTGAGGTAGGTAGGGCTGAGAGAGCTCCAGAAAGCTGTGACTAGCCCAAGGTCACCCAGCTGGCATGTGTGGGAGTGCAAAGGCTCATCTGAATTCCCCAGATAAGCCTCCACAACTCAAGCGGCAGAGCTGGGAATCAATACCCGGTTCCTCCAGATCAAAGGCCATTGGGCCCGGATGGCCGGGAAGAGCTGGTGGAGCCAACAGCAGGGGGGTGGAGACCGCAAATCAAGGCTGAGAGGACCGCTTTGAGGGAACAAGCCCGCTTCTAAGGCCAAATGGGGAAGAGAAGGGGGTGGCACCCGGGGGTGGCGAAGCCTGGATTGATTGACGTCTGCCATATTGCTGTCACTGAACACAAAGAATGGTTTTGGCAGCAGAGCTCTGAGCGGAGGCGTGGGGGTCCGTTTCCGAAGATATGTTTTCTGCTCAGCGACAGATGTCAGCACGCAAAACGCCGACACGTCCCATCAGTTGTGAACGATGTCCACATTTCTGTCGGCTGCTTTCCTTGGCCAAAGGAACGCCTGCGAGCCGGGAGTCGGTTCCTTCCCACTCGCTTATTCTGCGACTGCAAACCTGCAGGCAGTAGATGCCGTTTATGTGATCTCGCGTGGCCTTGGTAACTGTTAAATATTGCGAGGACAGCTGGCTGCCCGTTCCTTTGTTAGGCAGATTGCGAGCTAATTGTGTGGGCCAGCCGTAGTGATTTCATCGGTGGGCACGGATGACAGGAGGCTGTCCCTTCGTAGCCGGATGTCTCTCTTCAGTGCTTGCAGAGACAGAGAGTCAGGAAGACGGGGGGGGGGGAGCAAACAACTGCAGACTGTCATTTGAATATGTGGACAGAGGACCACTGAAGGGCAGCTGATTATTTCTAGCCAAAAAAGGGGGGATTGGCCTGAAGGCCTGCATGAACTAAGCACACTGCCGTGGGAGTGCCGGTCTCCTTCCATTAGACCCATTATGGTGTAGTAGTTAAGAACAACGGACTCTAATCTAGAGAACCTGGTTTGATTCCCCACTCCTCCACATGAGCTGCAGACTCTAAGAACATAAGAACATAATAACGAGCCTGCTGGATCAGACCAGAATCCATCTAGTCCAGCACTCTGCTACTCGCAGTGGCCCAACCGGTGCCATTGGGAGCTCACATGCAGGAGGTGAAAGCAATGGCCTTCTGCTGCTGCTGCTCCCGAGCACCTGGACAAGGCATTTGCAATCTCAGATTTAAAGAGGATCAAGATTGGTAGCCATAGATCAACTTCTCCTCCATAAATCTGTCCAAGCCCCTTTTAAAGCTATCCAGGTTAGTGGCCATCACCACCTCCTGTGGCAGCATATTCCAAACACCAATCACACGTTGAGTGAAGAAGTGTTTCCTTTTATTAGTCCTTATTCTTCCCCCCAGCATTTTCAATGAATGCCCCCTGGTTCTAGTATTGTGAGAAAGAGAGAGAAATTTCTCTCTGTCAACATTTTCTACCCCATGCATAATTTTATAGACTTCAATCATATCACCCCTCAGACGTCTCCTCTCCAAACTAAAGAGTCCCAAACGCTGCAGCCTCTCCTCATAAGGAAGGTGCTCCAATCCTTCAATCATCCTCGTTGCCCTTCTCTGCACTTTTTCTATCTCTTCGATATCCTTTTTGGGATGTGGCAACTCTAATCTATTTATTTTTTTAATTAAATTTATATCCTGCCCTATCCCCATAGGGCTCGGGGCAGGTCACAACATAAAATATACAATTGATAAAACAATTAAAATAGCAATACAACTATTAAAAACAGTAAAAAATATTACGATGCCTAATAAATAACGAGATGGCTATAAATAATACAAATCCCTGTCACCGCTTCCCCAACCCCGTTCCCCCGGAGGCCAAAGGAGATGACCTTACATCATTCAATCCAGCCAGCTAGATGGAAAATCCTGGTGGAATTTTAATTTGGAAAACCAGGTTTGATTCCCCCCTCTTCCATATGAGCGACGGACTCTAATCTGAAGAACTGGGTTTTATTCCCCACTCCTCCACATGAGCGGTGCAATGTTAATCTGGAGAACTGGGTTTGTTTTCCATGCTCCTCCACATGAAGCCTGCTGGGAAACCTTAGTCTAGTCACAGTTCTTTCAGAACTCTGTCAGCTCCATCTGCCTCACCAGGTGTCTGGTGTGGGGAAAGGAAGAGTACCAAGCAGGCTCGGCCTAGTTATCTACATGTCTAAGTGCAAGGAACAGATCAAGGAAATAAAAGGCCCATTAACATGAGACAAGTGTGGTTACGTAGAAGGTCAGTGTGCAGGCCCCCATCCCTGTAGAAACCACATTAATTTGCCCAGGTCTCTCTTTTGTCTGATGGAAGGAGGGGGCAGGCGCCACTCCTGACACCTATTTAGCCTAAGGTGACCAGATGGTCATCTTTGTAAACCGGGATGGGCGGGTAGGTGCGCGGCTGCGCACGCGCGTGCATGCGCACAGCCACAGGAGCGCACTGCCTTCTGGAGCGCTCCCGTTTCTTGCCTTGTGACAGGGCGGGAAATGGGAGCGCCCCAGAAGGGAGGCTCCTGCGGCCGCATGCGCGGGAGGCTGCCACACTGCCTTGCACCCCATAAGGTGACAGGGCGGGAAACCGGGGAGCGCCCCAGAAGGCAGTGCGCTCCTGCGGCCACGTGTGCAGGAGGCTGCCACACTGCCTTTTGGGGCACGCCCCATAAGGCAGTGTGGCAGCCTTCCAAAAATCGGGACACTTCAAAAAAACCTGCAGGATGTGGGACAAATTGTCTTAAGGCGGGACTGTCCCTCCGAAAGCGGGACATCTGGTCACCATAATTTAGCCCTCTTATCACTTCCTCCTTGGGCGACCAGAATGTGTGACTGCACAGAAACCTTGACAAGCCCTCACCCCCTGTTGCAGTGCTCATCCCCCTCTCTGTACCACCTTCACTTCCTTATAAGTTTCTGAGGGCCAGCAGACAGCAACTTTTCCCTGTCTGTGAAGCACCTTTCCAATCCTGTGGGCAGGGAGGAGCAGCAAATCTGAAGGAACTTCCTGGTTCGCTTCAAAGCCAGAGGAAAAGTCACAGTCTTCCCGCTTTTGAAAACCACATGGTTGCTCCGATCTATGACATAGTGACTTTGGATCTCCAGGCCCCACCTGGAGGGTGGTGACCTTAACCTCTCTTACAAAGTTCTTGTCGGTTCCCCAACTTTAACACAAACTATACACACCAAGAAGGCAGACTTTGCTCGTTCCTTGCTTCCTTTCGCCTTCCCTGAGAATCGCCTTAAAAAACACCCACTTAGAAAAATCCGAGAACTCCGAAGGAGAATTAACTATGCAAAAGAAGTAGTAGATATTTTTAGGGGAGGGGGGCTGGATTGGGGGTGCTGTGCCGTGTTTTGTTCTGAGTCAGCTGAATTATTGTGGCTTTCTTGCTTCCCCACTGATCCCGCACGCCAAACATTCTTGGAACATCTGCCAACACCTTTCAGTGGCTTGTTAGATTGTGAAGTTCTGCAACATTTGGTGTCTCCTCATTTGGATAAAATCAGGAGGAGCGGGAGCAGACACGGTTCTGCTTATGATGGGCTATGGACCATGTTTTCTTACAAATACATTCCATTATGTTCTGCAGTATGCACATTTAATGCACACTTCAGCAATCCAATGTTTTAGACACTAGCTTAGTGCTGGTTTCATTCTTTATAAAAAAAAATTTTAAACAGTGGTTAGATGATCATATGTTGGGAGTGCTTTGATTGTGTGTTCCTGCATAGCAGGGAGTTCGACTTGATGGCCCTTGGGGTCTCTTCCAACTCTATGATTCTATGGAGCCTATGGTTGTCTTCTTTAGCATTGTACTACTGCATCTGTATATGGTTCTCCAGTTGCACAGTGGCAGATAGGAAGGCGCTCCAAAGGGTGATCACTACTGCTCAGAGGATTATCGGCTGCCCTCTCCCCTCCTTGAAAGAACGCTATAATTCCCGAAGCCTAAAAAAAGCCCAAAATATTCTGAGAGACCCGTCTCATCCAGCACACTCTCTTTTTGAACTGTTACCATCCGGCAGACGATACAGGTCTATCAAAACTAGGACAAAGAGGCTTAGAGACAGCTTCTACTCTAGAGCTGTGGCTATGCTGAACTCTGCGGCTTCGTGTTGATGTGTTTGGGGCTGTGTAGGGATGGGTGGAGGAAGGGGAAAGTGAGGATGGGGTATGAGTCTGAAATTGTGTGCATCGAGGAATGCTGCTGTAAATTTCGTTGTGCGTGCACAATGACAATAAATGCTTATGCTTATGCTTATGTATGTAGAGTTGCTAGACTGCAGCTAGAACCCCCCTGGAAGAACTGGAGAAGGGGGTTCCTGGTACGTTGGTATCATGCCCGTGGGCTGACATCACTTCCAGCCAAAACTGGAAGTGACGTCTCTAGACACTTTAGCCATGGAGTGCCTAACCATAGAGTGGAAGTGATACAAGTGTGCCTGCACAACATTACCTGCTCCTTCCCCCTATTTCCTCCCACAAAAATCTAAAAAATTGGATAACATATTGTCAAGGGGTTTCACAGCCAGAATAAAATGGCTGCCATGGGTTTTCTGGACCATGTGTCTATGGTCTGGCAGTTGTTGCTCCTAGAACGTTCAGTGTAGAGTGAAGGAACAGTAAGTCCTTGTCTGTGGCTACTAGTTCTTTGTGGGTGGTATGGATTCTTTCCCATAACAAATGTTTGTTACGCGGACTTCGGAGGTGGAGACAGCAGTATAAAGTTGGACCAGGCCAGGCTGAGCCCAGCACTGAACAGACTTCTCTCTGCTGCCAAGGGTGCCCCAGCAGAGACAGAAGAGGAGGGCAAGAGGATTAAATCTGCTAGGCCAGATGTGGGAGACCCATGATTTAAAATATCAATTAACCACCTTTCTTCCTCATGAAGCTTTAGGCAGTTTACAAACCTCGGTAAAACATGGAACTAAAGGCATCAAAAAAACATAAACTAACATTTAAAATCACTACTCAGGACTGCTACTAAACATAACCAATCACGAATCAAGCTTCAGCTGCCTCCTGAAGCTCAAAAGTGAGGACCCCAGCCATACTTCCCTGGGGAGGTCATTCCACAATTGTGGAGCCACCACCAAGAAAGGCCCTCTCTTGTGTGCCCACTGTAAGGAATTCCATAGAAGCAGAAATAAAAGGCTTTTTGGGTGTAACATAATCTGTCAAGGCTTTTCAAGTCATATGTCACAACAGGGACTATAATACAAAGGACTTGTTAGGCATTGTTTATTGCAATACAGATACAGCAGAGGGTTTTGCTATATAAGTGAGCCTAAATTGAGCTATATGTAATAAATCAGTGGAGGATTTTATATCCATTAATCCTGTGGAGTAGATAATAGCTTGGCCATGGTTGTGGTCATTGTATTGATTTATAAGAATCCCTTGTGTTCTAAAATAGAAGTGAAGCTGTTCTGCAATGCATACACAAGTATTGTATGTGTGTTTCAGCAGGGTGGGTGAGTGCGAGTAAAGTATCGGGCAACTTACCCTGTTTCCCCAAATTTAAGACATCCCCGGAAAATAAGATGTAGTAGAGGTTTTGCTGAGGTCTGTGAAATATAAATCCCAAAGTAAAAGGCGTAGCAAGGTTTTTTGTTTGGGGAAGCATGCCCGTCAGACAGAATGCAGAAATATAAGACATCCCTGAAAATAAGACTAAGCATCTTTGGGGCAAAATTAATATACGACACTGTCTGATATTCGGGGAAACACGGTACTTACTTGATATTGTTGGCATTTACTCAGTACTTTGAGACTTCTAGTATAGCCCTTGGGAAACATTTACCATGCAGTTATAAGAGGTGCTTACAGCTTTCAGAATGGATATCTACCCCCACCCTTTAAAAAGTACATTATTTCCTCTGTTTACTCCCAGGAGAAAGTGACCCAGCAAGTTGTTCTTGGCAAGTGGTTCCCACCCGTAAGTAGAATAGCATCTATCAAGCCAGCCAGGTATTTCCTTGCCAAATAATGTTCCTCAGGGACTTCTGGAGCTGAGTTTATTTAACAGAGGGAAGGGAAAAGCTCTCCTGAGGCCAGATCCCACTAAAATTTTAATCTAGGTAACCAAGGGCCTTTCACGCACCTTGGCCCAAGCTACTCTCCTCAAGTAGCGCAGGGTCCCCAGCACTCCCCTCAACAGGGGCAGCGACAGCGCAGCCGCCCTGACGTTGCCGCTGTCGCGCGCCCTCAGCGTGCAGCATCTCTGGCACTCTTTTAAACGGTGCCTTCTGATGACCATTGCCAAGCCTTGAAGATTAGGTGGTACTGAAGCCAGGATACCGCGCACTGAGAGCAGCGTGCGGCATAGGGGGGATTAAGGTAAGTGGGGAAAGGCCCCAAGTTTCAGAAGAATCGACACCTTTTCATCCAGGTTCCGACATCCTCACTGCAGCATCTTTCTAGTGAAGACATCTAGGCCTGCCCCTTGGGGGGGTGCCTGCTGTCAGGGATGCAATTGTTAAGTTAGCTGCACCAAAATTTTAGAGTATCTTTAGGAGACCCCCCTGATGACACCACCCAGGTTTGGTGAAGTTTGGTTCATGGGGGCCAAAGTTGTTGATCCTCAAATGTGTACCCCCCATCTCCTATTTGCTCCCATTGGACACAAGGGGGGATGGGGCACCCCCTTTGGGAGTCCATAACTTTGGAGCCCCTGGAACAAACTTCACAAAACCTGGGTGGTGTCAGTAAGAGACTCTGCTGATGATACCACTCAGGTTTGGTGAAGTTTGGTTTGTAGGGTCCAAAGTTATGGACCGTCAAATATGTAGCCCCCATCTCCAATTAGCTCCCATAGGAGTGTTTTTTTCAAAGAGGTGCATATACAAGCAGGTCCAGGAAAATCCTGTGATTGGGGGTGGGGGGAGTGCCAGAAATGGGACTGATCTGTGTTCTGTGGTTCGGCAGTGGGGAAATCGCGAGGAAACCTGGATATTTCAGGTGACTATCCCAGGATTAATCGCCAGTGGGAAATTGCCCTGAGCTCCCTTTTACACATGCAGAATAGTTCATTTTCAATCCACTTTCACAATTGTTTACAAGTGGATTTTGCTATTCCGCACAGTAAAATCCAGCTGCAAAGTGCATCAAAAGTGGACTGAAAGTGCATTGTTCTGCATGTGTGGAAGGGGCCTGAGGAACGCTATTAAAAACAGCCGGCAAAGTGCAGCTTCTAATGGGCCAGTAGCTGCCTTTGACAGTTGGAATGCAACGGAGAACAAGAAGTCGTTCAGAGGTGGATGATGTTTCAGATGTGAGAAGGTAGCCCAATCCACCTCCATCTCCACCTGACACACTTTTTTATTATCAGGGTAGCTTAGCACTGCTGTGAAGGCGTTTCTGCGGCCCAGATCACAGCTTGACCTGGGGGCGATTAAGCAGCAGCCCCAGGCGCTTCGTTAAGCCTATGGCGCCGCTGCTGCAGCAGCAGCGACCTATCGCTTCCCTCCCCAGGGCGGCCTCAGGCGCTAAACTCTTTAACCCTTTAAAGGGTTGTTGTTGGAAGAAGCGTCTTCTGGTGAAACCAGCGCCCGCCCAGGCCCTTCCCCCCCTCCCTCCACTTACCCGTGTGTCCTGCTCATTAAGCCTGCGGCATTAAGCAGCCCGCCCACCTGTCCTCAACCTCCAGAGTCGGAGGGCAGCGACGATGCGACGCCAAGCTGGACCGGCAAAATCGGAAGGGAAGAGGCTAAAGGCGACTCGTCGCGAACCATACCAGCTTCCCGACCTCCCCTACCAGCCCTGCTTTCGCCGCGGCTTCGTCGCGAGCAGATATCTACGCGAAGTGAGGGAAACTCTGCGCCGGTGGGAAGCGACTTCAAACACGATGCCAGAAGCGGCCTAATGAGGCAAATGAGGTCTATTATCTGCCAAGAAGAAGGCCTTGACTTCTCCGCCCTGTTTGGTATTCTTCTGGGGCCACTGGTCAGCCACTTGATAAAACAAAGTTCTGCACAAAATGGACCAGCAGGACATCTTTTTTATATATATTCAGTGTTTTTATACTCAGGCCCCTTCCGCACAGCAAATATATAACGGCTTGCAGTTAGGATAAAGGAAACTGTTTTCCTTTTTTTCACATTCACATGCATTCGTGCAGGCAGCGATTGGAACCCACAGAAACAGTTCTGGTAGCTGTTTTGCCTCCACACAGAGATACATCTCTTTTTAAAAATTACTTCACCCACGTAACGTTACCTCGCGGGCAGGCTAAAATGAACCCACACCCAGGTGGGATCAGCGAGTTCTCACGGTTCGAGGTAGGTTACTAATGGTGGCTAGCGTGTGTGCGGAGGGGGGGGTTACTAATGGGTGATTTTGCCCGCGTGATTTTGCCTTGAATGCCGCCCTCTATCAGCATTGGCAGCGCAGGGCAAGCAGTCTAGCAGGAGGTGCACCGGGTGTCGTGGCAGCCTGCGCTTCGTGCATTGGTTTTCCGCCCAAGGACGGCCTTGGCGGCTGTGTCATGTCACAGCCCCGCCAGGAATGCCGGTACGCCGGGTCACCCGCCCGGCTGTTTGACTTTTCACCACGGATTTGAATCCACCACCGTAGGAACCTGTTACTAAATTTTTTGGATCCCACCACTGCACACAGCCATGTTGAAGTCCCACGATATGACCATCTGCACCTACACAGCTATGCAGATCCAAGCCACAAAATTGGGGGGGGGGGGGAATGAAAATGGAAGCAAATAAAGAGCCTTCTGCCCGACTGTTCACTCACGGCAGTTGCAACCGCAGGATTTTGAAAGACTTTATGCAGCAGTGATTTTTTAAAAACGGTTTGGAAATAACACAGGGCAGACACATTTTGGGGGTGGGATGTGTGTGAAGTCCCCCTCCAAAAAACGTTTTTAAGTGCGCTACGCCTGTGCGGAAGGGGCCTCTGAGGAAGAATTGGCAGCCCTGACCAGGGGCCATGAGGAGAATTACTATCCAGTATTGTTAAAGGAGACATATGGATGGGGGTTTTCTGCTCAGCTGAAGCATGCAAACAGTTCCAGTGGAAACTGTGGAGAAATGCTCTCCCTTTTTGACACAAAGAGCCAAGGAAATGCGTGGAGAAATCCGCCTGTTCTTCCTGGGCCTCGTTTCCGCTCGGATGCTTCACCAGGTTCCAGCGCCTGCCTCCTTCACTCCTTCCGACTCTCTTGCAACCTTTAAAAATGTTATTTCAGCACTGCTTTTAACTAAATCATTATTATCTGCCCTGTTAGAACTTTGATCAAATAGCATTTACGTTACCCCGCATGGCTGCTAGCAATACTTTTTTTTGTACAGTTTCGCCCACCATTTTCTTTCCCGCACATGTTCTCTCGAGCATGTTGGGATCATTTAGTTGCTCATTATTAATATCTGATACCCAAGCAGTATTGCACTTTTATAACTCATTTGTAATTCCAGCAAAAACATTAAATCGCAGAGGAGAATCTGAAATCTTTAGCGAGCAAACTCGTACCGTGTTTCCCCGAATATAAGACAGTGTCTTATATTAATTTTTGCTCCCAAAGATGTGCTATGTCTTATTTTCAGAAGGGGATGTCTTATTTTTCCCTGTGTTCTGTTCGTCGGGGCGGCGCTTCCAAACAAAACTTTGCTACGTCTTACTTTTCGGGGTGCTTATATTTCGCACTTCAGCAAAACCTCTACTATGTCTTATTTTTTGGGGATGTCTTATATTAGGGGAAACAGGGTATGAGGCACAGTCCACCTATTGCCGCCCCCCCCCCTTGACTTGGCTCTAGATGAAGGAGGATTCCACCAGCTTCTTCTATTTGTTTTGTCATTGGAGTCTATTATTCTCCTCTGAGGTCTCTCCTGTCAGCAGGAGGTCAAGCCAGCCCTAAGCTCTTCTCCCAGCAACATACTTGATTATTCATCCGGAGCTGAACTCTAAAGACTTTGAGTTTCTCTCATGCCTTGCAGATGGGTCACTCTAGCAGACTTCCTCCATTCTGTAAAGTGGATCCTTCCAGAATCAGAAACACTTGGGAAGGATGTAAATACATTATCATGGGTATCTGCTTCAGCAGACTCGATGCTTTTTCGTTCCAGTGAAGCAGTGTTGGCCTATGCAAAGATTCATGGTTTAAGGTCAGACTGCCCTCTTGATAGAGCAAAGTCCACTGGAATCTTGCAAAAGGGCCTTCCTTCCTTCCCTCCTTCCTTCCTTCCTTCCCTCCTTCCTTCCTTCCTTCCTTCCTTCCTTCCTTCCTTCCTTCCTTCCTTCCTTCCTTCCTTCCTTCCTTCCTTCCTTCCTTCCTTCCTTCCTTCCTTCCTTCCTAGAACAGTGTTTCAAGTGCTATGCTTCCTTCCTTCCTTCCTTCCTTCCTTCCTTCCTTCCTTCCTTCCTTCCTTCCCTTCCTTCCTTCCTTCCTTCCTTCCTTCCTTCCTTCCTTCCTTCCTTCCTTCCTTCCTTCCTTCCTTCCTTCCTTCCTTCCTTCCTTCCTTCCTTTCTAGAACAGTGTTTCAAGTGCTATGCTTCTTTCCTTCCTTCCTTCCTTCCTTCCTTCCTTCCTTCCTTCCTTCCTTCCTTCCTAGAACAGTGTTTCAAGTGCTATGCTTCCTTCCTTCCTTCCTTCCTTCCTTCCTTCCTTCCTTCCTTCCTTCCTTCCTTCCTTCCTTCCTTCCTTCCTTCCTTCCTTCCTTCCTTCCTTCCTTCCTTCCTTCCTTCCTTCCTTCCTAGAGCCAGTGTTTCCAGAGTGCTATGCTTCCTTCCCTTCCCTTCCTTCCTTCCCTTCATTCCTTCCTTCCTTCCTTCCTTCCTTCTTCCTGGAGCCAGTGTTTCAAGTCTTTATGCTTCCTTCCTTCCTTCCTTCCTTCCTTCCTTCCTTCCTTCCTTCCTTCCTTCCTTCCTTCCTTCCTTCCTTCCTTCCTTCCTTCCTTCCTTCCTTCCTTCCTTCCTTCCTTCCTAGAACAGTGTTTCAAGTGCTACCTTTCTTTTCCCTTCCTTCCTTCCCTTCCTTCCTTCCCTTCCTTCCTTCCCTTCCTTCCTTCCTTCCTTCCTTCCTTTTCCTTCCCTTCCTAGAACAGTGTTTCCAAGTGCTATACTTCCTTCCTTCCTTCCTTCCTTCCTTCCCTTCCCTTCCTTCCTTCCTTCCTTCCTTCCTTCCTTCCTTCCTTCCCTTCCTTCCTTCCTTCCTTCCTTCCTTCCTTCCTTCCTTCCTTCCTTCCTTCCTTCCTTCCTTCCTTCCTTCCTTCCTTCCTTCCTTCCTTCCTTCCTTTAGAACAGTGTTTCCAAGTGCTATGCTTGCTTGCTTGCTTGCTTGCTTGCTTGCTTGCTTGCTTGCTTGCTTGCTTGCTTGCTTGCTTCCTTCCTTCCTTCCTAGAACAGTGTTTCAAGTGCTATGCTTCCTTCCTTCCTTCCTTCCTTCCTTCCTTCCTTCCTTCCTTCCTTCCTTCCTTCCTTCCTTCCTTCCTTCCTTCCTTCCTTCCTTCCTTCCTTCCTAGAACAGTGTTTCAAGTGCTATGCTTGCTTGCTTGCTTGCTTGCTTGCTTGCTTGCTTGCTTGCTTCCTTGCTTCCTTGCTTCCTTGCTACCTTCCTTCCCCAGGCTGCTTATACACCTGAGCAGGGATGCTTGATTAAATCTGCCCCCACCTCCCGGTTCAACTCCCAACCTGTTCATAGGTAGTAAGACAAATTGACGTCTGTCATACTCTGTCGTTGCAAGGTGGCCTCAGGTGTATTTCCTGTCAAAACTGTAATGATCACTTTCAGGGCTTAATGAGCAGCTACCAACTTTTATTTTCCTGAACAGGAAGCATTGGTGTGTTTTCCCCATCTTATACTAAAATTATAGGAAAAGGAAAAATATCTGCTCAGTGTGGACAGGGGTCTTGGTTACATATGTCAAAACACAAAAATCCCTTTGTTGTCAGAAACTCAAAAATTCAGGCACAAGAGGCTTTTGGTATTTTCAAAGATAAACAAACAAAAAGAACTTTTATTTGCAGGAATGATAAAGATTTGGAGGGGTAAAATATATATTCAAGGTAACTGAAACAGGTAAGTTATGAAGATATTTCAAGTTCAGTTTAGGCTGCAACTCACTGCTGAGTTTGTTAGAATATAGTTCTTCCACTTGATTTCAGCTCCTCCCAGTCGATATAATTACAGGCTGCCAAATATGGCTGATTAAATACATATATATAGACTAAAGATGTTTCCAAACTAATAAACAGTTTTAGCCTCCTCTCCTCCTCCCCCTCCTCCTCCTCCCTCCTCCTCCTCCTCCTCCTCCTCCTCCTCCTCCTCCTCCTCCCTTCTCCTCCTCCTCCTCCTCCTCCTCCTCCTCCTCCTCTTCTTTCTCCTAAAGAAGGCTTTGTGTTTTAACTCTTACACGCTTCAAAGACACACTTTCTATCTGGACTACATTGGTAAGTGATTTACAAAGAAAAGATTTTCCACACAATTTCTAACTGTATGTTCTTCTGGTCTTGTCCTAGCCACCTACTCCTGGGCCAAGCACTTGTCTTAAATATATACATCCCTTAAACATAGCAAAAAAAAAAATTGGGAATTTCATGTCTCTAATTTTATAGAACACAGAAAATAAAAAATACAAGACATCTCCTGAAAATAAAGCATATTGTTCTCTTTTAGAGCAACTTGACTATAAGAGCACCACCCTATATCTCAGAAGTATTGTAAGTAGCCTAGCTTAGGCCCCTTCCGCTGCACTTAAGGCAGCACAGTTTTTCCAAGCCACTTTCCACGGCTTGTTTGCAAGTGGATTTTGCTATTCCGCCCAGCTTCAAAGAGCACTGAAAGCAGTTTGAAAGTGCATTATTCTGCATGTGCGGAATGAGCCTCTTTCTCCAGAGCAGTGGCATATCTATGCAAAATGGAGCCCAGGGCAAAAATGGATCCCCCCCTTCCCCACACAAGTATTTGGCAGCCATCTTTTTTACTCACTGCATGAAAACTATTCAACTTCTAAAAACCACAGCAATGTGTACTCAGTGGCCATTTCTGCTTCTTATATACCCATGTTCACAGAGAGGGACTGAGCTTCGAGGGCCTTCACCTTTTATGCAGAATAATTGCACTTTCAATCCCACTTCTCTCGCAATTGTTTGCAAATTGGATTTTGTTAATCCCTTTCTAGTAAAATCCAGCTGCAAAGTGCATTAAAAGTGGATTTGAAGTGCATTATTCCGCATGTGTGGAAGGAGCCTCAATGACAGAGCATGTGTATGTTTTGCTTGCTGAGGGCCCCAGGTTCAGTTTATGGTATCTCTGGTAAAAGGGCAAGTAGAGGGGGTAGCAGGATGCAGTGGGGGTGGCAGAAAAGTGTGGTGGGGCAGCAGAAGTGGTGCAAGGGCCTCCTGGGGAGGGGAGGCGGGGGACCAGCCCAGAGTGACTTCTTGAAGTGGCACCGCAAGATTCACTGCCTGCCCTCTGTGTTCCCCCTAGATGCACCGAGGTGCCTTTGGAGCCGGATGTTCCCTGAGATAATATCAATTATCCAACCATTGTGTCAGCTTTTGTGAATGTTTGTTCATACCAGGGACTTAGTACAGATTGTCTTTATCTGATCCTCCAGTCCCTCTTCCACTGAGATTTCTGGTCACTTCCAGACAACAGAGTTCTCTAACAACACATCCGTTCACCTTGCTCTGACTAGACCAGGGGTAGGGAACCTGCGGCTCTCCAGATGTTCAGGAACTACAATTCCCATCAGCCCACCAGCATGGCCAGTAATTTGGCCATGCTGACGGCAAACTGATAGGGAAACTGGATCCTGAACATTTGGAGACCCGCAGGTCTCCCTTATTCTGAACTCATTTCAGAACTCATTTAACAGAGTTCTCACTTTAAAAATTCCAGGACTCTAATCTGGACAACTGGGTTTGTTTCCTCACTCCTATACATGAAGCCAGCTGGGTGACCACGCAGAGCACTGAAGTCCACGGAGTCTCTCGGAACTCAGTTCCACTTCCCTTATAAGGTATCTGTTGTGGGGAGAGGAAGGGAAGGAGTTTGTAGCCCCCTTTGAGTCTCCTTACAGGAAAGAAAAGGGGGTATAAATCCTAACTACCACCACCACCACCTCCTCCTCCTCCTCCTCCTCCTCCTCCTCCTCTTCTTCTTCTTCTTCTTCTTCTTCTTCTTCTTCTTCTTCTTCTTCTTCTTCTTCTTCTTCTTCTTCTTCTTCTTGTCTCGTGTTGTGATTAAAGAAACCTCCACAGTTCCAGCCAACCAATCACACATTCTATTTTAACCCCTTGGGCTCTGCATTCCAACTGCCTGAAAGGATCCAAGTGTTGGAATCCATCACAGGTAGCAATCAGCAAGATGACCATTCAAGGACTGCATCTGCATTTGAACACCTTGAACATGTCCAGTTGCATAGGGGATAGACAACAGCATGTGTGCAAGTATATGCTGCTTTCTTGCAGATTTGTATTCCAACAACCTTTGGAAGGCAGAGATATCTGCAGGAATTAAGAAACAGATGTCATATGCCCCTAATTAACATGCTAAGCTGTCAGTCCAGGTAGTTTGTCACCATAGACAAGAACGCTTAGAAACAGAAGGGCATAAACTTATGTTTTTAAATCCCCCGTCACCCTGCCCTTAGAGGACCTTTCAAAAGCCAACCATAACTCTTCGTGTAATTACGTTCTTAAAAATACATTTTTTTTCTCCTTCCTTTATGGGAGACAGTTCCATTATGACCATGTATGACTCAGACTGGCCTTGCCATAATTCTCAAATGCCACAGCTGTTCCAACCACAACATGAACTCTTTTTTTAAATTTAGGGGATGAAATGGTCTAAAATATCATCCACAGCTGCAAAACCAAAAGGTCATTTCATAGACGTTTCTTTGAAGGCAGAAAAGGGTTTTCCATAGACTGACCAGCCAGGTTCAGCTTTTTAGAAGCGGGACAGTCCCTTACCTGTCACCAAAATTTGTCCCACAGCGTCCAGCTGGTTCCTTCCATTGTCCCACGTTTTGGGGAGTCTGCCACACTGCCTTCTGGGGAGCAGGCACTGGCATGCAGCCTCCCGCCACCTGCGACTGCAGAACCCGTTTCCAGCCGCAGGGGTGGGGAAGCGCAGCCTAAGCAGTCGCGGCTCGACTTCTGCGCATGCAGCGCAGAAGCCATATCCGTGACATTCTGGGCTTCGCCGCTTTCCGCCCCAATGTCACAGGGTGTGGAAGCGGCAGCACCCCAGAAGGCAGTCGCGTCCCCGACTACGCGATGCACGTCGGCGGCCACAGGAAGTTTTAGCGCGGCCGCTTCTGGGGCGCGTTTCATGCAATGCGGGGTGGAAGCTGACAGCGTTTTCCCCAGAAGGCAATCGGCTACAAACTACGCGTACCGCGATACAGGGCCGCGACCTTCTGGCTGCCGCTTCCCGCCCTGTCACAGGGGTGGAAGCGACAGCGCCAGGCAATCAACGATTCTACTGACTACATGCGCTACGGCGCTGACACAGGAACGTTGCGGCCTTCTGGAAGCTGCCGTTTCCGCCCTGTCACAGGGTGGGGCCGACAGCGCCCAGAAACGACAGCGGTTCTCGAATTTATCACGACAATAGCGCACGCGCTTCACGGTCCTGGGAGCCTGACCTTCTGGGGCACTGCTGTTTCCCACCCTGTCACAGGGTGGGGAAGCGGCCAGTGCCGAAGAGCCGTAATGCTGACTCTGCGTCGCGATGTCGGCAGATATGCCGCCTAACGCACAGCCGCCTACCCCCGTCCCGGGTTCACAAGGTGACCATCTGGTCACCTTAGTTTTCCAGGATGTTTCCAGATGGTCTTACCTTACAGAAACATGCCCTCCCCTTGCAGATTTTTTGATCTGCATGGGCGGAAATTGTTTAGCTATTAAATACATGGTGCTGTCTCATATGCCTGTGAGCAAAATCATTTGGGTTATCAGACCCAATAAGACTAGGGCAGTAAGAGTAGAGTGTCGGACAACCACCGGGGGAGAAAAGCAGGCCATGATTATCACGTGGTGATCTCCTCCCCACCAGAGACCCTTAAATCCATTCAGCTCAATACTCTTGCTAACCTCTGGGTGGTAGCTGGAGCTCTCTCACTGTGACAACTGATCTCCAGGTGAAACAGATCAGTTCACCTGAAGAAAATGGCCACTTTGGAAGGTGGACCCTATTTAAAGCCTCAGTCCAGATCACAAACTCCCCACTCCCAGCCTAATTCAGTTGAGTGATTTTCTGTCAAGCCCCAGATAAGCATAAGCATAAGCATTTTATTGTCATTGTGCACGCACAACGAAATTTACAGCAGCATTCCTCGATGCACACAATTTCAGACTCATACCCCATCCTCACTTTCCCCTTCCTCCACCCATCCCTACACAGCCCCAAATACATCAACATGAAGCCACGGAGTTTAGCATAGCCACAGCTCTAGAGTAGAAGCTGTCTCTAAGCCTCTTTGTCCTAGACCTGTATCGTCTGCCGGATGGTAACAGTTCAAAAAGAGAGTGTGCTGGATGAGACGGGTCTCTCAGAATATTTTGGGCTTTCTTTAGGCTTCAGGAATTGTAGAGTCCTTCCAAGGAGGGGAGAGGGCAGCCGATAATCCTCTGTGCAGTAGTGATCACCCTTTGGAGCACCTTCCTATCCGCCACTGTGCAACTGGAGAACCATACACAGATGCAGTAGGTTAAGACACTCTCTATAGCACAGCGGTAAAAGGACACCAGGAGTTTTCCATCCAGTTGTTGTTTCCTTAAAAGTCTCAGATAGTACAGTCTTTGCTGGGCCTTCTTAACCACCGGGGCAGTCTGTAGCATTTGTAGATCTGTAGCAATATCGGACTCAGTTATTTTAATCAAAAGCCTTTACTGGCAGATGACAGCATGGCCTCGGAAGAAGTCCGTTCTAAAGAATGGCTTCCCAAGCGCCCCTTTTTATGGCCACCAAGACGTCCCCTTCCCTTCACCACCTCTGATATGGACATATAGTTTATGATGTTTTAAGCCATTGTATTTAATCATACAAGTTATATTAGAGTAATTCACTGGGTACCAAGCACTTCAAAAACTTACTTTCGTTGGAAGAAATGAAACTCATAGAGCACCCTGACACTGAGCTTTGATTTGGGAAAACAGGGCCCCACCAAGGAGGATAAGATTCGCGTAACGAATTAGCAGAACTGGTTTGCTCACCAAACGCAGCCATTAAGGTAAAATGAGAAGCCGAAGTAGTTATATAGTTATTTTTTGTACTCTACCCGGTCCAGCGCTGGGTGCTCTATGGACAGCCTCTGCCTGTGCCTATCACCACCACCACCCCCAGGATATAAAAGCAAAACATTACAGAACAGAGATGTACCGCAAGGAGAGGATTGTCAGCTCCTTTGAGTTCTCAAAACCGCAGGAGACAGGAAGGGCTATCAGCAACTGGAGCTTAGGCACAATCTACATTACTAAGCAGGCCATTAAGCAACAATAACAAAGTGACGGGAGAGTCCGACGGTAAGGAGACCCCATTACCATGACAGAAACCCAGAGGCCCCCTGACATTTCCTAAGAATCTGTTTCTACTAAAAGTAATGCATAACCTCATCTCCTAACAAGGCAGAGCCCCATCAACTTCACAAGGTATCTGTTGATAGAGAAAAGGACTCTGGGACCCAAGCTCTGCTTACAACCTGAATTTGATGCCAATAGAATTCGCTTGCAGGTAGCCGGTTCAACCTTGACTCAGCCTTCTACCCTTCCATGGTCAGTAAAATGAGTACCCCCATTGCTGGGGTACAGCGTAGCTAGTCGGACAGACAATAGCAAACCACGCTGCAAATGGAGCCGGCCTAGTAAATGTCAGGATGTGATGTCACCCAACTCTTCTTTTTCTAAAATGCCCCCAGCAAGTCCTTGCAGGCCCCCCCATTCAGAGGTGGGATCCAGCAGGTTCTCACAGGTTCCCGGGAATAGGTTACTAATTATTTGTGTGTGCCAAGAGGGGGTTACTAATGGGTGATTTTGCCACGTGATTTTTGCCTTAGTTACGCCCAGTGGTGGGATCCAAAAATTTTAATAACAGGTTCCGACGGTGGTGGGATTCAAACAGTGGCACCGCCCGCTATCATTTTAATCCGCAGTCCTCAATTGGGCAGGGGAGGTTTCGCTTTAGTAGCTTGCCTCGGGCACTCAGAAAAAATTAGTAACCACTTCTAGAGAAGTGGTGAGAACTGGTTGGATCCCACCTCTGGTTATGCCCCTCCTCTCAGCAGTAGCGCGCAGAACTTGAAGCAGTCTAGCAGGAGGTGCACCGGCGTGCGTGGCAGCCTGGCCCTGCATGCATTCGACCGTTCCTGCTCAAGAAGGACTGCGTGCAGAGCTGCGGTATCCTTGACGCAACCCGCCCGGGTACGGCCATGCCCCGCTATGCCCCGCTTTTAGTCTCATTGGAAATTTCGCCGCCTAGTATTTGAATCCCACCACCATGGGAACCTGTTACTAAAAATTTTGGATCCCACCGCTGCCCCCATTGTGCAAATGGATGCAACCTAGAACTGCGTAACAGCCATAGTTTTCCTGGGATGGAGCAAAAAAGGGGATAGCAGAAGATGAGGGCAGATAAAGTTAGGTTAGCTGATCAGTGGGAAGAAGAGAAAGTAGCATGGAAAGGGGAGAGTCTTCCTAAGAAGGGAAAGAGGAAATACCTCATAAGAACATAAGAACAAGCCAGCTGGATCAGACCAAAGTCCATCTAGTCCAGCTCTCTGCTACTCGCAGTGGCCCACCAGGTGCCTTTGGGAGCTCACATGTAGGATGTGAACACAATGGCCTTCTCCGGCTGTTGCTCCCGATCACCTGGTCTGTTAAGGCATTTGCAATCTCAGATCAAGGAGGATCAAGATTGGTAGCCATAAATTGACTTCTCCTCCATAAATCTGTCCAAGCCCCTTTTAAAGCTATCCAGGTGAGTGGCCATCACCACCTCCTGTGGCAGCATATTCCAAACACCAATCACACGTTGCATGAAGAAGTGTTTCCTTTTATTAGTCCTAATTCTTCCCACCAGCATTTTCAACAAATGCCCCCTGGTTCTAGTATTGTGGGAAAGAGAGAAAAATTTCTCTCTGTCAACATTTTCTACCCCAGGCATAATTTTGTAGACCTCACTTCACTTTTAGTTGATGTGGCCTTTGGCCCACGTTTTAAAAAGAAAACAAATATGAATATAACTACACAGTACAATAAGGAATATACATACAACATCATCCTAAACTTCAACGCAGGAACAATACCAAATGCCATGTTACATAACATCAGGCGTCATTCAATACATAGCTATCAGTGTGACCCTTATCCAACAAAGGGTTCCTTTTTGTTGAGGCTACAGCTAAGAAATGGTAGACCTTTTGTCTTCCAGCAGTAATTTAATAATTCAGCTTTCATTAGCAACAAAATGTTTTTAAAAGGAGCTGAAGCAATGTGTCCAAGAAGAAGAGGAGGAGGAGGAGTTTGGATTTATACCCCCGTTCTCTCCTGTAAGGAGTCTTAAAAGGAGTCTTCTTTCCTCTTCTCTCAACAAGCACCTTGTGAGGTCGATGGACCTCCCCATCTGTCCCCCACCTTCCCAGCCACAAGACCTGCATCTTTGATGCTTCAGCCGACACTCTTTCAGCCATCCTGAGCAGCCGTGGCGTAGGAGGTTAAGAGCTCGCGTATCTAATCTGGAGGAACCGGGTTTGATTCCCCGCTCTGCCGCCTGAGCTGTGGAGGCTTATCTGGGGAATTCAGATTAGCCTGTGCACTCCCACACACGCCAGCTGGGTGACCTTGGGCTAGTCACAGCTTCTCGGAGCTCTCTCAGCCCCACCTACCTCCCGGGTACTTGTTGTGAGGGGGGAAGGGCAAGGGGATTGTAAGCCCCTTTGAGTCTCCTGCAGGAGAGAAAGGGGGATATAAATCCAAACTCCTCTTCTTCTTCTCCCACAGGCTCCAGACTGCTAGACAGCACATCTGGGGCCACGTCTGGGCTGTCGTCCATCAGCAGATAGAGCAGATACGGATGTATATTAAAAAGAGAATCTGCCCAGCTAAAAAGGACAAGAAGACTAAAACGCCTTTCCCCAGAAACAGTTATATTAATTTGTTTGTTTGTGAGACTCAAAGCTGTAAAACGCTTATAAATTCAGGGATCAGAACCGACTGGGGGATGAGGGAGCCAGCCATCATCCATCCATCTGACGTCCGCAGTGTAACAAGCCAGCCTTCGGTTTTCAGAAAGAGTCCGGATTCGGCACCATTCTCCCCTTTCTAAATACCGCAGCTCTATTTTTTTTCCCTTTCCCAAAAAATTCTGAGCTCCCTCGCACTTGTCTGACAAGCCTTCGAGAAAGTGACGGAATATAAAACCGTTCATGCATTTCAAAGAATCCAAGCAAGGCTGCGGGGGAATGGGTTAGAGCAGCGTTTATGTAAAGGGAGTAGGGCGGAATTTACCGCCTCTTTACACAGGATTCGGTTTAGAGTAATTCGACAGAACGCCACGGAGCCGATTGGATGTGACACCCGCCCAGCTGATCAGAAGACCCACTCCCTAATTATCAAGCCTTTAGGGGCCTTGACAAACGGCTTCTCGGGGCCATCGTCTGATAGAAAGAAGCTAATATATTCTCTGGGATGCATAAAACATATGGCCTCGTGGGTTAGGAGGCATTAACATCCTATTTAAATGCAGCATGCCATGTTTTTTTGCGGCCTTCTGCCTAGAGGTAGATCTGCTGTGCATGCCCAATAAACATGGCTGGCATCTCTTATTTCTTTTCAGGAAGGTATTTCCCAGCTCTGGAGATAAAGGGAATGGACCGTTCAACCATCTAATGTGTCAAAGCGATGAGAGTGAGGATACATTTCTTTTTTTAAAGGCACACTTACGTTTGAAGTTTAGAGCTTCCATGGAATGGACAAGGATCTGTTTAATGGAGTCATGCATCATTGGATACTGCACACTGGAAATTATTTACCATCCACATTCCCCCACCCGCCGCCCCACTCATGGGGGTTTGTTCTGCTGTGATTATGAATCCACTTCCTCCTTTGTCTGCTGAGGCTGATGGAAGTATATCTCTGATTTCCCTCTCCCCCCAGTTTGAGTCAATTAGAACAATGAATCATAGAGTTGGAAGAGACCACAAGGGCCTTCCAGTCCAACCCCCTGCCATGCAGGAACACACAATCAAAGCACTCCTGACAGATGGCCATCTAGCCTCTCTTTAAAAACCTCCAAAGAAGGAGACTCCAACCTCCAAGGCAGTGTATATCCTCCTTGATCTCAGATTGCAAATGCCTCAGCAGACCAGGTGCTCAGGAGCAGCAGCAGCAGCAGAAGGCCATTGCTTTCACCTCCTGCATGTGAGCTCCCAAAGGCACCTGGTGGGCCACTGCAAGTAGCAGAATGCTGGACTAGATGGACTCTGGTCTGATGCAGCAGGCTAGTTCTTATGTTCTTATGTTCTTATTCCTCTGTTGAACAGCCCTGACTGTACGGAAGTTCTTCCTAATGTTTAGGTGGAATCTCTTTTCTCATAGTTTGAATCCATTGCTCTACATTTTTTAGACTAGAATCCATTACTCTAGTCTCTGGAGCAGCAGAAAGCAAGCCCGTTCCCTCTTCAACATGACATCCTTTCATCAACATGACATCTTCTCAAATATTTAAACATGGCTGCCATGTCCCCCCTTAACCTTCACTTCTCCAGGCTAAGCATCCGCAGCTCCCCAGTCTCTCCTCATAGGGCAGTGGTGGTGAACCTTTGGCACTCCAGATGTTATGGACTACAATTCCCATCAGCCCCCTGTCAGCATGGCCAATTGGCAGGGGCTGATGGGAATTGTAGTCCATAACATCTGGAGTGCCAAAGGTTCGCCACCATGGTCATAGGGCATGGATTTCAGATTTTTTTTTACCATTTCAGTCACCCTCCCTTGGACCCGTCCCTGCTCTGGACCTGTCAATATCCTTGTGGTACCCAGAACTGGACACAGTATTCAAAGTGAAACCAGGAATACCACCTAAAGGTGGAAACAGAAGTCGCCCCAGTTCGTGCTAATGCAATGCAATGCAGCACACTTCTCTCTGTGATACACCTCTGAAGATGCCAGCCACAGATGTTAGGAACAAGATCCAGCAGACCACGGCCACACAGCCCAGAAAACCCACAACAACTAGTTGTTGAGATGGGTCAGAAATAACAGTCTAGTGTGCAAAGGAACCGAGAAGACCCAGCAGGGGGCGGGCGAGTGGTGAGCTAGTGAGGGCTGTAAGATTAGAGAACCTTATTTATCTATCTATTATTATTATTTTATTATTTATTTAATTTAATATACCGCCCCATCCATCCATCCATCCATCCATCCATCCATCCATCCATCCATCCATCTATCCATCTATCCATCTATCCATCTATCCATCTATCCATCTATCTATCTATCTATCTATCTATTTATTTTATATACCGCCCCATTCCCAGAGGGCTCTTCTTTTATCCTTCTATCCTTTTGTGTCACTTCTTGATACCCTCAGGTCTAAATCACTCCTTCTCGGAAGTGACTCTCTCTGCCGTTCCCCAGCTAGCATGGTAGTTGCAGACTATCCCTATCCGTCAGCTGTCCTATCTGAAACGTAGTCCCCTAATACACATTTACCTTTATCTTTTAATCAGTGAGCCCGTGGCTACCCTGCCCACCTAGCAACTCTGCTAACAAGAAAATCTTGTCATGATGACTCATTTCTCAATCACAGAAAGACAGCACAGGACTGGCTTATTCCACGGACATTTACATTGTGCCACTGTGTTTCAAAGTTGTACCAAAATCCTTCCAAGCATTTTTTAAAAAATAAAAAGAGGAATTGTCCTTCTATTCATTACAGTCCGTTCATTCCAGTAACTAGAAGAAGAAGAAGAAGAGTTTGGATTTATATCCCCGCTTTCTCTCCTGCAGGAGACTCAAAGGCTGGATAATCTCTTGCCCTTCCTCACAACAAACAATCTCTGTAGTGTAGGTGGGCTGAGAGAACTGGAGAAGCTGTGATTCAGCCCAAGGTCACCCAGCTGGCATGTGTGGGAGTGTATAGCTACCAGAATTCCCCAGATAAGCCTCCACAGCTCAGGCAGCAGAGCTGGGAATCAATCCCAGGTTCCTCCAGATTAGATACACGAGCTCTTAACCTCCTACGCCACTGCTGCTCCTGTGGCATAGGAGAACTATATTCTGTCTCCATTTCTCTCACTGTGCCTTTGTGTTCCTAATTCCATTTTTCCTCTCCCCAGCCCAAACAGAAATATCTAAAAATGACTAAGTGTCTTCATCCAACCTACCTATTTCTGGTAAACGGAATTGCTCTTTCCTGCATCTGATAATCTGTTTGCTTTCTCTCTTTTTTCCCCTTTATACCCTTCTTTTCATTTAGTGTCCTCTGGTCCCTTCGTTCCTCCTCCCACTCTGAAGATTAGTGCTCCACACTGGCTTATTATCTGTCTTTTAATACCAGGTTCTTCAGCTAAATTGAAACCGACCCTGATGGTTGCGAGATTACATATATTTACGGTAACTGCAGGATATTACAATATGTGTTGGCTCCCAAAGTTCCCCCAAAGTTGTTCATTAGAAGTTTTGTCGCATGTGATCAGCATTCGTATAACTCGCTAGACCATTTGTGAGGCCAGTGTTATCTGATTGGCCAAGAAATATGCATCATTTCAGTCCGCAAACCATACTGGTTTATATTAGCCAAAGGAAATCAGGTAATTAGATATGGTCTTTTCCTGAGAAGTTAGCAACTTTTTCTTGGAACAGCGTTGGGGGTGCCGGTGGTGGTCAGCATGATTTATGAATGCCTAGAATTAACATCCCGCTTGTCATCTCAGACAGGAACCCCAAAGCTGGTTATGTACAACTTGGAAACCAGAACTGCAAGAGCACTGTGGCATGGCCTTGCTGCTCTATGGAGAACGTGGAACGAGGAACACACGTGGATTGGGAGGAGGAGAGAGGAGGGGGAAAGAAGCTGGCCTGGGGCCCCAGGCCGAATTCCCACTGAAAATTTAATCTAGATACAACCAAGTTTCAAAAGAATCGGCACCTTTTCGTCCAACATCCCCACTGCAGCATGTTTCTAGTGAAGACGTCTAGGCCTGCCCCGGGGGAGGGGGGGTGCCTGCTGTCAGGGGTGCAATTGTTAAGCTAGCAGCACCAAAATTTCAGAGCGTCTTTAGGAGAGGCACCACCCAGGTTTGGTGAAGTTTGGTTCATGGGGGTCAAAGTTATGAACCCTTAAATGAGTTGCCCCCATCTCCTATTAGCTCCCATTGGAAACAATGGGGGATGGGGCACCCCCTTTGGGAGTCCATAACTTTGGAGCCCCTAGACCAAACTTCACATAACCTGTTTGGTATTGGTAGGAGACTCTGCTGATGATACCACCCAGGTTTGGTGAAGTTTGGTTCATGGGAGTCAAAGTTATTGTAAGGAACCTGAAAGGACCAGACTTAAAGTAACTGTAACAGTTCTTTATTTCTTAAACTTCCAAGATGCACAATACAGGAAATGCAGACTCTGACCTTCCCCCACCAGATCGCTGCTTTTATGAGCTTTTCTGGCCCCCGCCCACAGCACACAGTAAAGTCCCCCAAAACTCCAACCTCCAAAATAGGTTCTCACGCGAACAGAAAGAAAGGCTCCACACGCATACAGTAAGCACAGATAGGCAGCAAGGTTAATGATAACAGCGATCCTGGGCACGCAGCCCAGTACGAGGAATGTTACCAAGGCCAGGCTGGTGAACAGAAAACAGAAATCAACCCCCAACCTTACACTTATGGACCCTCAAATGTGTAGCCCCCATCTCCTGTTAGCTCCCATTGGAAACAATGGGGGATGGGGCACCCCCTTTGGGAGTCCATAGCTTTGGACCCCCTAGACCAAATTTCACCTAACCGGGTTGGTATTGGTAGGAGACTCTGCTGATGATACCACCCAGGTTTGGTGAATTTTGGTTCATGGGGGCCAAAGTTATGGACCCTCAAAGGTGTAGACCCCATCTCCTATTAGCTCCCATTGGAGTGGGTTTTTTTTTTCAAAAAGGTGCACATGCAAGCAGGTCCAGGAAAATCCTGTGATAAGGGGGGCGGTGAGCATCGGAAACGGGACTGATCCGTGTTCTGCGGTTTGGCAGTGGGGAGATCGCGAGGAAACCTGGCTATTTCAGGTGACTATCCCAGTGGGAAATCGCCCCCTGTTTGGAAGGAGACCTGGTGCGTACTCGTGATTCTTTGCTGCCAATCGGTGCCCCTTGATATCCCACACTAAATGGTGGCCGCAACTAGCCCTTCAGCTTGCTCCAACAAGTCTGAGGAGTTCAAGCTGTTCCAGGTTACTCAGGCTGTTGAATAGAAGAACTCCCGCATAAAGTGGGGTCTACATAAAGTGGAGCAGCAGTGGCGTAGGAGGTTAAGAGCTCGTGTATCTGATCTGGAGGAACCGGGTTTGATTCCCAGCTCTGCCGCCTGAGCTGTGGAGGCTTCTCTGGGGAATTCAGATTAGCCTGTGCACTCCCACACACGCCAGCTGGGTGACCTTGGGCTAGTCACAGCTTCTTGGAGCTCTCTCAGCCCCACCTACCTCACAGGGTGTTTGTTGTGAGGGGGGAAGGGCAAGGAGATTGTCAGCCCCTTTGAGCCTCCTACAGGAGAGAACGGGGGGATATAATATTCGTCTTCTTCTTCTACTGTGGTTTAACTGTATTTTTCATGAATAAGGAGATGGTTATAAACTGTTTGACAGGAGCCTGGGAATTTGACAGGGACCAGTTGTCTTGAGGTGAACTCCACTGAGTGACTTTGGCCCAGAAAAAGATTCTTCAGTGGTGCAATGGCACTTACGTTCTTGGTGAGAGGTTGAGCTAAAGGATAAAAAAATAAATTATCTCACACTGAAACTCATTTTAAAAGACAGCTCAGACAAGGCTTTACTATTTCCTGGTTTTTGTAACCTGGACCTGGGAGAGGAGGCGGCTGAGGGGGGATATGACTGAAGTCTATAAAATTATGCCTGGGGTAGAAAATGTTGACAGAGAGAAATTTCTCTCTCTTTCTCACAATACTAGAACCAGGGGGCATCCATTGAAAATGCTGGGGGGAAGAATTAGGACTAATAAAAGGAAACACTTCTTCACTCAACGTGTGATTGGTGTTTGGAATATGCTGCCACAGGAGGTGGTGATGGCCACTCACCTGGATAGCTTTAAAAAGGGCTTGGACAGATTGATGGAGGAGAAGTCGATCTATGGCTACCAATCTTGATCCTCCTTGATCTGAGATTGCAAATGCCTTAGCAGACCAGGTGCTCAGGAGCAGCAGCAGCAGAAGGCCATTGCTTTTACATCCTGCATGGGAGCTCCCAAAGGCACCTGGTGGGCCACTGCAAGGAGCAGAGAGCTGGACTAGATGGACTCTGGTCTGATCCAGCTGGCTTATTCTTATGTTCTTATGTTCTCTAAGCATTTCAATCTGTTCCATGATGAACATATATTGTGACAGCTGTTTGTGTACAATCCTGCCTGAAAAAGTCTCAATGAACTTTAAAGAACAATAAAACTCACCACACAAGGGTGAACCTCTGAGTCAACAACTACTAAAATAAAGTCTTCAATATGCTACCGGAGGATAGCTCAGAGGAAGGGGAAGGAGAAGGTTTAGTCACCTACGCTTAATTCCCCTATCAGTGACTCCCAGCATCACACGTAGATCTGCCCTGAGCTGCTCCGCTACGAACGTACAAGGAAGACACTGAGCCAGTTGCTGGACGCGGAGGACTCTGACACAGAGCCGGAGGAGACTGCGGAGTCAGAGCTGCCTCCTTGAGAGGAAATACAAACAGCAGAAGCAGCCCCAAGGCCTTACCTGTGATCCAAGGCAGACCTGCCAACGAAATGGAGGCTTCGGCAGCAAAGGAGAACCCAGCTGCATTAGCCAGACTATAAACCCAGGAAATGGAGGAAGACCTGCAGGAAATGGAGGTGTCAGCAGCTGAGGAGAATCTAGCTTCATTAGCCACAATATAAAACAGGTCGTGCCGCCTGCCCCCGGGCATTTGTTTGACATAAGAACATAAGAACCAGCCTGCTGGATCAGACCAGAGTCCATCTAGTCCAGCTCTCTGCTACTCGCAGTGGCCCACCAGGTGCCTTTGGGAGCTCACATGCAGGAGGTGAAAGCAAGGGCCTTCTGCTGCTGCTGCTGCTCCCGAGCACCTGGTCTGCTAAGGCATTTGCAATCTGAGATCAAGGAGGATCAAGATTGGTAGCCATAGATCGACTTCTCCTCCATAAATCTGTCCAAGCCCCTTTTAAAGAACATAAGAACATAAGAACTAGCCTGCTGGATCAGACCAGAGTCCATCTAGTCCAGCATTCTGCTACTCGCAGTGGCCCACCAGGTGCCTTTGGGAGCTCACGTGCAGGATGTGAAAGCCTGCTGCTGCTGCTGCTCCCGAACACCTGGTCTGCTAAGGCATTTGCAATCTGAGATCAAGGAGGATCAAGATTGGTAGCCATAGATCGACTTCTCCTCCATCAATCTGTCCAAGCCCCTTTTAAAGCTATCCAGGTGAGTGGCCATCACCACCTCCTGTGGCAGCATATTCCAAACACCAATCACACGTGGCACGAAGAAGTGTTTCCTTTTATTAGTCCTAATTCTTCCCCCCAGCACTTTCAATGGATGCCCCATGGTTCTAATATTGTGAGAAAGAGAGAAAAAAATTCTCTTTGTCAATATTTTCTACCCCAGGCATAATTTTATAGACTTCAATCATATCCCCCCTCAGACGCCTCCTCTCCAAACTAAAGAGTCAGGAAGAAGCAGGCACCATTCCTGAAACCCCAAAAACCCCATAGGGCAGTGATGGCAAACCTTTTTGAGACTGAGTGCCCAAATTGCAACCCAAACCCCACTTATTTATTGCAAAGTGCCAACCCCACAGTTTAACCTGAATGCTGAGGTTTTAGTTTAGAAAAAAACCAGTTGGCTCCTTCTTCCTCTGCCACACCCGTTCGAGCAGGGTCCAGCCTGCTCTAGCATCCAGCAAGTCCCACGCGCACTGCTCTGTGCCCCTCTAGCATCTCTGCCTCCTCTGCGCCCCCCCCCCCAGGCAGCAGCCACCTGGCGCACAAGCACCAGACCCGCCAGCCGAGTCCTCCCTGCTCACCGCGGTGCACGCACGTCATGCTCAGTGGCCCAGGCCAGCCTAGATGTGTGCGTGTGTGTGTGGGGGGGGTGATTTTCCACCCCCCCATGATGAACTCTGTGCGTGCGTGCCCACAGAGAGGGCTCCGAGTGCCACCTCTGGCACCCGTGCCATAGGTTCGCCAACACTGCCATAGGGTCTCCATAATTCAGTTTCCACCACTTGTCCCCATTCACACGCAGATACTCCAACTCACCATTATACTACACTGGGAACTCCAAGAAGACAAGCAGATTCTGATAGTTTTTCAAAGAGCAATCCACCTGCGGATGTATACTGCAACAGGACCTCTGAGTACCTTTTGAAGTGACTTGTAACAAACAGGAGCCAAACATCTGCAAAACAATATGCTTTAGCGAAAGCAGGGACACATCAAGACCTGACGGCTGAACGTAGAAGCGTCTTCCCCATGGCGCGTCAGCGTCACATCCTGCGGCACAAAGCGAGAGATGGAGAAGCCGCACCAGAGGAGTTTTTGCACAACGTACCAGAAAGAATATTGCTCCCCTAATCCCACAGGTTACTGATGACTGCGGCACTATAATGTCAAGAGCTGGGGGTGGGGGTGGGGGGAGAGGAGAACTGAGACATCCTAGATCTACAAAACTTGGAATTTAATCTACTCCATCATCACCGCCAAACGTGGGGTGGCAGGAGAACTCTCCGCGGGCCGCGTTGTTTGTTCTGACTCGAGAGTGCCGGCTGATTCCATCTTCCTCCTGTCTTTATCATCTCTACCTTTGTATAAACCGAATGAGCACAAGAAAGGAAATCCCTGGAAAATATTCGCCGACGAGAATTAAGGCGGCTCAGAGATAAGCGCCCTGGTTGCTGGAGCACGCCGAGGAGAACAATGCAGGGAGCGAAACAGAGAGATGATCGGCGGGATTAGTTAATACGAAAAGACAGTTTCCCAAATGAGAAACAGATTGCCTGTTTGTGCAAAGCCTTCGCGCCGCATTCTTTGTCGGGAGGCTATAAAAAGCAAATACATTGCGTCGTCCCAACAAGGCCTTGTCAAGGTGCATAGCCTGTATTGTTAGCTGCTGGAAGGGGCCGTGGCTCAAAGGGAGAGGAACTACTTTGCATTCAGACAGTCTCTGAATCCCTGGTATCTTGAGCTTAACCCCCCCCTCCCTCCGAGGAGGTGACGTGGAAGCTGACTCAGTATGACTCAGGGTAAGGCAACTTCATTTAGAGAGACACTGTGATTTAGTACGAAAGGATCAGCTTTGCACACAGAATGGAGTTTCCGATCTCCTAGCAGAGCCTGGTTTTTCAAGCAATAAGCACATTTTTATCCTGCCATTTCTCCAAGAAACTCAGGGTAGTCTAGAAGGAGAAAAAGAAGAGGAAGAGTTTGGATTTATCTCCCCCTTTTCTCTCCTGCAGGAGACTCAAAGGGGCTGACAATCTCCTTGCCCTTCCCCCCCACAACAAACACCCTGTGAGGTAGGTAGGGCTGAGAGAGCTCCGAGAAGCTGCGACTAGCCCAAGGTCACCCAGCTGGCGTGTGTGGGAGTGCACAGGCTAATCTGAATTCCCCAGATAAGCCTCCACAGCTCAGGTGGCAGAGCTGGGAATCGTCATGATTCTCATTTCTCCTTAATCTTTGCAACAACTCTACGAGGTAAGTTAGGGTGTGAAAGAATGCCTGGTCACTGCGCAAGCTTCAGGGCAGATTTCGGGCCCAGGTTTCTCCAGTCCAAGGCTCTCACCCCTAGACCACACTGGCATCCTGAAAATCCCATTCCTAGGGCCAACTTAGGCCCTTTAGACCAGTGGTTCTCAACCTTCCTAATGCCACGACCCATAAGAACATAAGAACATAAGAACTGGCCTGCTGGATCAGACCAGAGTCCATCTAGTCCAGCTCTCTGCTACTCGCAGTGGCCCACCAGGTGCCTTTGGGAGCTCACATGCAGAAGGAGAAAGCAATGGCCTTCTGCGGCTGTTGCTCCCAATCACCTGGTCTGTTAAGGCATTTGCAATCTCAGATCAAAGAGGATCAAGATTGGTAGCCATAAAGACCCCTTAATACAGTTCCTCAAGTTGTGGTGACCCCCAACCCGAACATTTATCCATTTTACAGATGGAGAACACTGATGCAGAGAGTCGTAGGCGACCCCTGTGAAAGGGTCGTTTGACCCCCCAAAGGGGTCGCGATCCACAGGTTCAGAACCGCTGCTTTAGACATAGCGCCTAGGTCCAACAAAAAATTTAAGGCCTACAAAAACAGGATTAACGAAAAAATTACACGAATTGGAAAGACGAACGAAAATTCCAAGTAACGGTACTTCGTATTTTCATCCACAAAAAAAAATTCGGCTTCTGGATTTTAGCCGATATGCATGTTTTGAGGTCCATGGGCAGTTTTTGGAATGATGTCTGCCTTTCCCTGGTGATACCTCGTGGCAAGGCAGGGGGGACATACCAGAGGGACTCGGGCCCACGAAACTTTAATGTGGCCCTACCTGTGCTTGCTCTTTTTCTAATTTGCACACCCCTAAAGTGGGGGGTAGGCAGTAAATCTTTGGCCAGCCTTTTCAAGAATGCACACTGACCTTTAGAACATACCTGGAGTGAAATGTAAAGTGATCTTTTTCTTATAAAGCTCACCGTCCCAAGGGACTCTCTCTTCCAGGTTTTTGATAAAGCTCGCTGTTCCACTGTGTCCCTTTACAATGGCAGAGATTTCACAAAGCAGTAGGCACAGGGGGGCCTTAATACTAGATGACAATGCAAATCCTGACCTTTTGGTAGCAGGGGTGGGAAGGAGATCTCTTTTTCTGGGTGCTGCAATGTCGAGGTGTTTCTGTTCCCAGTTGGAAGCCGCAAAATCTCCGGCATTTTATCTGCTTGACCTAATATTTCAAATTCTCATTCATCCGAAGGCTTTTCAAATGCTTCGGAAGCTTTTGGACGGCCCGGTGCTTTGTTCAGAAACAGTGGGGGGAAGAAGGCATCCCTAGGTGGTAAAAGGATGGGGGGAGGAGAAAGAAGAGCTTTTTGTCTCATCGGTAGAAATGCAGGTTTTCTAACAAGAACTGAGTCATATAATATGGGGAAGGGCTTTTGGGGAGAGGATTATGAGTTTTGGATTTTTGGATTTATATCCCCCCTTTCTCTCCTGCAGGAGACTCAAAGGGGCTGACAATCTCCTTGCCCTTCCCCCCTCACAACAAACACCCTGTGAGGTAGGTGGGGCTGAGAGAGCTCCGAGAAGCTGTGACTAGCCCAAGGTCACCCAGCTGGCGTGTGTGGGAGTGTACAGGCTAATCTGAATTCCCTAGATGAGCCTCCACAGCTCAGGCGGCAGAGCTGGGAATCAAACCCGGTTCCTCCAGATTAGATACGCGAGCTCTTAACCTCCTACGCCACTGCTGCTCAGTGGCTCAGTGGATCTCTGTTTTGCTTGCAGGGAGTCCCAGGTTCAATACCCAGCACCTCCAGCTAGCTAGAAGGACCAGCTAGTAGATGACGTGCCAGACCTCTGCCTGAGACCCCGGAGAGCCACAGGGAGGGGCTGTGCCTCAGTGGGAGAACCTCTGCTTTTCGAGCAGAAGGCTGCAGGTTCAATCCTTGCCATCTCCTGTTAAAAGGACAAAGCAATAGTTGATGTGAAACTCCTCCACCCTGGAGAGCTACTGTCAGTCCAAGCAGGCAATACTGATCTTGCATTGTCGAAGGCTTTCACGGCCGGAATCACTGGGGTGCTGTGTGGCTGTATGGCCGTGTTCTAGCAGCATTCTCTCCTGACGTTTCGCCTGCATCTGTGGCTGGCATCTTCAGAGGATCTGATGTTGGGAAAGCAAGTGGAGTATATATACCTGTTGGAGTGTCCAGGGTGGGTGAAGAAACATGGTCTGTTTCTTGTCTGTTTCAGACAGATGCAGGCGAAACGTCAGGAGAGAATGCTGCTAGAACACGGCCATACAGCCCGGAAACCACACAGGCACCCAAAATACTGATCTTGATAGCCCAAGGGTCTGAATCAACATAAGGCAGCTTCACTGTGTTCCAACAGATCTTGTGGGCATGCTGAGAACTGAGGGTAACCCAGGTGGCCAGCTACAGGGAGTAAAGGGACTACCTCGTGTGGGACCATGTGTGGAAGGAGAGCTACAAATATACCCCCTCTTCAAGCATTACCCGATTCCTCGGTGATTGCTGCCATTAAGAACTGTGGGTTGCTAACTCTCTCGCTGCCGGCTGACACCCTTGTCCTAGGGCCGTGGTGGTGAACCTTTGGCACTCCAGATGTTATGGACTACAATTGGCCATGCTGGCAGGCAATGAAGTGAATCCTGGAATTATAAAACCGCTCCTATCGAGGATCCCTACATGCTCATTTTTAGGCGCCCTTTCTTAAAGGAGGTTGTGGTAGTATCCACATGAAGATATGCTTCTCTGGGTCAGCTCAGTTTATTGATCTGCTGAATCCTGTGTCACTTCTCTGACCAGCAATGGCTTTCTAGAATGTCAGGCTGAGATCTTTCATAGCACCAGTCGCCAATCCGGTTCTAGAACTTAATCTTTGGACGTTGAAACAGCCAAATCGCACTGTGATCCTAGAGCTGGAGGGTCCCGAGTTTGAGTCCAGAATGGAAATTTGAACTCAAGATTCTCCAGTTCTAGGCTGACATGCTAATCACTTACTAACACACTGTTCCAAGGACACACACACAAAGGGGCTTTCCGCACTACAGAAGGGAGCTAAGGTCGACTCGGTTCCCTTCAGTGGGGAAGCGATTCAGGCTTTGTCCGCGCAGCAACTTACTTGGCCCCCTGGAACGAGCTAAGTGGGCGGGATCATCTTGGTGCCTGTTTCTCTCCTCAATGGTGATTGGATGGAAATGGGGGCATTCTTTTAGTTTGACAGTTTACGGTTACATACCGCCATGACTCTCCCGTTCTGCGCGCCACAAAAGCGGCTCCTGGTGGACAATGGATGAAATTAATGCGTTTTGATCGTCCGCGCCAGCTTGGCAGTATCGACCTTGTTCAGCAAGCCCAAAAGAGAGATAAATAAATGATATTTGTGTTTATTATAAGCCATCAATACATTTTAGCCTGGCTTTTAATATATTATTAATGTATGATCATGTTATACTGTAATACCATGTTTTCAATGTCTCTAAGCCACCCTGAGCCCAACTCTGATTGGGAATGGGCAGGGTAGAAATTCAATAAATCAAATTAAAATCAGAATACCCAAACAAAACCTATGCTGGAAAACTGGAGCCGTGCTGGCCCTGTGCAAATAGTATCTAACGGCAGTCAGACTGAGCTATATTTTTTCACACCATCCCATTTAAAAGTTGCAAATTCTTGCCAGAATTGGGGCAGTTTTCCATCCCTGGTTGCTAGATCCTGTGAGAGTGCCCCATCTCATGTGTTATTCCCTCGCATTGGTAATAAAAATTAGCCTTCAGCCGATGCTTACCCTACTGAGTTACGTAAGTGAGAAATACTCATCTGCCATTAGACTACTAATGTTCAATCTCTTAATCTTTTTCAATAGGCCATTTCCATTTGTAAGTTTTGGAGATTTCCCGCCGACCTGTGAAGCCGCTGAATACGGGAAGTGCTTTGATGTTGGTTGCTGGTAATGGATGTTAAAAATATAACGTTGCAGTCTGGTGGCTTTCAAGGTTCGTCATGCTTTTGAGGCTGATGCGGCCTCTGTTTTTGGCTTTCTGGTGCATGCTGTGGATTTTATTGCTTGTGGGACTAATTGCAGCCCACAAGGGGCATGTGGCAGGAAATAAAGAAAGAAAGAAATAAGAAAGAGACAGACAGAGAGAGAGAGAGAGAGAGAGAGAGAGAGAGAGAGAGAAAGAAAGAAAGAAAGAGAGAAAGAAAGAAAGAAAGAAAGAAAGAAAGAAAGAAAGAAAGAAAGAAAGAAAGAAAGAAAGAAAGAAAGAAAGAAAGAAAGAAAGAAAGTATTTTAAATATATATATATATTATACCAATACACAAAACCAAATTGGTTCTTTATTATTTAACACAGAATCAAATTTTTAAATATAAAATATGATACATAAAACAAACGTAGAACTTCTTATAAAAGATAAGGTATCTTCTCCCATCTGTCTAATCTGCATGGTAGGATACCTATTGGCTGCATTATTTTGCTTTTAACTTGCTAAGAAGCAGATCTATATTTTTTTTTATTGCAATTTTATATTAGATTGTTTTTTTTTACATTGATGTGTACGGGTATTTATTGTCATTTGCTCTGGCTATTTCTTTTTTTAAAAAAAAAATCTGAAGTGATTTGAACCCCTCGAAGTCAACCGTCAAGTTATGTGGTCTATTTCCTTGCTACTGAACTATACTTGAGACTGAAGAATGTGCCTGTGTAAATCTTGATCTATTTATGCCTATTAAAGGTTAAGAAAGAAAGAAAGAAAGAAAGAAAGAAAGAAAGAAAGAAAGAAAGAAAGAAAGAAAGAAAGAATGAATGAATGAATGAATGAATGAATGAATGAATGAATGAATGAATGAATGAATGAATGAATGAATGAATGAATGAATGAATGAATGAATGAATGACGGCCAAGTTGGGATACTGAAAATGTTGTCTGGACCGGTTAAAGAAACAAGGTTCTTTCGTTATCAGAAGTTGAAAGACAAAATTCATTTCAGAAATGGCTTTTGTTTTTCTGAAAAAAAAATCGATAGCGACATGGTTTCCAAGACAGCTGTTCCTGGAACAGACATTCTGATTTTGAAAGGACTGGAAAAAAATTGCTGTTTGCAGTAAGTAATCTGCTGTTGCGGTAACAATTTTTCCTTCTTTCTTGTACCCTAATAAATAGCATTTTAAAAAAGACCTGGCTCAAACCTTGAGAGGAAACTGACAGAGCTTCCTCAACACTGTGTTTATGGAAGGAGCAACTGCATTTGGACTACTGTACACATTTCTGGATGTCCCATGTCTAGAAGAAACGCACCTTGTGGGAGACAAACAAGGAAGTAACTCTCAGCAAAGAATGAAGGAAAAAATCCATGTTCCTACCTGATTAGTCTGCAGTAGGTTCTTTTCTTCTTTGTTGTTACCACACATTTGTGATGTACAAAGCAAGAATATGATCAAAACACAGACAAACTGTATCTAGCATTAGACATTACTTAGGAAGTTCCAACACTTGTAAAAGAGATGTTGTTTCTTTTTCCAAGAGCAAGATGTCTGTATTGTTTAACAGAAGCTCCACAACAGAATTGTCAGAGTCTCTTTCAGATTTGTCTAGGGCCAGCCAAGGAGAGAAATTCCTAAGACCCACATACCTCGGACAGTCGGGTATAATGTCAGCAAGAGTCTCCACTTGATTTTTGCAGTGTGGACAAACCCAACCCTGGAGACGGGTAGATAAATAGCAACCTTTCGTAATGACAGATGGAAAAAGTATTGCATCTGGCCCTTGTAATAATCCATCTCAGTTGGGGTTCAGTTAATAATTCAAGATATTTGGCCATATGCCCCTGTTCAGGTACTATTCCGACAGAAAAAGTGAGCATGATTTATTTGCTTGCCCCAATAAGATATTGTATTCCTGTTCTAAAAGTTTGCTTTTTAAGGTTTGGAATATCTTTCTGGGTGACAACTTACAGAGATCTTCAAATAATAAACTTAGAAAGTAAATTTTTGATTTGAGTAATTGATACCATTCAGAGGTGAATAGGTTCCGGAGCGCAGTATGTATTAAACTACACTCATCAGAGTTGAAACATAATTTAATCCAATACTTGGATGCATTCAGTTTCTTTGTTGTACGAGTGTTGCATAGTCCAACGACTGCCTCTTATTCTCCCAAATATTAGATATGCTAAATATTGCAAATGCTTAATATGTAGCTCTTTTCAGGTTGTCTCATATCTTTCTGAAGCTCAGACATTCTTATTAGTATCTTCAAGAGTGCCTTAGGCATAGGTGTCAAACTCGCGGCCCTCCAGATGTTATGGACTACAGTTCCCATCATCCACTGCCAGCATGATGCTGGCAGGGGATGATGGGAACTGTAGTCCATAACATCTGGAGGGCCACGAGTTTGACACCTGTTCCTTAGAGTGAAGATGTGGGCAGGAAAATCCCATTCTTCCAGCTAAACCAATGAACACTGCACCATAGACCATGGATTCCTAATGTGAGCCACAGATGCAAGTGAAACGTCAGGAGAAAATACTACTGGAACACGGCCATATAACCTGGAAAACCCGCAACATCCTAGTGATTCCGGCCGTGAAAGCCCTCAACAATACTCTGTGGTGTTATTTGTGAGGTGACATGCTGGCCACTTTTCAATATCGAAAGGGATGCCATGAAGAGAATGAGGCAGACAAGTTTCCAGTCATGTTCACTCAGACTAATAAATATAAACTCTGTGATCCATGCCACGGTCACCTCTAGATTAGACTACTGTAACTCGCTCTACGCGGGCTTACCTTTAGCCATGATCCGGAAACTGAAACTCGTTCAAAATGCAGCAGCCAGGCTCCTTTCCGGGGCAACATCTAGGGACTGGATTACGCCGGTCCTATACCAACTACACTGGCTGCCAATCGAGTACCGGGTCATGTTTAAAGTTTTGGTACTGACCTTCAAAGCCATTCGCGGCCTTGGCCCTGCTTATCTGAGGGACCGTCTCTCCCTATATCGCCCTTCTTAGCCTAGGCCCCTCCAGCTCATCGGAGGCGGACCTACTGGTGATCCCTGGCCCCAAGGCGATCCGGCTGGCCTCTACAAGGGCCAGGGCTTTTACAGCTCTGGCCCCTACCTGGTGGAACAGGCTTCCAAGTGAGATCAGGGCCCTGCGGGACTTACAGAGTTTCCACAGGGCCTGTAAAATGGACCTGGCGTTTGGCCAGCCGGGATGACGTCAACTTTGCCATGAAGAACATCTGGCCTCCGTGGGTACACAAAGGGGGGAGGGAGGGGTTGAAGCCATCTGCAAGTTTTAGTGTTGTATGTATTATTATCTGTTTTAAATTGTTTTTATGACTGATGGACACCGCCCTGAGCCTTTGGGGGAGGGCGGTATATAAATGTGATAAATAAATAAATAAAATAAACTATGGCAAAAGAGGATTTGACTACATTTCGGGGGGGGGGGGGGGGATCTCCAGACAGTGAAGTGTAGTCAACACTGAAGAAGAGTTGGTTTTTATACCCCAGCTTTTGCTACCTTTTAAGGAGGCTCAAAGTGGTTGACGATTGCCTTCCATTCCCTCATGAGGAGGAGTAGGGAATCAAATCTGGTGCTCCAGATTAGAGTCCGGCACTCTTAACCACTACACCAGCTGGCCCTTAACTACTACACCAGCGACATTATGCTGGTCTCTTGATGCACAAATAACAACGGAAAATGGGGCATGCACTTTATGGAGAAATTTTGCCCAAAGGAAGCTGAACATGTCAAGAAAATAAACAATCACATGAGGGATTTGAAATATATATATATATAAGGATTTGGACTAATCTCTAGTGTACTAGCAGATGTTTCTTCTTACGAGGGTTATCAGAGAAGAATTCCAGTCCTATTGCAAGCCAAAGCGTTCCAATTACATCGGAAGAATTGCAGTGATCTGAAAAAAACTAATTAGACATTTTGTAATATGGCTGTAGGAAGGTTCTGTTGCCTTGGGCATGAGTCCAAACTATTATGGGTGTTAATTGGGCAGGATATTAAAACTGTTACACATCGAGACACCAGTCTTAATGGATTCCAGATCTGCATGAAGCTGTCCTGGGTGATCTTGGCTGGTTTTATCACATTTTGCTAGAAGACTGCAATTTCTGAACTCCAACCTAATACCAATCCTGAGGATTCCAGCCCAAAACCTTCCTGGCTTCCTCGGGGCATGCTCCGTTCTTTTATCTTGGCACCAGCAAAAGTTTGCCACTGTGAAAGAGTTCTCTGAGGCCCATTATAAAGACTCAGTCCTGGCTGGGGATGATGGGAAATTTCTCATCGCATGCTAAGTCAAACAGAGTGCTCCGAAAGGATTATCTAGCCAATATGAACACCCACACATTTGTGGAGCAAACAAACTGAGCATAGAAGCCTGAAAACACTAAGCAACTGCACTTTTATCTTGGCGAACGTGCCAATAGGAAGCGGTGGAAGAATCGGTGGGGCGACCGTGGCTTCTTCTCAAGTTCAGCACCACGTTTCATAGTCCTTGCGTCACTTGGCAATTGTCGTTGTGAGAGCAGGAAAGATCGTCCTCTCTCTGGTTTTCCTTGTGTCACCTCTATCTGTGGGTTCTGTGGGGCAGGACTTGGAATGAGTTTGCAACAACAAATTTTAAAAACCAAAATGGTTTACTTTCTGAACATATAACATATAACATCAACATTTAACATCACACTTCAAGGTCCTGTTCAGGTTTCACTTCAAATCCTTATATTTACAGTCTACTGATACTGCCAAGTCCAATTCTTCTTTGCAAGTGGGTTGGCTCCTGAAGACTCCAAGGGCTTGGTGAACAGGATTCAACATGATGAAGGTTTCCAGGAGAACTCTCACCCATTACAAACACAAAAAGAAACCCTGAAACAATAAACTCCAACATTTACAACATAGCAAAAACAAACAACTATCTTCCCACTAATTCCCAACAACATTGCAGTTACCTTAACAAGGTGTTAAGGGCTTAATACAAATCCAGGTCCGAGTCTGGTAGCCTTGTCTCCTCCAAACTACATGAGCTCTGCAGCCTTCTACTGCTTTGAGTCTCCACCCCTTTCTGGGTCAACCCATTCTGGGCATGGGGGTTACACTTGCATGGGTATTGTGGCAACAGTGGGCTGGTTGTGTCACAGTGGCTGCACTGTGGGAGGTTATTGATGGTCTGAATTTAATCTCAGAGTGGGAAAGGGCCATCAAGGTCATCTAGTTGAACCCCAAGCTACAACAGAAATGTCTCTGACAATTAAGTATCCAATTGATTCTTAAGAGCAGCAGTGGCGTAGGAGGTTAAGAGCTCGTGTATCTAATCTGGAGGAATGGGGTTTGATTCCCAGCTCTGCCGCCTGAGCTGTGGAGGCTTATCTGGGGAATTCAGATTAGCCTGTACACTCCCACACCCGCCAGCTGGGTGACCTTGGACAAGTCACAGCTTCTCGGAGCTTTCTCAGCCCCACCTAACTCACAGGGTGTTTGTTGTGAGGGGGGAAGGGCAAGGAGATTGTAAGCCCCTTTGAGTCTCCTGCAGGAGAGAAAAGGGGATATAAATCCAAACTCCTCCTCCTCCTCCTCTTCTTTTTCTTTTTCTTCTTCTTCTTCTTCTTCTTCTTCTTCTTCTTCTTCTTCTTCTTCTTCTTCTTCTTCTTCTTCTTCTTCTTCTTCTTCTTCTTCTTCTTCTTCTTCTAAGAACCTCCAGTGATGAAGAATCCACCACAAAAATGTGGCCGCCTTTAGAATCCACTCTAATGGTGACTGCTTACAGAATGCGCCATGATGGTGGACAGAAAAGGTAGGGAAATAGAATGCTTCCTGCATGCTGTAGTCGACACAGGCTAGCAGGAAGGATGTGCAACCCGGGTTAAAAGGAAAAAGTCATTAATTTTGTGACTTTCATTTAACCCAAGTTCAGCAAAATAGCAAAATAAAACAGTGGAGTGTTGTGTGGTTTCTGGGCTGCATGACTGTGTTTTGGTAGCATTTTCTCCTGACGTTTTGCCTGCATCTGTGGCTGGCATCTTCAGAGGATCTGATGGTAGTAAATAAGGTGGAATATATATACCTGTGGAATGTCCAGAGTGGAGAAAGAACCATTGGCCTGTTAACAAGTGTAAAGGGTGCAATTAGCAAGCTTGATTTGCATGCGTTGGGTGGGATCCATCCATTTAGCATGTGAGTAACCATGAAGAGAGCACAATCAATTAGTGAGGGCATCTGCATTGTAGTAGCCTGGCCTTTTGGACCCTTTGATTGCTTACTGCCTAGAGCCTTGGTGGCAAACCTTTGGCACTCCAGATGTTATGGACTACAATTCCCATCAGCCCCTTCCAGCATGGCCAATTGGCCATGCTGGCAGGGGTGATGGGAATTGTAGTCCATAACATCTGGAGTGCCAAAGGTTCGCCACCACTGGCCTAGAGACATCCTTTGTCTGGGTGGTGTTCACTAGTCGCTATCTTGATTCTAGTGTTTTTCAGTACTGGTAGCCAAATTTTGTTCATTTTCATGGCTTCTTCCTTTCTGTTGAAATTGTCCATGTGCTTGTGGATTTCAATGGCTTCTCCACTTGCTTCACTACCACCAGTTCCTCTGAAGATGCAGGCAAAACGTCAGGAGAAAATGCTACTGGAACACGGCCTTACAGCCCAGAAACCACACAACACCCCAATGATTCCGGCTGGGAAAGCCTTCAACAAAAAAATAAAACAGGATAGAAATGTTTGTGGGGTGAATTCCATGAGAACACTTTTTTCACATCCTTGAACCTGAGATATTTTGCCAGTGTGCTACCTGTTTGGGAAAGGAGGGGGAACTTAACCCATCCCATTGTCTCTCTCTTCCTGTATTAGCATTTCTAAAGAAAGGAAGTTGGACAAGACTAGAAGAATCATGCAAAGAGGAAGAAAATGCTTAAAACGATCCCTTCAAGCCTCAAGGGAGGGGAGCTATTTCTTCACAAGAACCATTGCCAAAGTCTCTGACATATTGACTAGACTCATCCTCCTTCTGCAGAGATATGTAACATTATTTGACATCCTTCTTTGATTTGTCTGCTCACTTCCAACTGAGCTGCGATGCTTTGGTCATGCATTTGGGGTCAAGAGTCAGTGAAAATACATACTGTTCCTCCTAGAAGTCCGCATCAGCTGCATGGAAGGATTGATGAATGGTGAGCTTTGGAACGTGCCCGGAGCACCAGCGTAATCAAAGCCGATTGTGCAAACATTTGTTTTTGCTGCCGCGCCGTCATCTCCTGGAGAGAAATAGTCAAAATAAGTCTTATTAATACAACGGGCTATCCATTGATGATTTTGTGAAACAGCTGTGTTGTGAACAGGGGCTCATCACAGTCAACTCAAAATAGTTTTCAATCCAAATCAGCCCTCGTAAAGCCATAGTTCAAGACCAGCTCTTTGCTAAACCTCTTATCAGAATAAATAATTAGGAAAAGGGGATAATTAGGAAAAGAGTTGATCATAAAACTGCAAGGATTGTCATGCCCTTCTATAAAGCCGTGGGGCGACCGCACTTGGAGCACTGTGTTCAGTTCTGGTCGCCGCATCTCAAAAAGGATATCGAAGAGATAGAAAAAGTGCAGAGAAGGGCAACGAGGATGATTGAAGGATTGGAGCACCTTCCTTATGAGGAGAGGCTGCAGCGTTTGGGACTCTTTAGTTTGGAGAGGAGACGTCTGAGGGGGGAATAGGATTGAAGTCTATAAAATTATGCCTGGGGTAGAAAATGTGGACAGAGAGAAATTTTTCTCTCTTTCTCACAATACTAGAATCAGGGGGCATCCATTGAAAATGCTGGGGGGGAAGAATTAGGACTAATAAAAGGAAACACTTCTTCACGCAACGTGTGATTGGTGTTTGGAAGATGCTGCCACAGGAGGTGGTGATGGCCACTCACCTGGATAGCTTTAAAAAGGGCTTGGACAGATTGATGGAGGAGAAGTCGATCTATGGCTACCAATCTCGATCCTCCTTGATCTCAGATTGCAAATGCCTTAGCAGACCAGGTGCTCAGGAGCAGCAGCAGCCGCAGAAAGCCATTGCTTTCACATCCTACATGTGAGCTCCCAAAGGCACCTGGTGGGCCACTGCGAGTAGCAGAATGCTACTTGACTAGATGGACTCTGGTCTGATCCAGCAGGCTAGTTCTTATGTTCTTATGTTCTTATGTAGAATCACTACAATTCATGCAAAATCGGCTTGAAACTTTTCTTCTTTTTGCCATTTGTCACTGTGTTGGAAGTCCGGTTCTTCCACGATTGGTCAACGGCCTCCTTTCTTCTCTCTCCCCTTTTCAAAACCCCAGAAGTCCTTGGGAGTCACTCGACATCTGCTGCTTTTCAACTTCCCGTCGGCATCCTTCCTGGGGCAAACCAAGTGGTTTCTTTGTGTACCGAAAGCGAGCCAAACATTCCCCAGAAATAATCATAGACTTGTCAGACGGAACCACCCTAAGCCAATGGGAGAGCTGACTGGGTTGTCTGAGAGAAAATTTTATCTGCTTTGTAAGCACTTTCAAGCTGAAAGCCGCAAGTGCAGCGAAGAGATCCAAGCGAGATAAGCGGATTTCTTTTCCCAGAGCAAGAGTCTGCTGCCGCAAGCGTAGGGACACTTTCAGTGACATCTAATCTTTCCCCCACGAAAGGAGAGGCATCGTGCTCAGCTGTGAAGAAATGTACTCGTGCTAAATATTGTGAATAATCCAGCCTGAGGCCCCAAGATTAGGGCAGGGGTTCCAAAAGCGGTCTTCTAAATTATCTGATTCATTAAGAAGTCTTTCCTCTCGGATTTTAGCATCGCACAGGTGCAGTTTCTTCCGTTCGCTAGCATACAATGAAGGTGAGCAGCAGTGGCGTAGGAGGTTAAGAGCTCGTGTATCTAATCTGGAGGTACCGGGTTTGATTCCCTTCTCCGCCGCCTGAGCTGTGGAGGCTTATCTGGGGAATTCAGATTAGCCTGTACACTCCCACACACGCCAGCTGGGTGACCTTGGGCTAGTCACAGCTTCTTGGAGCTCTCTCAGCCCCACCTACCTCACAGGAGGTTTGTTGTGAGGGGGGAAGGGCAAGGAGATTGTAAGCCCGTTTGAGTCTCCTGCAGGAGAGAAAGGGGGGGATATAAATCCAAACTCTTCTACTCTTCTTCTTTATAGGGCAGCAAAGGTTAAAACCCTCATTGTTTTGATACCTTCCCTGCTACCTGAATTAGTTTGGTCTGTTCCCTTTTAGTTTAAAGAATTAGTGGTAAAAGACTTTGCAATGGGAAAGGCGAGGTCAAGATCTCCATCCATGTCTCCAGAGGTTTTTCCCCTCAGAAATTCACAGAAACCAGAATGTCGGTGAAGATTTTACAACTTTATTGAAACCCTAAAATTATAAAAATAGGCATGTGATTCAGCAAAACACACACAACAAAACAAACACAGAGTTTCAATAGGCCTAGGATTTAGAGAGAGATAAAGGATAGATTGGGAAGAACAGATGGCATTGAGGGAAGGGCACTATTAAGGGCACTATGATTGAAGGATTGGAGCACCTTCCTTATGAGCAGAGGCTGCAGCATTTGGGACTCTTTAGTTTGGAGAGGAGACGTCTGAGGGGGGATAGGATTGAAGTCTATAAAATTATGCATGGGGTAGAAAATGTTGACAGAGAGAAATTTTTCTCTCTTTCTCACAATACTAGAACCAGGGGGCATTCATTGAAAATGCTGGGGGGAAGAATTAGGACTAATAAAAGGAAACACTTCTTCACGCAACGCCACTGCGAGTAGCAGAGAGCTGGACTAGATGGACTCTGGTCTGATCCAGCTGGCTAGTTCTTATGTTCTTATTTTCTTATTTACCAATTTATACCCTTTTCTGGATAAAGATAACACCAGATTTGAGAATTCGTTCACTATTTCCCGGACCGTCTTTGTTCTAGAATGCTGTTTGGGTCCTGGTGTTCTGTCCCTAGGGCACTCGGATCCAAGCGGAGCATTTTGGAACAAAGGCAGTCCAGGAAATGGCAGATGGATTCTCAAATCTGGTGTCATCTTTATCCTGAAAAGGGTATAGAACCGTGGTGGCGAACCTTTGGCACTCCAAATGTTAAGGACTACAATTCCCATCAGCCCCAATTGGCCATGCTGGCAGGGGCTGATGGGAGTGTAGTCCATAACATCTGGAGTGCCAAAGGTTCGCCACCACTGGTATAGAAGAAGATCCAAGGGAGCAAAATCCAGCTGTTTTCCAGGGGGAGGACAACATTGGGATCAATGGAATTCGAACCAAAGGTGAAACCAGGTCCAAAGGGCGAGGGGCCCTCATTTGCAAGGCCTAGTTATAGGAAAAGTTGGCCCTCTGGCAAAGATAAGAGGGGATACTTTCCAGAAACAAAGCAAAGTTCCATATTCACCACTCTATGGGGAATCCCAAGAGTGTCACCTGACACTGGTTTCCTGGCCTCCCAAAGCTCCTGAGGCTGACTAAGAACATAAGAACATAAGAACAAGCCAGCTGGATCAGACCAAAGTCCATCTAGTCCAGCTCTCTGCTACTCGCAGTGGCCCACCGGGTGCCTTTGGGAGCTCACATGTAGGATGTGAACGCAATGGCCTTCTGCGGCTGTTGCTCCCGATCACCTGGTCTGTTAAGGCATTTGCAATCTCAGATCAAAGTGACACGAGTTGACAGCGTAGGCGCAATTGAGCATACACAGAGTGCGGCAATAACCACTGGAGCCAGGGAGTTCACTCAAAGAAAGGATGTATTGGCATTGATACAATATATACAGTTTAAACGGACAGAGCCTTCGGCTTAGGTCCTGTCCCCAGCAAGGAACATGCTTAACTGAGTTTGCTTACTTATATACACTATGATACATTAATTAGCCTATGGCTAGTACAGTCAAAGGTCACATGACGCTTATATATGTAGCTGATGCAATCATGCTTAGTCATTCCCTTTGGCTGACTGCCAACAGATGAATGCTGTTAGTCCTTCAGCAGTCCATTAAGGCAATCAAGGGTTTTGCCATGCAGCTGTTATACCTTCAGCTCCTGACACAAAGAGGATCAAAATTGGTAGCCATAAATTGACTTCTCCTCCATAAATCTGTCCAAGCCCCTTTTAAAGACTAGCCAAGGGCTGGGCTACCCTATTTCCACCATTGACCAGTAGCCTTAGAGTTTAGCCGTTTCCCCATCTAGGCATGGCTCTGGATGAGGGGTAAGTGGCATCAGGCTCATCTTTCCCTTTTCTCTCTTCCTGTCCTTTGTCAAGCATTAGTGTGCCACCTACAAACTCAACGTGTCCTCCTCCTCCTCCCAAATTACTCATGCTCCATTGAGTCCCATCCAATTATTCCATGTGTGCAGAGCTGCGCCTGTACAGCAGAGATTGTGCTCATTACAATCATTGCTTTAACCATCTTGAAGCAATCAGCAGCAATACCCATCTCATTTGGGTGCCGGCGACAACGGGGAGGAGGCAGAGCATTGTGATGAGGGAACACCTCTGATGAGATGCCAGGCCGTTTTTACTTCTGTCTGTTCCTGATCGTATTTTGCTCACCTAATAAAGAGGTGGAGGGGGGAAACAGTGAAGAAAAAGGAGAAGGAGAAGGAGAAGGAGAAGGAGAAGAAGAAGAAGAAGAAGAAGAAGAAGAAGAAGAAGAAGAAGAAGAAGAAGAAGAAGAAGAAGAAGAAGAAGAAGAAGAAGAAGAAGAAGAAGAAGAAGAAGAAGAAGAAGAAGAAGAAGAAGAAGAAGAAGAGAAGGAGGAGGAGGAGGAGGAGGAGGAGTTTGGATTTATCCCCCCCTCTCCCGAGACTCAAAGGCTATACTTCCTGCCCTCACAACAAACACCCTGTGAGGTAGGTGGGGCTGAGAGAGCTCTGAGAAGCTGTGACTAGCCCAAGGTCACTCCAGCTGGCGCGTGTGTATGGGAGTGTACAGGTTAATCTGAATTCTAGATAAGCCTACGCTCAGGAGGCAGAGCTAATCAAACCCATTTCTCCAGATTAGATACAAGTTTTAACCTCCTGCTATGCTCGCTACCGTTGTCCTTAGAAGAAGAAGAAGAAGAAGAAGAAGAAGAAGAAGAAGAAGAAGAAGAAGAAGAAGAAGAAGAAGAAGAAGAAGAAGAAGAAGAAGAAGAAGAAGAAGAAGAAGAAGGAGGAGGAGGAGGAGGAGGAGGAGTTTGGATTTATATCCCCTCTCTCCTGCAGGAGACTCAAAGGGCTTACAATCTCCTTGCCCTTCCCCCCTCACAACAAACACCCTGTGAGGTAGGTGGGGCTGAGAGAGCTCTGAGAAGCTGTGACTAGCCCAAGGTCACCCAGCTATGTGTATGGGAGTGTACAGGTTAATCTGAATTCCCAGATAAAAGTCTTCATTGAAGCCAGGAGGCAGAGCTGGGAATCAAACCCATTTCCTCCAGATTAGATACACAAGCTCTTAACCTCCTGCGCCACTGCTGCTCCTAGAAGAAGAAGAAGAAGAAGAAGAAGAAGAAGAAGAAGAAGAAGAAGAAGAAGAAGAAGAAGAAGAAGAAGAAGAAGAAGAAGAAGAAGAAGAAGAAGAAGGAGGAGGAGGAGGAGGAGGAGGAGGAGGAGGAGGAGGAGGAGGAGGAGGAGGAGGCGTTTGGATTTATATCCTCCCTTTTTCTCCTGTAAAGAGACTCAAAGGGGCTTACAATCTCCTTTCCATTCCCCCCCCCACCAACAAACACCCTGTGAGGTGGGTGGGCCTGAGAGAGCTCTGAAGAACTGTGACTAGCCCAAGGTCACCCAGCTGGCACATGTTGGAGTTCACAAGCTCATCTAGTTCACTAGATAAGACTCCACAGCCAGAGGTGGGATCCAGCAGGTTCTCACCAGTTCTTGAGAGTGGGTTACTAATTATTTGTGTGTGCCGAGAGGGGGTTACTAATGGGGTCCGCTTTTCCACCTCCACGCCCTCGCCTCCCCTAGAGGCATCCTGCCTTTGAACGTGAAGGTTCCATATATAGCGCACTAGACTAGGATAATGTAAACCCTGCGAACTGCTGCTATATCCTCCCTTTTTCAGGTACTGCAATTCATTGATTCTCAGCCTTTCGTACCTTTTATTTCACCAGTCTCACCAGGTTTGCCTAGGTACGCCTCTGCCCCCTTTGCTGAGGGGGGACTGGCGAGGGAACCTGTTACTAAAATTTTTGGATCCCACCACTGTCCACAGCTCAAGTGACAGAGCAAGGAATCAAGCCCGGTTCTCCAGATTAGAGTGCACCAGCTTTTAACCATTACACCACGCTGGCTCTCTCGAAGTGATAGAGAGCCATTCAATCATATGAGTAGGGGGGGAATCTGGGGAAAATGAAAGTATGGGCAAAATTCCATACTTGACAGTATGTGGCCCGTTCTGGGCCAACTGGAACTTTATGGAGCTCACCAAAAACACACATGATTGGTCCTTCCAGCATGCAGCCACTCCCTGAATGCCAGTGTAACCTCAGCTTGTGGGTTCTGCGGGGCAGAACTTGGAATGAGTTTGCAACAACAAATTTTAAAAACAAAATGGTTTACTTTCTTAACATATAACATCAAACATCAACATTTAACATCACACTTCAAGGTCCTGTTCAGGTTGCATTTTCAAGTCCTTATATTTACAGTCTACGGATACTGCCAAGTCCAATTCTTCTTTGCAAGTGGGTTGGCTCCTGAAGACTCCAAGGGCTCGGTGAACAGGATTCAACATGGTGAAGGTTTCCAGGAGAACTCTCACCCATTACAACCACAAAAAGAAGCCCTGAAACAATAAACTCCAACATTTACAACATAGCAAAAATAAACAACTACCTTTCCAGTAGTTCCCAACAATATTGCAGTTACCTTAACAAGGTGTTAAGGGCTTATACAACCAAGGTCCGAGTCTGGTAACCTGGTCTCCTCCAACTACATGGGGTCTGCAGCCTCATTCTGCTTTGAGTCTCCACCCCTTACTGGGTCAACCCATTCTGAGCATGGGGGTTACACTAGCAAACACACAAAATGGTAATCTGGAATAACAGGAAGGTTAAGAGAAATATTGTTGGGGCTTTTCGGTTCGCTGCGATGGAAAATGCTGTCAAGTCACAGCCGACTTATGGCGACCCTGTAGGGTTTTCAAGGCAATACACCAACTGGTGGCCACCACAAGTCAGCTGTGACTTGACAACCCTTTCTACCACCAACCATCTATTAGTGGGACAGGATTTTTTCCTCTCCAGGCAGTTGGCAACAGCACCAGCAAAGGAAGGGCATGCTTCCTTTGCTGGTGCTCAGGGCACATTATGGCTCAATTCATATTTTTGATCAAATGCTTTGCTTTCCCACTTCCATGTCAAATAGCGCCCACTCATTATGTTTGAGATTTTTTGTGGAAGAATTTTTGGCAGATGAAGACCTTCTGCTCCACCGTAGCTTCAAACAGCTTCCTCTACTGCAGAGCTTAAGATAAGTAGCAGTTGTTCCACCGTTTTCCCCCCTTGCTTTGGAGAGTAAATATCTCCCTGTTAGTCCAGGATCTCATATATCATTTTCGTAATTCGCTTCGACCCTTGCCAGAGTTGTTCACGGTCGCAATTGTCCCTTTTGAAACAATAATTTGGCCATTGTTTCAGACAGAACCAACTGACGGATTTCTGATGCGAGATCAAAGCAAAGGCTATTGGCGGATGCACTTCTCTTTGGGTTGAAACAACCTAATTAACCTGAAATGAGTGCCTTGGCAAGTTGAAGGCAAATGCCAGAGTCTTTCTCATTGGTGTATACTTAACGCCTGGCTCTGAACGCAAAAGGGACAATGGCTATTGATCTCCAGCAGCCTCACAGCTCAATCAGAGAAGCTCCCATTATTTGAAAAAAAGTTTTGCTCAAAGAAAACCTAAAGTTTTACAGGTCAAGACTATTGATTTAGGTTTTAAGGTGGGCAGCCGAATTCCCCCTCCAAAACAAGTCTAAAGGATGGATGGGGGGGCAGAGGTGTAGCAAGGGGGGAAAGCACCCAGTACACTGGTGCATCCTCCGCCCCCACCCTGCCCCAGAATGCCCCTGCTGTGCCCCAGAATGCCCCCGCCACGCCCCTGGAACACCCTCACCACACCCCCACAGGGACACACACCTGGTGCATCACGCACCTCCCCACCCCCTTGGAGTTACGCCTCTGGCAAGGGGCATCTTGTTTGGGGGTCCTTTGAATTAGACCTCTTTGTCCAATTCACTTGAAATTTGGGGATAGTTTCAAGGACTGGTACCAGCAATTCTGGGCCAATTTTGGTGTCATTTCAGCCCTCCAGAAAGATTCTCAGAAAGGAATAACAAAGATGACTAATAACAAAGAATTCTCTTTAAAACTCCAGGTCTGTATACAAAACCTGAAAGAAAAAAAACTAGGAATACCAATATTTTTTCAGCAACCTGATATCTGGATCCAAAAATATATATATTTTTCAAGAAGAAAAAGAAGAAGAAGAGTTTGGATTTATATCCCCCCTTTCTCTCCTGTAGGAGACTCAAAGGGGCTTACAATCTCCTTGCCCTTCCCCCCTCACAACAAACACCCTGTGAGGTGGGTGAGGCTGAGAGAGCTCCGAGAAGCTGTGACTAGCCCAAGGACACCCAGCTGGCATGTGTGGGAGTGTACAGGCTAATCTGAATTCCCCAGATAAGCCTCCACAGCTCAGGCGGCAGAGCTGGGAATCAAACCCGGTTCCTCCAGATTAGATACCACAGGCTCTTAACCTCCTACGCCACTGCTGCTCAAGCTACATTTGCCTACTTAGACTGGCAGCAGCTCTCCAGGAAGAAGAAGAAGAAGAAGAAGAAAGAGAAAGAAGAAGAAAGAAGAGAAAGAAAGAAAGAAGAAAGAGAAAGAGAAAGAAGAAGAAAAGAAAGAAGAAGCAGCAGCAAAGAAGAAGAGAGAAGAAGGGAGGAGGGAGGGAGGAGGAGGAGAGAGGCAGGAGGAGTGAGGAGGAGGAGGAGGAGGAGGAGGAGGAGGAGGAGGAGGAGGAGGAGGAGGAGGAGGAGGAGGAGGAGGAGGAGGAAAAGGAAAAGGAGGAGGAGGAGGAGGAGGAGGAGAAGGAGAAGGAAAAGGAAAAGGAAAAGGAAAAGGAAAAGGAAAAGGAAAAGGAAAAGGAAAAGGAAAAGGAGGAGGAGGAGGAGGAGGAGGAGGAGGAGGAGGAGTTGGTATTTATATTCCTCCTTTCTCAGGGTGGCTTACAAACTCCTTTCCCTTCCTCTCCCTACTGCCTGGACCTTTTGCATGGAGATACTATAGGCTGAGCCTGGAAAATATTGAGCCTGGAACCTTCAAAATGGCAAGCAGATGCTCTACTCCTGAGTCTTCTCTCTGCTTTCTCTATAGTCTCTTTTTCTGTTAAAGGTGGATTCCACACAGCAAATATATAATGAGTTGCAGCCATTATTTTTTTAAAAAGTTTTCTTTTTCCCATTCACATGCATGCCTTTCACCAGGGGTGGGATTCAGCAGGTTCGCACCACTTCGGCAGAACCGGTTGTTAAAATGGTGCTTGTAAACAACCAGTTGTTAAATTATTTGAATCCCACCGCTGCCTTTTACCCATTCAAGCAACAATTGGAGCCCTTGCAAACAATCCGGGTTGCTTTCGTGCCTTCACATGGAGATGCGTCTCTCTTTCCTGCAACACCTGCGTAGCAGCTCAGGCATACAAAAATGAACCCACGCAGCCATGCCAATCGCCCTATAATCTGATTGGCTGCACCTGCGCAGCTGTGCAGGTGCAACACACAAAAGAGGAAAAAAGGAAAAGGGACCTCCCTGCAAAACCTGGGCAAAAATGAATGTGTTGCTGTACATCAGTCATACGCACTGTCACGGGGGAAAAACATGCTTGGGGGATAGGGTTGGAGATTCGGACAGTCCGAATCTGGATGATACAATTCGTGCACTCGATTCGGACGGATTGTTCAGACGAAGCAGGATCCGAATCTGAGCGTCCAAATCTTATCAGATCCGAATCCATGGGGATTCAGATCACCAAGTCGAATTCATGCGTTTTTTTTTATTTTTTTGGCGTTTCATCGCTTTATTCTTCATAAGTGCATTTTAACATATCAGCACCAAATTTTCAGGGGTATCATCAGGATTGTCCTGATGATACCCCACATTGTTTGGTGTAATTTGGTTTATAGAACAGTTATTGCCGCCCGTGGTGTCCCTATCCCCATTCTTTCCAATGGGAACTAGCGATATTTTGAGCCACCCTTTTGAGGGTCCTCATAACTCTGAACCAACCGGTAGCATTCAAACTTGGAGGGTATCATCAGGACAGTCTCCTGATGATACCCTGAAATATTGGTACAATACATCTACAAATGCACCCCCTGCAGGCACCCCCAGCAATGCAGCTAAGTCACTGCAGAACAAAGAATCTTGTTCAATTCTTTGTTCTGCAGTGACTTAGCTGCATTGCTGTCAATGGGGAATTTCTGATAGGGGGCTGTGGAGTGCACATTTTTCATGGTAAACCCACAAAACTTTCAGGGTATCTTCAGGAGAGTCTCTGGATGTCGACAACCTTCATCCGTGCTCGGGGAACTTTTGCCAGGGGGCAGTGGGATATGGGCCTCAACTTTTTTTTGGGGTCCCATGAGAATGAAGACCCTCCGGAAGCAAATTCCTCAAACCCAACAATGGTACTCCATCCGGTGGCATCCCCTCCTGAAGATACCCTGAAAGTTTTCTGCACCATACCCTCGAAATGTGCACCTCACAGCCCTCTACCGCAGAATTCCCCCATTGACTAACAATACAGCTAAGTCACTGCAGAACAAAGAATCTTGGGCAAATTTCTGAAGGTGCCTGCAGGATACATTGAATGTATCGGCATAAATTATCAGGGTATCATCAGGTGACTGTCCTGATGATGCCCACCAAGTTGGTGCAGTTTAGTTCAGGTATGGACCCTCAAAGGGGTACAACTATTCCCATTGTTTCAATGGGAGCTGATGATAGAGGATGGGGCTACACCTTTGAGGAGTCCGTAACTTTTGCCCCTGAACCAAACTGCACCAAACTTTGTTATCATCAGGATCTCCCTGATGATACCCTGAATTTAGTGTCACTAGCTTTAAAAATGCTGGTTTTCGTGTTTCACCACTCACTCATTCCAGCAGGCTTCATGTGCAGGAGTGGTGAAACATGCAAACAGGAATTTTTTTAAAGCTAGTGGCCTAATTTCAGGGTATCATCAGGAGACTGTCCTGATGACACCCCAAGTTTAATGCAGTTTAGTTCAGGGGCAAAGTTATGGACCCTCAAAGGGGCCTATCCCCATTGTTTCCAATGGAGCTAAGGAGATAGTGGCTACTTTGAGGGTCCATAGCTTTGGCCCCTAAACCAAACTGTATAAGCACAGGGGTGTCATCAGGACAGTCTCTAATGTCCTGACAGTGCTGATAAGTCTAAAAATGCACCCTGCAGGCCACCCCAAAAAATTTGCCCAAGATTCTTTTTTCTGCAGTGACTTCTGCATTGCTGTCAATGGGGAATTTCTGGTGAAGGGCTGTGGGGTGTACATTTATCATGGTACAGTCACAAGATGTTCAGGGTATCTTCAGGGGAGACTCTCTGGATGACACCATCAGGTTTGAGGCTTGCTTATGGGGGCAGTGATGGACCCTACCCAGCAACATTAGGCCTTAAACAACGGTCACCAAACTGGATGGTGTCATCTTTCTCCTGATCACCAAAGTTTTGGAGTTTACCATAGAAATGTTTCCTCCACCTTCCCTGAAGCCCTCCCATTGGCTGAATAATTAACCAACCACTACAGAGCACAGAATCCGGGGAAATTTTTTTGGGTGACTGTGAGGGGTGCAGTTATAGAGCTACTGTCACCAAAATTTCAGGGTATCATACAAGTACTGTCCTTATGATACTCCCCAAGTTTGGTGAGGTTTGGTTCAGGGGGTCCAAAATTATGAACCTTCAAAAGTGTAGCCCCCATCTCCTATTAGCTTCCATTGGAAACAATGGGGGATGGGGCACCCCCTTTGAGGGTAAATAACTTTGCCCCCCCTGAACCAAACTTCATTAAACGTGGGGAGAATCATCAAGAGACAGTCTCAGATATCCTGAAGGTTCAGATGCTGCCCCAGCTTTAAAATTGCGCCCCCCTGCAGGCAAAACGATGTAAAAAGCACCAAACATTGAAAAAAAAAACAGACGAATTTTCAGGTTACCCGAATTTTCGGGCATATCCGAATCAGCTATGATTCAGATTCGGGCATACAAATCATTTTATGCCCCAAAATACCCAAATCCGAATTTTACCGAATTTTTTTAGTATTGACCAACCTTATTGGGGGACTTTGTACACTGTCTGGTGCTCAGAGAATCTGCCCAGAACCTGCTGGGTAACCTGCACAGAATGAAGAAGAAGGAGAAGAAGAGTTTGGATTTATACCCTACCTTTCTCTCCTGTAAGCATAAGCATGAGCATTTTATTGTCATTGTGCACGCACAACGAAATTTACAGCAGCATTTCTCGATGCACACAATTTCAGACTCATACCCCATCCTCACTTTCCCCTTCCTCCACCCATCCCTACACAGCCCCAAACACATCAACATGAAGCCACAGAGTTTTGCATATCCACAGCTCTAGAGTAGAAGCTGTCTCTAAGCCTCTTTGTCCTAGTTTTGATAGACCTGTATCGTCTGCCGGATGGTAACAGTTCAAAAAGAGAGTGTGCTGGATGAGACGGGTCTCTCAGAATGTTGGGGCTTTTCTTTGGAAACTTCGGGAATTATAGAGTTCTTCCAAGGAGGGGAGAGGGCAGCCGATAATCCTCTGAGCAGTAGTGATCACCCTTTGGAGCGCCTTCCTATCTGCCACTGTGCAACTGGAGAACCATACACAGATGCAGTAGGTTAAGACACTCTCTATAGCACAGCGGTAAAAGGACACCAGGAGTTTTCCATCCAGTTGTTGTTTCCTTAAAAGTCTCAGATAGGAAATCTGAGATGGCTTACCAGCTCCTTGCCCGTCCTCTCCCCACAACCGACACCTTGTGAGGCAGGTGGGGCTGAGAGAGCTCCGAAGAACTGTGACTAGCCCAAGGTCACCCAGCAGGAATGTAGGAGTGCAGAAACACATCCACTTCACAAGATAAGGTTCTCCATACTAGAATCCAACTGCTCTTAACCACTACAGCATGCTGGCTCTCAATGGTGGGTGGGCGGATTCTCCCGGACGGGATGGCATGGAACTTAAGGTGAATGAGTGGAAGGCGGGGGGGCGAGTCTCTCCACTGCCCTATTGTGTTGGCGTGGGCGCGCCTCCAACCCGGGACTGTGCAGAAGATTTACCACGAGTTTAGCCATTTTTGAAAATCCTGGGTTGAGGGCAATAAAGCAGGCCAAACTCATTTTAGGGACCCGGTGCAAAATCCTACCTCTCCCCACAAGTAGGTTTATATAACCTCCTGCGCGAACCCATTATATCTGACCTGCATGGAATCCGCAGAAGTTTAGATTATAGAGGTCGCTTTGGAGACAGGATTTTTTTTTCTCATTTGAACCTCTGTTAAACAGAAAGAACACTGATACCATTATAAGAGCGTTAATGTGGTTTGATGAAGAGATAATTTTATTTCCTTTTTTTTAAAAAAAAAACATTTTTTTCTGGATGCACCCATGTTGAAATTTGTTTTGTGTTTACTTTTTATGATGTTGCATGGGGTGTGACAACAACTATCTAATTAATAATCCGATTTTTCCGCTCTGTATCTATCAGCATTATTAATTATTATTATTATATTTGATGCAGCGTCAATCACCAGGAAGCAATATTGGGAAGGATCTAGGCATTTGAACTCAAACAGTTGTGTAACTTGCCAACTACTAAAACTTCAATAGCTTCAATAATGCAAAGAAAGATAACTTCTAGGCAGCGACGCGAGTAACTGCAATATCTAGAATTGGCAAAGTCGGTACTTTCCAAATCTTGGAAGGTATAAAGAAAACCAAAATTCCTCAGCACTCATTGCCAAAATTGCTACAGGAAAAGCTGAATTATTTGATCTGCATTTTGAGGTCTTTTTTCGGATTGCAGCAAAAAATTCAAGTCCTGCTAAAACAACTATATCATACGAACAGGCCTATCATAACAGTCAGTGCTGTTTCAACTCGTCCCTAGTAAATTTGGTGGTGTTGTTGGAAGAAGAACAAGAATAATTGTTTTTTATACCCCACTTTTTCTCTACCTTTAAGGAGTCTTTTTTTCCTGATTTCTTTTTTTTTAATTTCCAACCAAAGATTACTAATATATACATCAATAATCAAGCTGTTACACAACATAAATATATAACAATTTAACAATCCTTACTAAATATAGATTATTATATAATATAATTACACAAATATTTACCAAAAAAAAAATCCTATTTACTAGATCCACTACTATTCGCTATCTATAACGATTCGTAAACCTTCCGTAATACACCAGCAGGACAACTATCAGCAAAGACAAGTTCAATGTCCCCTATATTACACTAAATGAGCAATATCCCTCCCCCCTTTGTTTCCTCCTGTAACATTGGTCATCCAGAAAGTCATTTTTAGCTATTTATTACTTAGAGAACAATTGGTGCCATTCATTCATCCATTTCTTAGGAAGCATTTCCGTTTCTTTATTTCATTTATTTATTTATTTATTTATTTCCATTTCTTTTTTTCCAAGCAATCCATTTCTTTAGGAGCAGCAGTGGCGTAGGAGGTTAAGAGCTCGTGTATCTAATCTGGAGGAACCGGGTTTGATTCCCAGCTCAGCCGCCTGAGCTGTGGAGGCTTATCTGGGGAATTCAGATTAGCCTGTACACTCCCACACATGCCAGTTGGGTGACCTTGGGCTAGTCACAGCTTCTCGGAGCTCTCTCAGCCCCACCTACCTCACAGGGTGTTTGTTGTGAGGGGGGAAGGGCAAGGAGATTGTCAGCCCCTTTGAGTCTCCTGCAGGAGAGAAAGGGGGGATATAAATCCAAACTACTCCTCCTCCTCCTCTTCTTCTTCTTCTTCTTCTTCTTCTTCTTCTTCTTCTTCTTCTTCTTCTTCTTCTTCTTCTTCTTCTTCTTCTTCTTCTTCCTGTATTTGTTTTTATACTTAATATAATGTCTATAAAGTAGACAAACCAAGGTTCCAATCTTTCTTTGTAATTTTCATAAGGTATTTTCCTTATCCTATGAGCTGCCCGATCCATATTGGAGAAATATTGGACCTTTTCCTTCCAGTCCTCCAGAGTTGGTATCTTATCAGTTTTCCATACTCTTGCAAGCACAATTCTTGCCGCTGCTGCTAGAGTCTTGAAGCCCAATCTCACCCAATGGGCTTCTTGTGGAAGAATGAGGAATCGAACCTGTTTCTCTAGATTAGAGTTTGCTCTTCATGTGGAAGAGGGGGGAATCAAACCTCTCAGGTACAGACAAAGGGAGGAACATCCCAAGAGAAAACACTTATACACTCAGGCCTCTTCTACACAGCAAATGCATAACGGATGCGCCCGAGTTGGGATAAAGGAACCTGTTTTCCTGTTTTGCATTCACATGCATGTGTGCAGGCAGCGATTAGGAGCCCACGGAAACAATCCCGGGGTTGCCGTCACACCCTTCACACGCGGAGACGCATCTTTTTTTTTTTTTTAATTACTTCCCTCACCCATGTGGTAGCCACGCAGTGCATGCACAAATGAACCCCCCCCAGTCATGCTGGATGTCCCCACGATACAACCATCTGCACCTCGCGTGTAGCTAAGTGCAGGTGCAAGCCACAAAATAAAAAAAAAAAAGGGAAAGGGGAGGCAAATGTGGCTCCCTCTTGCCTGCGGCCGTTTGCTCGTGAGCAGCGAAAGCTGCAACCTGGGATTTTGAAAAGACACTTGCTAGATTTAGCGATTTTCAAAAAAGCCGGGTTAGAAATAGCATGGGACAAACTCAACAAACAAACAAAAGAACCTTTTATTGGCATAACAAACATTATATACACAAGATCCACTTTAACCAAGTAGAGGGAAGCTAAAAATAAATGTACAGGTAGAGAAGGATGGGACAAACTTCTGCTTTTGGGGGGGGGCAGGATCTGTGTGAAGTCCCCCCCTGGGTTTATTTGTTTGTTTGTTTAGATTTATATCTCACCCAATCCCTGAAGGCCTCTAGGCGGGTCACAGTATAATACAAACATTCCACAATATTAAAAATATAAATCCACAATTAAACTCAACCAATTAACATTTTAAATAATTTGAAAGAGTTTAAAATAAACGCGGAAATAGTAATATCTGGTGGCATAATTTAGCATCCTCCACTCGTGTTTATTGCCCCATCCGGAAGGGGCCCTAGAGAGATGTATTGCCCCCCAGTGCCCATGCTGAGTCGCTGCCTCCAACAATTATACCCTGCTGAAATCCCTCCACAGACTCAGATATTGGGGGCCAAGTTCAATTTCCACAAATATTATTTACAAAAAGTGAAGCATCGTTTGTTTTTTCACCATCACTTTGCATTAGCAACGTTCACTGACAACACATTTCATATGAAGGCAGATAAACAAATGTTACCGTTCCTTCCCATGGGAGATGGATGGAATGCGTGCTATAAATTTGCAAGGATGAAGATTTGTTGACTAAGAAGGCTGACAAAATGTTCCGTTTGAGCTCAAGTTTCATTCTTCCCAGAGTGAAAGCAAGTTGGGGCTCCACTGACACGTTGCAGATATAATATGGTACATTTTTGTGACCTTCTCACAGTTCCCCCCCCCCGACCCTTTTAGTAATGCTTAATCATCCGACAGTTCATGTCATATCCAGGTTGCTGGCCATGACCATGACCATGGAGGTGATAGTTTGCCATGCTGTTTATAAATGTCCAAACAAATCAAGTTGTTTTGCTCTGATGAGACTGGTTTCTCACAGTTGCTGCCTCAACATCTGCTTTCCCCGCTTCTGCTTGGTCAAAAGGCGTTTCCCCACTTCAAGGCTTAACGAGCCCCGGTGATGTCTCCGCGCTGCTCGCAGTGCAGCGCCAGCTCATTTCAGGCGCGCGCGCGGGCTTCCCCACGACCCTGCGCTCTGCACGGGGTCATCCAAAGGCAACATTTGGAAAGAAGCCGCCAAGGAATGACGCGCGCTGAGGGGGGCGCAACAGCGGCAGCGGCAGGCTGCTGTGTTGTCGCCGCCACTGCGGTGGGCAATGCCAGGGGACCCCGCGCTACTTGCCTACAGTAGCGCGGGGCAGAAGGTAAGTGGGAAAACGCCCAAAGATGTGTTGATAAAAAGGGATGAGGGGGGGAAACCATCCTGAGATTTTAAACTTGAGACTAGCTACTGAGATGTCTGTTTGTGCCTACCTCCTCCCCCTCCTTCTTCTTTTCTTTTTTGGCCTTTAAATCGGGCGCCTGTGTATATGTGTATATGTGTTTTATGCAATCTTGTTATTTTAATGTATTTATTATTATTAACTGCTGCTGATTTTAATGGGTTAATTTTTATATTGTATCAATTGCTGTGGGAAACAGCCGTGTTGTGAGCCGCCTCGAGCCCTTCGGGGATGAGGAGGCCTATAAATTTAATAAATAAATAAATAAATAAATTCTGTGTTTGTGTGATCTTGCACCCAGTTCTTGTAGTCATCGTATAAATAGTTGCTTCTGATTGTGTGAGGGCTAAGTTCAGACAGTGTACCCCGTGTATAAAGGATGCATTCAACTATTCCAGTGCACATTCGGAAAAAGATTTATGTGATTCTAGCTTGACAAAAAGATCAATTTGATGATCCAGTCACAATTCATTCCCTCAATTATTTACTGTTGAGATTTCCACACAAATCTTTTAAATAGTTTTCAGGCAGGAAATAAAATAATTCCTTCATGGAGTTCTGCATTGTCTTTATGCCTTTGCTTCTCTAGGCCCATTATGCATGGCGAGCTTCCCGCGACCCCAAAGAGAACTCACGGTGAAGTCATTGGTCCGGGGCATGTTCAGTATTATTACCCTGATTGCAACAGGACAGGATCTACCAATATGCTGTCTTTTTGCTTGTGTCCAAAGAGGGCAATCTCTGCAGCAGTGGCGTAGGAGGTTAAGAGCTCGTGTATCTAATCTGGAGGAACCGGGTTTGATTCCCAGCTCTGCCGCCTGAGCTGTGGAGGCTTATCTGGGGAATTCAGATTAGCCTGTGCACTCCCACACATGCCAGCTGGGTGACCTTGGGCGAGTCACAGCTTCTCGGAGCTCTCTCAGCCCCACCTACCTCACAGGGTGTTTGTTGTGAGGGGGGAAGGGCAAGGAGATTGTCAGCCCCTTTGAGTCTCCTGCAGGAGAGAAAGGGGGGATATAAATCCAAACTCTTCTTGTTTTACTTGCAGGTTCTCTATTATGACATGTGTGCCTCAATTTTTTAATTTAATTTTCACATTCTCATATTGCTATATAAAAATATTGATACAAAAGGTGAACTATTACAGGAAAAATACCCCACTCTGAGCCTTTTCTCTGCCGGGCCAGCTGGGCAATTCCTTTTCCTAGTAAATCATTCACCATGTCTCCGGTCTGTAGGGATGGGGATTTGGCGAATCGCTTTTTTATGTCCCCATGCAGGTTCTCATGTTATTTATTGCAACTTGTTTTTAACGTCTTTTAATGTATATATCTTTTTTGTATTGTTTATTGTACTATATTGTCTTTTATGCTTTGATTGTAAGCTGCTCTGAGTCCTCCAGGAGATTTGGCAGGATAAAAATGTAGCAAATAAATAAATAACAAATAAAAATGCCTTGCATGTGGTATCTCCACACTTTGCCCAATCACTGATTGTTTTCTGTAGTGGGCAATGATGGGGAAGTAATGGCAGAGCGCAAACCGCAAAAGGACAACATGAACCGCCTCTTGCTAAGCTCCCCAGGACCCCGATCATCTCTCTCCCAATGTGCAGTAAATGGCAAGTATCAAGACCAACAGCTCTTGTAACCTCTATCTGTGGGTTCTGTGGGGCAGAACTTGGAATGAGTTTGCAACAACAAATTTTAAACACAAAATGGTTCACTTTCTTAACATATAACATCAAACATCAACATTTAACATCACACTTCAAGGTCCTGTTCAGGTTGCATTTTCAAGCCCTTATATTTACAGTCTACTGATAACTGCCAAGTCCAATTCTTCTTTGCAAGTGGGTTGGCTCCTGAAGACTCCAAGGGCTTGATGAACAGGATTCAACATGATGAAGGTTTCTAGGAGAACTCTCACCCATTACAACCACAAAAAGAAACCCTTAACAAGGTGTTAAGGGCTTATACAACCAAGGTCCAAGTCTGGTAGCCTTGTCTCCTCCAACTACATGAGCTCTGCAGCCTTCTCCTGCTTTGGGTCTTTACCCCTTTCTGGGTCAACCCATTCTGAGCATGGGGGTTACACTCTCAAATCACTGATTGCTTGTGTATAAAATTAGGAGGGCTGGGGGTGTCCCAGTCTGTTGATCAATGAGAAGGGCTGGGGACGATGCGGGACGATGCAGGGGCAAATCAAGTGTTTGGAAGGATCGACCAGTGTTGCGAGAGCCAGAGTGGTTTGAGTAGTTTAGTTGGGGCCAAGAGAGTTCTGAGAGAACTGAGACTAGCCCAAGGTCATCCAGCAGGCTTCATATGGAGAAGAACAGGCTCAAAGTCCATTCTTCATATCAGAGTCTGCTGCTCTAATCTACACCAGGCTGGATCTCTGTGCTGCTTTTCTTTCCGGCTAGCAGCTTAACAAGAACGTGACAGGCCCCATTAAGTGACTGATGGAATGGTTCCAGTTTAGTAGCTCACCATAAGCTGGCCTGGAGTGGAAAGTGAAACCTAGAGCTTTCAGAAAGTGACATCAGGAGGAAAATAAAAACACTGCCAACCTCTGTTCCAGAAAGTCACTTCTGGGACCAATGCAGAAGTGACAAGGAGTAGTTCTAGGGATCACCGGCAACTCTATGGTTTCACCCTATGATTTTAACGTGATGGTTTCTCACGGCTGCATTCTGCCCATGGGTGATGTGGCGCTGCAGCAATGGCATCGATGTCCCACACCCTCCAGTCTTCCTGCACCCCCAGCCTTCTGCCGGTTGCCTGGTAACTAGCTTTTAAGAATTACTTCTCAAACTCACTTTGGATCTCAACATGCAGTTTAAAAAACCCCTTACCACCACCGTCCTAGATTTCCTCCCTTGCCTGCTCTTAAGAAGCAGGGAGCGTTGCTATTTCTGGTAGGTTTCCAGGGCATGGCTGCGTTCATGCAAATCAGGAGCTGTGGAGATCAGGGCCTGGTTGATTGAAAATGCAGATTCGGGGGCAACCCAACCCAGATGGCAGGCCTCCCTCTTTACAGAGAGGCTGTTATGCGTGTCAATCAGCCTGATAGCTCTTGACTTCCTGACAAGTTGATGGGGAAAGAAAACACATGAGGTGTTTGCAGGCTGGAATTGCATCAGCCTGCCAGGGAACCATTTTTCTCTACCAGCAGCCATCCCTCATCATATCTCTCATCATGTCTCATCTTGTCTGATTATGTCTCATCATGTCTCCAAAATAATCTGCTCAGGTTTGGGGCCAAAAAATATAACCCCACACCAGATTACGGCTGTCGTGTCCCTGGCCCATCCAATCATCAGTCTCCAGCGTGGTGTAGTGGTTAAGAGCAGGTGGATTCTAATCTGGAAAACCGGGTTTGATCCCCCCCCCCCACTCCTCCACGTGAGTGGTAGAAGCTTATCTGGTGAACCAGATGTGTTTCTGCACTCCTACATTCGTGCTGGGTGACCTTGGCCTAGTCACAGTTCTTTGGAACTCTTTCAGCCCCACCCACCTCACAAGGTGTCTGTTGTAAGGAGAGGAAGGGAAAGGCGCTTGTAAGCCACCTTGAGTCTCTTTACAGGAGAGAAAGGTGGGATATAAATCCAAACTCCTCCTACTTCTCCCACTCCTACTCCTACTCCTACTCCTACTCCTACTCCTACTCCTCTTCTTCTTCTTCTTCTTCTTCTTCTTCTTCTTCTTCTTCTTCTTCTTCTTCTTCTTCTTCTTCTTCTTCTTCTATCGATAATTAACCTTTTTATTGAAAGGTATAACAAGACAATTTGTTGGCAATCAGTTTCCAAGATATACAATTCAGCTCTTCCCACCCACTGTTAAGCATTCTAGCCCCCATTAGCTGCAATTTCCACTAGCAACCTAGCCCTCCTTTTGTCATTACTCAAGCTTTGCAAGGTTCCCAGACAGAGCAACTGACTGATCTCTCTGTCAGAAAAACTTTGGCTCATTCCGCACATGCAGAATAATGCACTTTCAAACTGCTTTCAGTGCTCTTTGAAGCTGTGCGGAAGGGGCCCTTGTTCCTTGAGGCAGCCCCTTGCAAGCAAAGCAGCATCAAAGCAGAAAGCAAAAGTAACCCAGAGAAGAAGGTGAAGGATTTGGAGTTATATCTCCACAGGAGTCTTGTAATGACTGAACCTACTCTTGGAGATCCACTGGACCTTCATTTTTTGTGACCCCTACTGGGAACAGCTTCTCCTCCTGCCTGGACACAATTTTAAATGGGGACTGACTAGTACTTTGATGCACTGAGTTAATGTAAGTATGCTCTGCAAAGGGTAACAGATCCACCCAATCCTCCTGATGGAAATTAATGTAACGTCTCAACTATTGCTCCAAAACCTGATTGGTACGTTCTGATTGTCCGTCTGTTTGTGAGTAAAATGAGGGACTCAAGCCCTGTTGAACCCCCAATAAGCATAAGCATAAGCATGAGCATTTTATTGTCATTGTGCACGCACAACGAAATTTACAGCAGCATTTCTCGATGCACACAATTTCAGACTCATACCCCATCCTCACTTTCCCCTTCCTCCACCCATCCCTACACAGCCCCAAACACATCAACACAAAGCCACGGAGTTTAGCATATCCACAGCTCTAGAGTAGAAGCTGTCTCTAAGCCTCTTTGTCCTAGTTTTGATAGACCTGTATCGTCTGCCGGATGGTAACAGTTCAAAAAGAGAGTGTGCTGGATGAGACGGGTCTCTCAGAATATTTTGGGCTTTTTTTAGGCTTCGGGAATTATAGAGTTCTTCCAAGGAGGGGAGAGGGCAGCCGATAATCCTCTGTGCAGTAGTGATCACCCTTTGGAGCGCCTTCCTATCCGCCACTGTGCAACTGAAGAACCATACACAGATGCAGTAGGTTAAGACACTCTCTATAGCACAGCGGTAAAAGGACACCAGGAGTTTTCCATCCAGTTGTTGTTTCCTTAAAATAGGAAATCTGAGATGGCTTACCAGCTCCTTGCCCGTCCTCTCCCCACAACTGACACCTTGTGAGGCAGGTGGGGCTGAGAGAGCTCCGAAGAACTGTGACTAGCCCAAGGTCACCCAGCAGGAATGTAGGAGTGCAGAAACACCTCCGCTTCACAAGATAAGGTTCTCCATACTAGAATCCAACTGCTCTTAACCACTACAGCATGCTGGCTCTCAATGGTGGGTGGGCGGATTCTCCCCAACAGGGGATGGCATGGAACTTAAAGTGAATGAGTGGAAGGCCGGGGGGGGGCGGGTCTCTCCTGCCTATTGTGTTCGCGTGGGAGCGCCTCCAACCCGGGACTGTGCAGAAGGTACACGAGTTTAGCCATTTTTGAAAATCCTGGGTTGAGGGGAATAAAGCAGGCCAAACTCATTTTCGGACCGGTGCAAAATCCTCTCCCCACAAAATGGTTTATATAACCTCCTGCACCCGTTATATCTGACCTGCATGGAATCCACCAAAGTTTAGATTATAAGTGCTTTGGAACAGGATTTTTTTTCTCATTTGAACCTCTGTTAAACAGAAAGAACACTGATACCATTATAAGAACGTTAATGGTTTGATGAAGGGGTAATTTTATTTCCTTTTTTTAAAAAAAAACATTTTTCTGGATGCACCCATGTTAAAAATTCTTTGTGTTCCCACTTTTTATGATGTTACCATCAGTTATGACAGCAACTATCTATTAATAATCAGATTTTTCCGCTCTATATCTATCAGCATTATTAATTATTATTATTATATTTGATGCCGTGTCAATCACCAGGAAGCAATGTGGGAAGGATCTAGACGTGAACTCAAACAGTTGTGTAACTTGCCAACTTCTAAAACTTCAATGACTTCAATAATGCAAAGATAACTTCTAGGCAGGCACCGAGTAACTTCTGTGTCTAGAATTGGCAAAGTCGACCCTTTCCAAATCTTGGAAGGTATAAAGAAAACCAAAATTCCTCAGCGCTCATGCCAAAATTGCTACAGGAAAAGCTGAATTATTTGATCTGCATTTAGTCTTTCATGGATTGCAGAAAAAAAATTCAAGTCCTGCTAAAACAACTATATCATACGAACAGGCCTATCATGACAGTCAGAGCTGTTTCAACTTGTCTCTAGTAAATTTGGTGGTGTTGTTGGAAGAAGAACAAGAATAATTGTTTTTTATACCCCACTTTTTCTCTACCTTTAAGGAGTCTTTTTTTCCTGATTTCTTTTTTAATTTCCAACCAAAGATTACTAATATATACATCAATAATCAAGCTGTTACACAACATAAATATATAACAATTTAACAATCCTTACTGAATATAGATTATTATATAATATAATTACACAAATATTTACCAAAAAAAATCCTATTTACTAGATCCACTACTATTCGCTATCTATAACTATTCGTAAACCTTCCATAATACACCAGCAAGACAACTATCAGCAAAAACAAGTTCAATGTCCCCCATATTGCACTAAATGAGCAATATCCCCCCCCTTTGTTTCCTCCTGTAACATTGGTCATCCAGAAAGTCATTTTTACCTATTTATTACTTAGAGAACAATTGGTGCCATTCATTCATCCATTTCTTCCTGTATTTGTTTTTATACTTAATATAATGTCTATAAAGTAGACAAACCAAGGTTCCCATCTTTCTTTGTATTTTTCATAAGGTATTTTCCTTATCCTATGAGCTACCCGATCCATATTGGAGAAATATTGGACCTTTTCCTTCCAGTCCTCCAGAGTTGGTATCTTATCAGTTTTCCATACTCTTGCAAGCACAATTCTTGCCGCTGCTGCTAGAGTCTTGAAGCCCAATCTCACCCAATGGGCTTCTTGTGGAAGAATGAGGAATCGAACCTGTTTCTCTAGATTAGAGTTTGCTCTTCATGTGGAAGAGGGGGGAATCAAACCTCTCAGGTACAGACAAAGGGAGGAACATCCCAAGAGAAGACACTTATACACTCAGGCCTCTTCTACACAGCAAATGCATAACGGATCGCAGTTGGGATAAAGGAACCTGTTTTCCTGTTTTTGCATTCACGTGCATGTGTGCAGGCAGCGATTGGAGCCCACGGAAACAATCGGGGTTGCCGTCACCCCTTCACACGGAGACGCATCTTTTTTTAATTACTCCCCACCCATGTGTAGCCACGCAGGCATGCACAAATGAACCCCCCAGTCATGCTGATGTCCCACAATACAACCATCTGCACCTGCGTAGCTATGCAGGTGCAAGCCACAAAATAAAAAAAGGGAAAGGGAGGCAAATGTAGCTCCTCTTGCCTCGCCGTTTGCTCGTGAGCAGCTGCAACCTGGGATTTTTGAAAAGACTTGCTAGTTTAGCGATTTTCAAAAAAGCCGGGTTGGGGGAAATAGCATGGGACAAACTCAACAAACAAACAAAGAACCTTTATTGGCATAACAACATTATATACACAGATCCACTTAACCAAGTAGAGGGAAGCTAAAATAAATGTACAGGTAGAGAAGGATGGGACAAACTCGTTTTGGGGGCAGGATCTGTGTGAAGTCCCCCCCTGGGTTTATTTGTTTGTTTGTTTAGATTTATATCTCACCCAATCCCTGAAGGCCTCTAGGTGGGTCACAGTATAATACAAACATTCCACAATATTAAAAATATAAATCCACACTTAAAATCAACCAATTAACATTTTAAATAATTTGAAAGAGTTTAAAATAAACGCGGAAATAGTAATATCTGGTGGCATAATTTAGCATCCTCCACTCGTGTTTATTGCCCCATCCGGAAGGGGCCCTAGAGAGATGTATTGCCCCCCAGTGCCCATGCTGAGTCGCTGCCTCCAACAATTCTACCCTGCTGAAACTCCTCCACAGACTCAGATATTGGGGGCCAAGTTCAATTTCCACAAATATTATTTACAAAAAGGGAAGCATCATTTGTTTTTTCACCATCACTTTGCATTAGCAACATTCACTGACAACACATTTCATATGAAGGCAGATAAACAAATGTTACCGTTCCTTCCCATGGGAGATGGATGGAACGCATGCTATAAATTTGCAAGGATGAAGATTTGTTGACTAAGAAGGCTGATAAAATGTTCAGTTTGAGCTCAAGTTTCATTCTTCCCAGAGTGAAAGCAAGTTGGGGCTCCACTGACATGTTGCAGATATAATATGGTACATTTTTGTGACCTTCTCACAGTTTTTTCCCCCCCACCAAGACCCTTTTAGTAATGCTTAATCATCCGACAGTTCATGTCATATCCAGGTTGCTGGCCATGACATGACCATGGAGGTGATAGTTTGCCATGCTGTTTATAAATGTCTAAACAAATCAAGTTGTTTTGCTCTGATGAGACTGGTTTCTCACAGTTGCTGCCTCAACATCTGCTTTCCCCGCTTCTGCTTGGTCAAAAGGCGTTTTCCCACTTGCCACGAGCCCCGTATGCCCCGCGCTGCTCTCAGTGCGCGTCATTTCAGGCGCGCGCCCGGGCTTCCCCACGACCCTGCGCTCTGCGCGGGGTCATCAAAAGGCGCCATTTGGAAGAGCGCCAGGAATGACGTGCGCTGAGGGGGCGCAACAGCGGCAGCGGCGGGGCGGCTGTGTTGTCGCCGCCCCTGTAGTGGGGAGTGCCAGGGGACCCCGCGCTACTTGCCTACAGTAGCGCGGGGCAGAAGGTAAGTGGGAAAACGCCCAAAGATGTGTTGATAAAAAGGGATGAGGGGGGGAAACCATCCTGAGATTTTAAACTTGAGGCTAGCTACTGAGATGTCTCTTTGTGCCTACCTCCTCCCCCTCCTCCTTCTTTTCTTTTTTGGCCTTTAGATCGGGCGCCTGTGTATATGTGTATATGTGTTTTACGCAATCTTGTTATTTTAATTTATTTATTATTATTAACTGCTGCTGATTTTAATGGGTTAATTTTTATACTGTATCAATTGCTGTGGGAAACAGCCGTGTTGTGAGCCGCCTCGAGCCCTTCGGGGATGAGGCGGCCTATAAATTTAATAAATATCACAAGCCTTTATTGGCATAAAATAAACATACAAAATCAGCATACAAAATTTGCCCATTATTGCTCACAATTATAGACACTGGTACTAAAATACTAAATACTAAAATATATACATGGTCCTTCTGTAACTATAGGGTTATATATGCCAAATGATGTAAAAGAGATGACATTAGCACACTGTGCAAAGAAATTTAATAAATAAATAAATAAATAAATTCTGTGTTTGTGTGATCTTGCACCCAGTTCTTTGTAGTCATCGTATAAATAGTTGCTTCTGATTGTGTGAGGGCTAAACTCAGACAGTGTACCCCGTGTATAAAGGATGCATTCAACTATTCCAGCGCACATTTGGGAAAAGATTTATGTGATTCTAAGTTTGACAAAAAGATCAATTTGATGATCCAGTCACAATTCATTCCCTCTGTTATTTACTGTTGAGATTTCCACACAAATCTTTTAAATAGTTTTCAGGCAGGAAATAAAATGATTCCTTCATGGAGTTCTGCATTGTCTTTATGCCTTTGCTTCTCTAGGCCCATTATGCATGGCGAGCTTCCCGCGACCCCAAAGAGAACTCACCGTGAAGTCATTGGTCCGGGGCATGTTCAGTGTTATTACCCTGATTGCAACAGGACAGGATCTACCAATATGCTGTCTTTTTGCTTGTGTCCAGGGAGGGCAATCTCTGCAGCAGTGGCGTAGGAGGTTAAGAGCTCGTGTATCTAATCTGGAGGAACCGGGTTTGATTCCCAGCTCTGCCGCCTGAACTGTGGAGGCTTATCTGGGGAATTCAGATTAGCCTGTGCACTCCCACACGTGCCCGCTGGGTGTCCTTGGGCTAGTTACAGCTTCTCGGAGCTCTCTCAGCCCCACCTACCTCCCAGGGTGTTTGTTGTGAGGGGGGAAGGGCAAGGAGATTGTAAGCCCCTTTGAGTCTCCTGCAGGAGAGAAAGGGGGGATATAAATCCAAACTCTTCTTGTTTTCGCAGGTTCTCTATTGCGCATGTGTGCCTCAATTTTTAATTTAATTTTCACATTCTCATATTGCTATATAAAAATATTGATACAAAAAGGTGAACTATTACAGGAAAATACCCCACCGAGCCTTTTCTGCCGGGCCAGCTGGGCAATTCCTTTTCCTAGTGTCATTCATGTCTCCGGTCTGGATGGGATTTGCGCAACTGTTTTTATGTCCCCACGCAGGTTCTCATGTTATTTATTGCAACTAGTTTTTAACGTCTTTTCATGTATTTTTTTTTTGGTATTGTTTATTGTACTATATTGTCTTTTATGCTTAGATTGTAAGCTGCTCTGAGTCCTCCAGGAGATTTGGCAGGATAAATATGTAGCAAATAAATAAATAACAAATAAAAATACCTTGAATGTGGTATCTCCACACTTTGCCCGATCACTGATTGTTTTCTATAGTGGGCAATGATGGGGAAGTCATGGCAGAGCGCAAACCGCAAAAGGACAACATGAACCGCCTCTTGCTAAGCTCCCCAGGACCCCGATCATCTCTCTCTTAATGTGCTGTAAATGGCAAGTATCAAGACCAACAGCTCTTGTAACCTCAGCTTGTGAGTTCTGTGGGGCAGAACTTGGAATGAGTTTGCAACAACAAATTTTAAAAACAAAACTGGTTTGCTTCCTTAACATATAACATCAAACATCAACATTTAACATCACACTTCAAGGTCCTGTTCAGGTTGCATTTTCAAGTCCTTCTATTTACAGTCTACTTCTACTGCCAAGTCCAATTCTTCTTTGCAAGTGGGTTGGCTCCTGGAGACCCCAAGGGCTTGATGAACAGGATTCAACATGGTGAAGGTTTCCAGGAGAACTCTCATCCGTCACAAACACAAAAAGAAACCCTTAACAAGGTGTTAAGGGCTTATACAACCAAGGTCCGAGTCTGGTAGCCTGGTCTCCTCCAACTACATGAGCTCTGCAGCCTTCTCCTGCTTTGGGTCTCCACCCCTTTCTGGGTCAACCCATTCTGAGCATGGGGGTTACACTCTCAAATCACTGATTGCTTGTGTATAAAATTAGGAGGGCTGGGGGTGTCCCAGTCTGTTGATCAATGAGAAGGGCTGGGGACGATGGGGGACGATGCAGGGGCAAATCGGGTGTTTGGACGGATCGACCAGTGTTGCGAGAGCCAGAGTGGTTTGAGTAGTTTAGTTGGGGCCGAGAGAGTTCTGAGAGAACTGAGACTTGCCCAAGGCCATCCAGCAGGCTTCATATGGAGAAGAACAGGCTCAAAGTCCATTCTTCATATCAGAGTCTGCTGCTCTAATCTACACCATGCTGGATCCAGTGGTGGGATCCAAAAATTTTAGTAACAGGTTCCCATAGTGGCGGGATTCAAACTGTGGCGTAGCGCCAATGGGGCTGGGTGGGTCCCAATGGGGCGTGGCCAGGCATTCCAGGGGCGGGGCTGTGGCAAGGACGCAGCCGCTGCGCCAGTCCTTGGGCGGGAAACGAATTCACGCAGGCGCAGGCTGCCACGCACGCTGGTGCCCCTCCTGCTAGACTGCTTCAAGTTCTGCGCGCTACTGCTGAGAGGAGGGGCGTAACTAAGGCAAAAATCACGTGGCAAAATCACCCATTAGTAACCCCCTCTCGGCACACACAAATAATTCGTAACCTACTCTCGGGAACCTGTGGGAACCGGCTGGATCCCACCTCTGGCTGGATCTCTGTGCTGCTTTTCTTTCCGGCTAGTTTGGGCTATAAAAACCGGCAGCTTATCAAAAACGTGACAGGCCCCATTAAGTGACTGATGGAACGGTCCCAGTTTAGTAGCTCAGCATAAGCTGGCCTGGAGTGAAAAGTGAAGCCTGGAGCTTTCAGAAGGTGACATCAGGAGGGAAATAAAAACACTGCCAACCTCTGTTCCAGAAAGTCACTTCTGGGACCAATGCAGAAGTGACAAGGGCCCCTTCCGCACACGCAAAATAATGCATTTCCAAACCACTTTCACAACTGTTTGCAAGTGGATTTTGCCATTCCGCACAGCTTCAAAGGGCACCGAAAGCAGTTCGAAAGTGCATTTGTCTGCATGTGTGGAATGTGTCCAAGTGTTGTGAAGGGGAAGGAGGCGCTTCCAGCGTGGCGTAGTGGTTAAGAGCAGGTGCACTCTAATCTGGAGAAACTGGGTGTGATTCCTCGCTCTGCCACTTGAGCTGTGGAGGCTTATCTGGGGAACCAGATTAGCTTGTGCAACATATGCCAGCTGGGTGACCTGGGGCAAGTCACAGTTCTTTGGAGCTCTCTCGGCCTCACCCACCTCACAAGAGACCCCTTCTGCACACGCAGAATAATGCGTTTTCAAACCACTTTCACAACTGTTTGCAAGTGGATTTTGCTATTCTGCACAGCTTCAAAGAGCACTGAAAGCAGTTTGAAAGTGCATTATTCTGCATGTGCGGAATGAGCCCTTAAGGAGTAGTTCTAGGGATCACCGGCAACTCTATGGTTTCACCCTATGATTTTAACTTGATGGTTTCTCACGGCTGCTTTCTGCCCATGGGTGATGTGGCGCTGCAGCAATGGCATCGATGTCCCACGCCCTCCAGTCTTCCTGCACCCCCAGCCTTCTGCCAGTTGCCTGGTAACTAGCTTTTAAGAATTACTTCTCAAACTCACTTTGGATCTCAACATGCAGTTTAAAAAACCCCTTACCACCACCGTCCTAGATTTCCTCCCTTGCCTGCTCTTAAGAAGCAGGGAGCGTTGCTATTTCTAGTAGGCTTCTAGGGCATGGCTGCGTTCATGCAAATCAGGAGCTGCGGAGATCAGGGTCTGGTTGATTGAAAATGCAGATTCGGGGGCAACCCAACCCAGATGGCAGGCATCCGTTGTCACAGGGAGGCTGTTATGTGTGTCCATCAGCCTGATAGCTCTTGACTTCCTGACAAGTTGATGGGGAAAGAAAACATACGATGAGGTGTTTGCAGGCTGGAATTGCAGATGGCATCAGCCTGCCAGGGAACCATTTTTCTCTACCAGCAGCCATCCCTCATCAGATCTCTCATCATGTCTGATTATGTCTCATCATGTCTCCAAAATAATCTGCTCAGGTTTGGGGCCAAAAAATATAACCCCACACCAGATTATGGCTGTCATGTCCCTGGCCCATCCAATCATCAGTCTCCAGTGTGGTGTAGTGGTTAAGAGCAGGTGGATTCTAATCTGGAAAACCGGGTTTGATCCCCCCACACACACACCTCCACGGGAGTGGTAGAAGCTTATCTGGTGAACCAGATGTGTTTCTGCACTCCTACATCCGTGCTGGGTGACCTTGGGCTAGTCACAGTTCTTTGGAACTCTTTCAGCCCCACCCACCTCACAAGGTGTCTGTTGTAAGGAGAGGAAGGGAAAGGCGCTTGTAAGCCACCTTGAGTCTCTTTACAGGAGAGAAAGGTGGGATATAAATCCAAACTCCTCCTACTTCTCCTACTCCTCCTCCTCCTCCTCCTCTTCTTCTTCTTCTTCTTCTTCTTCTTCTTTCTTCTTTCTTCTTCTTCTTCTTCTTCTTCTTCTATCGATAATTAACCTTTTTATTGAAAGGTGTAACAATTTTATTGAAAGGTATAACAATTTGTTGGCAATCAGTTTCCAAGATATACAATTCAGCTCTTCCCACCCACTGTTAAGCATTCCAGCCCCCATTAGCTGCAATTTCCACTAGCAACCTAGCCCTCCTTTAGTCATTACTCAAGTTTTGCAAGGTTCTCAGACAGAGCAACTGACTGATCTCTCTGTCAGAAAAACTTTGGCTCATTCCGCACATGCAGAATAATGCACTTTCAAACTGCTTTCAGTGCTCTTTGAAGCTGTGCGGAATAGCAAAATCCACTTGCAAGCAGTTGTGAAAGTGGTTTGAAAACGCATTATTTTGCGTGTGCGGAAGGGGCCCTTGTTCCTTGAGACAGCCCCTTGCAAGCAAAGCAGCATCAAAGCAGAAAGCGAAAGTAACCCAGAGAAGGAGAAGGGTTTGGATTTATATCTCCACAGGAGTCTTGTAATGATTGAACCTACTCTTGGAGATCCACTGGACCTTCATTTTTTGTGGCTCCTACTGGGAACAGCTTCTCCTCCTGCCCGGACACAATTTTAAATGGGGACTGACCAGTACTTTGATGCGCTGAGTTATTGTAAGCATGCTCTGCAAAGGGTAACAGATGCACCCGATCCTCCTGATGGAAATTAATGTAACGTCTCAACTATTGTTCCAAAACTGGATTGGTATGTTCTGATTGTCCATCTGTTTGTGAGTAAAATGAGGGACTCAAGCCCTGTTGAACTCCCAATAAGTCCATAAATGGAAAGTACCTCATGGGCCATTTCCACACAGATCCTCAAAAACATTTGCAAAATATTTTCTATCCCCCGTTTGTTCATACTCACCTCTTCACAATGATTCCTGGACACCATTTTGTGATTGTTCTGGTTTTTTAAACTTCTCTTTGGATTCGATGCTATGTTGCTTCAAAGTCTCATGCTGTGATTCTCATAGCATAAGCATAAGCATAAGCATTTATTGTCATTGTGCACGCACAATGAAATTTACAGCAGCATTCCTCGAATTAGAACTAATAAAAGGAAACACTTCTTCACGCAACGTGTGATTGGTGTTTGGAATATGCTGCCACAGGAGGTGGTGATGGCCACTAACCTGGATAGCTTTAAAAAGGACTTGGACAGATTTATGGAGGAGAAGTCGATTTATGGCTACCAATCTTGATCCTCCGTGATCTCAGATTGCAAATGCCTTAACAGACCAGGTGCTCGGGAGCAACAGCCGCAGAAGGCCATTGCTTTCACATCCTACATGTGAACTCCCAAAGGCACCTGGTGGGCCACTGCGAGTAGCAGAGAGCTGGACTAGATAGACTCTGGTCTGATCCAGCTGGCTTGTTCTTATGTTCTTATGTTTTTATGATGCACACAATTTCAGACTCATACCCCATCCTCACTTTCCCCTTCCTCCACCCATCCCTACACAGCCCCAAACACAGCAGCCTCACAAAGTTACCCGCGGAGTTTAGCAAGCATATCCACAGCTCTAGAGTAGAAGCTGTCTCTAAGCCTTCTTTTGTCCCTAGTTTTGATAGACCCAGACAGTCTCCGCCGGATGGTAAGAGTTCAAAAAGAGTGTGAGTGTGCTGGATGAGCCAGACTTGGTCTCTCAGAATATTTGGGGCTTTCTTTAGCCTTTCTGAATTGTAGAGTTCTTCCAAGGAGGGGAGAGGGCAATGCCGATAATCCTTCTGAGCAGTAGGTGATCTCACCCCTGTTGGAGGCGCCTTCCCTATCCCGCCACTTTGCAACTGGAGAACCATACACAGATGCAGTAGGTTAAGTAGGTTAATAAGTCCATAAATGGAAAGTTCCTGATGGGCCATTTCCACACAGATCCTCGAAAACATTTGCAAAATATTTTCTATCCCCCGTTTGTTCATACTTCCGTACCTCTTCTTCGCAATGATTCCCTGGACCAACCATTTTGTGATTGTTCTGGTTTTTTAAACTTCTCTTTGGATTCGATGCTATGTTGCTTCAAAGTCTCATGCTGTGATTCTCATAGGTTGGGTACATGAGGCGCCGAAGATTTACCCCCCTCCTCAAATTAAAAAAAATGACAAAAATACTCAGGTGAGTCGATGGAGCGAGCTCAGAAAATAGTGCTGAGGAATAGAGTGGTCTGGGAAAGAGTTTTAAAGAGATCCTCACAGCAAGTGAAACCGTTTCCACAAAAGAATGGCTAAAGAACAGGATTCATTTGAAACATTTTCAGGCTGAAAATAAAACATTGCGGAGGAGGGGGGACCATGCAGAACTCCATGCAGAGACATACACCAGATCTCCCATTGCAAATTATGTCAGAACATGTGTTTAGATGAGCAAAATCTAAATGACAGCTGGACCCTCCTTCTAGCAGGTGCCGTGTGCAAATTAGGACTGATTAGGACTGAGTGCACAAACACATGTACCGTGTGCAAAACCTGATAAGGTAAGGGCACCTGATTGGTACCACATTTAGTATATAGATAGCACAGACAACAGAGTGATGCTGCTCTGGAAGTAACACCCTGTGGTCTGGCGGAGCACTTTTGTCCCAGTAGTGTTAGCAATAAACAAATGAACCGTGCACTGAACCGTGACTGTGTGTTTTTCAGTTCTTGTCTACATTGCATCCTGCAAGGTGGTCTACTTCGAGTAAAGCCGCTGCTTCAACAGGTTATGGGCCCAGATCCTGCCTTTACTTGTGAGCAACTGTTTTTGTCGCTGTGTGCTAAAGCATGTTTTGTGGCCTGCCTCGAAATGTTTTATTGCCCGCCTCAAAATATTTTATTCTGGTTGTGCAGGAAGAGCCTTTGTTTCAGTTTTGGGTGCTTAACCTTGCACACTCAGTGTTTCTTCTAATTTCGTGTTTCTCTGCTCACCAGCAACTGTCTTGGATGTAGGAGCAGCAGTGGTGTAGGATGTAGGAGCAGCAGTGGCGTAGGAGGTTAAGAGCTCATGTATCTAATCTGGAGGAACCAGGTTTGATTCCCAGCTCTGCCGCCTGAGCTGTGGAGGCTTATCTGGGGAATTCAGATTAGCCTGTACACTCCCACACATGCCAGCTGGGTGACCTTGGGCTAGTCACAGCTTCTTGGAGCTCTCTCAGCCCCACCCACCTCACAGGGTGTTTGTTGTGAGCGGGGAAGGGCAAGGAGATTGTCAGCCCCTTTGAGTCTCCTGCAGGAGAGAAAGGGGGGATATAAATCCAAACTCTTCTTCTTCTTCTTCTGATGGCAGCCAGCCATATTGGCCATCATAAAAATATTTAGTATACTGATAGCACCTTCGAGAGAGATTTCATTGAAAAGCGAGATCACTTACTTCTGCCCGGGTGAGTTGCTCTGGGGCTTGGCTTAAGCATAAAGAATTTATTGCCTCCAGTAGATTCATCATTTCTTGAATGAGGGGCCAGCAGGAATCAAGTGCAAAGCGTTGGACTTGAAGAATTCAACAGACGCCCAATGCCAGGATGAGATAAAGGGGCTGCTGTTCCAACTAAGCATTGCAGGCGGAGGCGCGAAGCCAACACTGCGTTCATGTGTTCTCCTGCAAAGATTTAGGGTCGGGACACCGTCTGCTTTCCGTGTGGCTCCCTTTCACAGGGCTTCTGAAATCAACAGGAGATCTTAAGGAAGGTCTGGCAGTGAACCGAGCGAATCCGATGCCACATTTGATGCAAAAACAAACAAGTACATAAATAACCTTTCTGGGAAAAGTAATGCATTGGAAGTCATACCTTTTATGCAAATAAGTGCGCTCTCAATGGCTCTGAAGGACACTTGATTGTTGGCATGTAAACAAGAAAATTGGTTTGGAGCATTGTATACTGTGATGTGCCCGATGACTTAGAAGATTAAGAGCTGCAGTCAATGAGGTACTTGAAGGTTAGTAATATTACTCAATGAATAGAATCCAGGGAGTGGCCCGATCCAGTACTGCACCACAACATAGTTGACACAGTGTAATCCTATCCTTCAATTCTCTTCCTGTGGCATAGTTATTAAATTACCCCACTACGACAAACAAACAGGCATTCTATAAGATGCTTGCATCCTTGCCCTATTTAACCGAAAAACAGAAGCCACATCCCTGGCTTCCTTTTGGCAGGCTGGTAGATAAGTTATCCAGCCCTAAGGGATAAAAGTGATAAGCAAAGTGCTAGGCTTTCCAGTTGCCTAGGCCTGGTCAGAAATTCCCTGCCCCCAGCCTCAATCTCCCACCATCAAGAAAGAAAGGTATAGAAGGAAAAAATGGCTTACTTAGTGACATTCTAGGAATTTCCCCTCATTTTGATGTCTTTTCCACAGAGTTTCAAGGAGGTTCCTAGAGCACCCCCTAGAAATGACATCACATCCTCCCCAAATCGCTGCCTCCCCAAGTCTGCAGATGTAAAATGATCCCGATTTCATCACATGTGCTTTTGGGGGTGGTGGAGGATAACAAATTGTTGTTTTTCAGAATGAGATAATCTGAACCAGCAGTAGACACTGAGGACTTTGCTGCAGGACTGAAGACATGATGGAGTCAGAGAGGTGGCTGCTTGCGGGAAGGTACAGGCTCCAAGCCAGTGGTGGGATCCAAAAATTTTAGTAACAGGTTCCCATGGTAGTGAAGGACTAAACTGAGGCAAAAACCACATGGCAAAATCACCAATTAGTAACCCCCCTTGGTAATAATAATAAATAATTAGTAACCTACTCAGAACCTGTGAGATCCTGCTGGATCCCACCTCTGTTCCCTTCCCTGCAAGCCAAGGCAAAGATTGATGCCGTGCAGCTGGGAGAACCATCAGGAATCTCAGAGGAGAACAAGCCAGCTGCTCTAAGGAGACAGAAGCAGAAGTTACAGTGACAGGGTAAAAGGAGAAGTGCTCGCATTGGTGCTAGGTATGGCAGAAGGCACTGCGGAATGGCTCTTCCTCTATAAGCCCTGTCTTGGCTTGGCTCTGCCTGGGTGCAACAAGTTTACTTCCTGATAAGCTCCACTTGCCTTGTCTCCATCTGCCCTCCGGCTCTCAGCCTGCCTGCCTGATCCCCTGTCTGTGTCTTCACTTCAGACTGCCCTGACCACACTCATGCCTGCTGCCTGCCCCAACCCTGGACAGATTTTGACTACACCTTTGCCTGCTGCCTGTCCTGACTCCGGACTGGTTGATCAGGCCTCACTTGCTGCCCACTTTGACTCCACACACACATACCCCCCAGGCCACCCTCTGAAGTTTTCAGGGGTCTGCAACCTGCGGCTCTCCAGATGTTCATGGACCAATTGGCCATGCTGGCAGGGGCAGATGGGATTTGTAGTCCATGAACATCTGGCGAGCTGCAGGTTGCAGACCCCTGAGCTAGCTCCTGCCTGCCTGCATCACAAAATCGCTGGTCAGAAATTCAGAGGCTGCCGATGCGCCACCCCCTTCTCCGCAAAGCAGAGCTCACAGCTCTGCTCACCAACCAATCAAGATTCTGTTTAGCTCAGGGTGGATTTTTGAAGATCATGATTTACCCACTTGGGTCTAAGCGACTCTGCTGGGGGGTGGGCTCCCATTAGCAATTCAGATCATTTGCCCGGCAGGGTTCCGGGGAGAGGCAAGAGGAATCTATTCTTTTGCAGGTGAAACGTAGCCATTATAAACAGGTAAAAGCTTCTGAACTTGGAAAATCACCGCCCTTGTTCGGCTCATTCTTTTCCGATGTTAATTCGTAGACACTAAAACACACAAAAGGGACTTGCTGAGAGAATGAAAGAAGGGCCATGTGGGTCGCGTGGAAATCGCAGATTTTCCATTCATTTCTTCAAAGCAGCCTCTAGAGATACAGCAGCCCAATCTCGTAAACCAGGGCTGACTACAGCCCTCCACTAAATGAAAAAGAAAGACATTTTGGCTGCTTTCAAGACCTGCTGGGGGAAAGCTGATATTTCAGTCGGAGCCACATTTTACTGCAAATCCCTATCATGCCGAAAGCGGCTGGTTGATCTCCATGCAAGAACACATTTATGCCGGCCAACAATTTAATAATCTACCAAAGATGGCAAGGTTTGAATCATCTCTCCTTGCTTCTTAAAAAGGATTAAAAAGGCCATTGCTTTCACATCTTGCATGTGAGCTCCCAAAGGCACCTGGTGGACCACTGCGAGTAGCAGAGAGCTGGACTAGATGGACTCTGGTCTGATCCAGCTGGCTTGTTCTTATGTTCTTATGTTCTTATGTTCTTATTATTTCAAGGTGGGTCACCGGGGAAGGAATTCGGGGCAGTACTCAGATGCCACCCAAATTCTGAACCAATCTTGTAACGTTGCACCTGTTGAAGATTATATTTTAGCTCCAGGGTGGCGAACCAATTGGCCATGCTGGCAGGGGCTGATGGGAATTGTAGTCCATGAATATCTGGAGTGCCATAGGTTTGCCACCACTGTTTTAGCTGATGACTGAAAAAAGACGAAAGAAGAAAAAGAGAAGTTTAACAAGAGGGGTTTTTTTAGCAACTTTATGCTATTCTCATGCCCACATTCATCCCCATATCTTCCTACATACCAATATCAAATAGCTGTAACAAGCTTGGAAACAAACCAAAAACTCGCATGTATTAATAAGCAAAACTCTGTATAATCAAGAAAAATAGATGTTGAAGGGGAAGTGCTGCATAGCAGATTTCTGGGTTGGGAAATATATGGAAATTTGGAGGGTGTGGCCTGAAGAGGGCAGGGTTTGGGCAGGGGAGGGACTTCAGTGGGGATAACGCCAGAGGCGAAGCTACCAGGGGACCGGGGGTGCGCGTTGCAGGTTCATTTGTGTTTTTTGTTTTTTGGTATTTTTTAGTGTTTTTTCAGTTTTTGGCTTGCAGGGGTGCAGTTTTTAGGCTAGCAGCACCAAAATTTCAGAGATTTTTCGGGAGACTCTCCTGATGATACCACCCAAGTTAGGTGAAGTTTGGTTCAGGGAGTCCAAAGTTATGGACTCCCAAAGGGGGTGCCCCCATCCCCCATTGTCTCCAATGGGAGCTAATTGTAACGAACTAGTAAAGTCCAGGCGTTTTCAGTTCTTTGTTGTACTGGCAGTCATAGTCAAATACAGGCAATGCAAGTTCTGAGAGCCTCAGAACTTTGATAATAGTTTTAACACAGTAGCAAACCTCCTTCCCGCCACATGTAATTCAACAGTGCATAGTTTCACACAGTCAAGCCGAGATAAAGTGAAAGCAAAACATCCCCAGTCCAGGCAGAAAGCCAGGGCTGACAGGCGGGAAAGATTCAAGGACAGAACACACATCAACATCATCCAGACACTAATAGGAGATGGGGGCTACATCTTTGAGGGTTCATAACTTTCGACCCCCTGAACCAAACTTCACCAAACCTGGGTGGTATCATCAGGAGAGTCTCCTAAAGGTGCCCTGCAATTTTGGTGCTGCTAGCTTAACAATTGCACGCCTGACAGCAGGCACCTTCCAAATTTACCCAGATTCTCCTTTTAAATCAACTTCCTTCGGCATGGATTTAAAGAGAGAATCTGAGGTCCCCAGTTTAAACATTGAAATTGATGCTGTTTCAGGGTGGGTGAGAATCACTTTCAATGTTGTTTTAACTGGGAACCCCAGATTCTCCCTTTAAGGTGGATTTAAAACCAGGGGGCATCCATTGAAAATGCTGGGGGAAAGAATTAGGACTAATAAAAGGAAACACTTCTTCACGCAACGTGTGATTGGTGTTTGGAATATGCTGCCACAGGAGTCAGTGCTATCAGTCACAGACCAGGAAAGGGATTTGAGCGTCTTAGTTGATAGTTCCATGGGAATGTCAACTCAATGCATGGCAGCTGTGAAAAAGGCAAACTCTATGCTGGGGATAATTAGGAAAGGAGTTGATAATAAAACTGGGCGGAAGGGATTGCCGCGCCCATACAGAGTAAGCCACGTGGAGTGCACCACACTTGGAGTTCTGGTGTTCGAAGTTCTGGGTCACACGCACATCTCAAAAAGGATGATGCTCGAAGAGATAGAAAAAGTGGCAGAGAGAAGGGCAACGAGGATGATTTGAAGGATTGGAGCACCTTCCTTACATGAGAGTAGGCTGCAGCGCTTTGGGGACTCTTCAGTTTGGAGAGGAGACGCCTGAGAGAGGGATATGATTGAAGTTCATAAGTAAAATTATGCATGGGGTACATGGGGTGAAAATGTTTAATGAGTTAAAATTTTTCTCTTTCTCACAATACTACTAGGAACCAGGGGCATTCATTGAAAAATGCTGGTAAAGCAATTAGGACTTCACAAAAGGAAAACACTTCTTCACTTAACGCGGTGGCATTGGTGTTTGGAATCATGCTGTACCACAGGAGGGTGGTGCATGGCCACCAACCTGGACAGCATTCAAAAGGGCTTGGACAGTTACGGCGGAGTGAGAAGTCAATTCACCTTTATGGCTACCATCAATGTCCTTGATCATCCTTGATCTCAGATTGCAAATGTTTTAGCAGACCAGGTGCTCAGGAGTTACAGCAACTGGCAAGAAGGCCATTGCTTTCACCTCCTGCATGTGAGCTCCCAAAGGCACCTGGTGGGCCACTGCGAGTAGCAGAATGCTGGACTAGATGGACTCTAGTCTGATCCAGCAGGCTAGTTCTTATGTTCTTCTTATGTTCTTAGGAGGTGGTGATGGCCACTAACCTGGATAGCTTTGAAAGGGGCTTGGACAGATTTATGGAGAAGTCGATTTAAAAGCGGCTTGGACAGATTTATGGAGGAGAAGTCGATTTATGGCTACCAATCTTGATCCTCTTTGATCTGAGATTGCAAATGCCTTAACAGTCCAGGTGCTCGGGAGCAACAGCCGCAGAAGGCCATTGCTTTCATATCCTGCGTGTGAGCTCCCAAAGGCACCTGGTGGGCCACTGCGAGTAGCAGAGAGTTGGACTAGATGGACTCTGGTCTGATCCATCTGGCTTGTTCTGATGTTCTTAAAAGGAGAATCGGGGCTCCCTAGTTTAAACACCATTGAAACTAATGCTGTTTGGGGGTGAATTCCAGCATCACAGCAGATGCCCATGGGGGGGCCCCCACAAAACTCAGATTTTGCACCGGGCTCCATTTTTTCCTAGCTACGCCTCTGGATAATGCTATGGAGTCCATCTTCCAAAGCAGACATTTTCTGTTGCCTGGGGATCAGTCATAATAGCTGGAAATCTCCAGCCCCCTCCAGCCCATCTGGAAACATCAAAAATAAATGAAAAGGAAAAAAAGAAGTCAGGTTTTGTATGCAGGAAAGGGGAGGTAGATTTTCCATGAGTCAGAACCCCGCTGAATAAAATGAGACTTCATTTTTTTTGTCGAACTGCTTATGATTTCTCCTCAGGCATTTTCAAAGCTTGCGGAGAATATATACAGCATTTATTATGTAGTGGATTTGAAGAGGAATTAAATAGAACACTATACATTTGTCTTCTCGATCTATTGCTTACCTTATTACATTTTTACCCTACACTTCCTAAGGTCGGCATACTTAGTCACCTCTTATCACAACAATCCGGTGATGTAGGTTAGGCTCAGTGAAAGACCTAGAATCAACTGCTAAATTATATGTTTGAATACAGTTGCCAAACCCAAGGCTGTGGCAACCAAAAAGAAGAAGAAGAGTTTGGATTTATATCCCCCCTTTCTCTCCTGCAGGAGACTCAAAAGGGCTTACAATCTCCTTGCCCTTCCCCCCTCATGACAAACACCCTGTGAGGTAGGTGGGGCTGAGAGAGCTCCGGGAAGCTGTGACTAGCCCAAGGTCACCCAGCTGGCATGTGTGGCAGTGTACAGGCTAATCTGAATTCCCCAGATAAGCCTCCACAGCTCAGGCGGCAGAGCTGGGAATCAAACCCAGTTCCTCCAGATTAGATACATGAGCTCTTAACCTCCTATGCCACTGCTGCTCCATGGTATGGATAGATTGGCTAGTTATGATGTCACTAACAATACAGTGACATCACTTCAGGTGTGACTTGGAAGTGATGTTATTGAGTGGAGGTGCTGCTCTAGCATTTAACCCAAATCTAGAATGCAACCCAACATGTTGATTTCAATTCCAGGGCATGCTGGAAGTGACATCATAGCATTGACGTGATGGGACCGCTCCCCCTGGTATTCCTCAAGCATTTTCTTCAGCATGCAGCTAAGCGGTAAGGGGGGAATCTCATACATCCGAGCATAGTTTTGAACTTACCCTATTCTCTACCATGTAACGTTGGGATTTTGCATGGCTACAAAGTCAAAGATAATAGGGTTGAGCCCACATTAATCACTGTATTTCTGTGACCATTTTTAGCAGTGTTGAAAGGTGCTTTTCTTTTTGCCAGTTGCTTCCCTCTCAGTTGACAACACTTTCCCATAATGACATTATTCCAAGGCAAACATGACCTGTTGTGTAGTACTGAGGTCATCCTATTAACTGTATGATCCCTGATAGTTTGGGGTGAGCCCTGCCACCAAGAACAATGGAGAGAGACCTGCCAGCTAGAAGAAGAAGAAGAAGAAGAAGAAGAAGAAGAAGAAGAAGAAGAAGAAGAAGAAGAAGAAGAAGAAGAAGAAGAAGAAGAAGAAGAAGAAGAAGAAGAAGAAGAAGAAGAAGAAGAAGAAGAAGAAGAAGAAGAAGAAGAAGAAGAAGACAGATTTATGGAGGAGAAGTCGATTTATGGCTACCAATCTTGATCCTCTTTGATCCGAGATTGCAAATGCCTTAACAGACCAAGTGATCGGGAGCAACAGCCGGAGAAGGCCATTGCTTTCACCTCCTGCATGTGAGCTCCCAAAGGCACCTGGTGGGCCACTGCAAGTAGCAGAGAGCTGGACTAGATGGACTCTGGTCTGATCCAGCTGGCTTGTTCTTATGTTCTTATGTTCTTATGTTCTTAAGAAGAAGAAGAAGAAGAAGAAGAAGAAGAAGAAGAAGAAGAAGAAGAAGAAGAAGAAGAAGAAGAAGAAGAAGAAGAAGAAGAAGAAGAAGAAGAAGAAGAAGAAGAAGAAGAAGAAGAAGAAGAAGAAGAAGAAGAAGAAGAAGCAGCAGCAGCAGCAGCAGCAGCAGCAGCATTTATTGTCATTGGGCATGCACAATGAAAATTACAAGCATTCCCTGATGCACACTATTTCAGACCCCCTCCTCACATCCCTCTTCCTCCACCCATCCCTACACAGCCCCAACCACATCAGCACGAAACCGCGGAGTTCAGCATAGCCACAGCTCTGGAATAGAAGCTGTCTCTAAGCCTATTTGTCCTTGTTTTTATAATCCTATATCGTCTGCCAGATGGTAACATTTCAAAAAGAGAGTATGCCGGATGAGACGGGTCCTTCAGAATATTCTGAACTTTCTTTAGGCAGCAGGAATTATAAAGTTCTTCCGAAGAGGGGAGAGGGCAGCCAATAATCCTCTGGGCAGTAGCGATCACCCTTTGGAGCACCTTCCTATCTGCCCCAATACAGTAAAAACCACTTTTACACTCTGAGGGCTAACACACTTGTCCTAGGATAGCAGTGCCTTTTAAATCTTTATAATAAAAATTCTTGTGTTAACATACATACAAAAGCTCTTCCTTTGAGGACTACACACAAGGTATGTGAGAAAGCGGTTGGCTGTAGTCCCAGAAGAGCCAAATATTATTACACACACACTCCTTTGAGAGTTTGTATAATAGAGCCTTAAGTATTGGGCCTTTGAAGGCATTCCGAACCCAAACACACCAGATTTTGGTCAGCCCGAACCCAAACGCAATAGTGGAATAATGATAGATTATTTACAAGTTGCTAATATTTGTATTATTTATATTGTAAATGTAAATATAAATTATATTGTAATCTGATAGCATTATTTGGTTATGCTGGGGATAATTAGGAAAGGAATTGATAATAAAACTGCAAAGATTGTCATGCCCTTATATAAAGCCGTGGTGCAACCGCACTTGGAGTACTGTGTTCAGTTCTGGTTGCCACATCTCAAAAAGGATATTGAAGAGATAGAAAAAGTGCAGAGAAGGGCAATGAAGATGATTGAGGGACTGGAGCACCTTCCTTATGAGGAGAGGCTGCAGCGTTTGGGACTCTTTAATTTGGAGAGGAGACGTCTGAGGGGGGATATGATTGAAGTCTATAAAATTATGCATGGGGTAGAAAATGTGGACAGAGAGAAATTTTTCTCTCTTTCTCACCATACTAGAACCAGGGGGCATCCATTGAAAATGCTGGGGGGAAGAATTAGGACTAATAAAAGGAAACACTTCTTTAAGATTTAAAATGCATTGCTGTCTTAGGACAAGTGTGTTAGCCCTCAGGGTGTGAAAGTGGATGTATTTACTCAGGGCACCCACCCCACATTTTTTTAAATATGGTGGATTCAGCTATAAGAAGGTGGCAGGTGGCACTTAAGACACCTGCTCCTAAACAGAACTGAGATGGGAGTAATTTTTGAAATATTGCTAGCGTATCAAAATAGCTCTCTCTTTCTCTCTTTTTAACCTGCAAAGTGGAAGCAGAGATTGCTTAGAGCAGCCGAGAGAGAAATAAATGAGCAAAAGCACTTAACTCAGACCTGGAAATAAGGCAGGTCTTAGCACTATTAAGGCTACCATTAATAGGTGCGTTTGAAGTCACCTTTTATGTCAATCATCGCTGCCATTCTTGAACGGCCCTCTTTGGGCCGAGCTCTGAAATTTCGGCTGGCAATTTTGCAGCCGCCCGTGAAGAGAATAAATGAACGGAGTTTTGAACACCTCTGAAAAGGGCAGCCATTACGGCTTCATTACCCCTGCTCTCCGGCAATAACGTCTTTCCTTAACAGCACCTCCAATTGGGAAGCCAGTTCTTGAATTAGTGGCTGATTGTGTTTGCTGGAACGGTCCGGCCTGAAAGAATATGAATAAAGCCATTAGATCACATCTGACCTTCTCCATGGAGCATGAGAGAAAAAAAGGGGCCCATTTTTCTCGCAAATGACAATTGCATCAGACCCACCATCAGGGCCATTATTGTGACGGTAGCTTGGAACTGGGCCCGTTGTTCTTCACCTATGAAATACATCTTGATTGGGTCTCACGCCCTTTGCAGAAAGGTGCCTAATGAGGGACTGAAGGGTCCTAATTGCTGTTATTTAGATCCACAAACATTTTTGCCACTTCCTCCAAACTTGCTGTTTCTTGTAACCTCCGTTGCAGGAGGCCTTCCCCTGTCTCTACCACCTCTGTGCCAATGAGCCAAGCAGCCTCTGATTTCCTAAAGCAGTGGTGGCGAACCTATGGCACGGGTGCCAGAGGTGGCACTCAGAACCCTCTCTGTGGGCACGCGTGCACAGAGTCCGTCATGTGGGGGGAATTGCCCCCCCCCCATCTAGGCTGGCCTGGGCCACTGGACTTGATGTGCGTGTGTAACCTCAGCTTGTGGGTTCTGTGGGGCAGAACTTGGAATGAGTTTGCAACAACAAAATTTAAAAACAAAATGGTTTACTTTCTTAACATATAACATCAACATTTAACATCACATTTCAAGGTCCTGTTCAGGTTGCATTTTCAAGTCCTTATATTTACAGTCTACTGATACTGCCAAGTCCAATTCTTCTTTGCAAGTGGGTTGGCTCCTGAAGACCCCAAGGGCTTGATGAACAGGATTCAACATGATGAAGGTTTCCAGGAGAACTCTCACCCATTAAAAAAAACACCCTGAAACAATAAACTCCAACATTTACAACATAGCAAAAATAAACAACTACCTTCCCAATAGTTCCCAACAACATTGCAGTTACCTTAACAAGGTGTTAAGGGCTTATACAACCAAGGTCCTAGTCTGGTAGCCTTGTCTCCTCCAAACTAGCTCTGCAGCCTTCTGCTGCTTTGAGTCTCCACCCCTTTCTGGGTCAACCCATTGTGAGCATGGGGGTTACACATGCACCTCAGTGAGCAGGGAGGATTCGGCTGGCGGGTCTGGTGCCTGTGCTCCAGGTGGCTGCTGCTTGGGTGGGGGGGGGCAGAGGCGGCAGAGATGCTAGAGAGGTGCAAAGCGGCACACGTGGGACATGCTGGAGGCTACAGCAGGCTGGCCCCTGCTCGAGAGGGTTATTCAGGTTAAATTGCCGCGTTGGCACTTTGCGATAAGTAAGTGGGTTTTAGGTTACAATTTGGGTACTCGGTCTCGAAAAGGTTTGCCAGTTCTGTCCTAAAGCTTACCACGATCAAGCAATTAGTGTAGTGAGGACAGGTTCTCCCAGCAATCAGTGGGGGTAAAAGGGTCTGTTATGAAGGGGTTAAATTTTTTTTAACAATCTTAAAGGCTTGCAAGAGCTGGCATCAGTAGCGTAGCGCCAAGGGGGGTAGGTGGGGGTGTCTTGCACCGGGCACACACATGCCCCGGGCATAGTTCCCCCTTGCTATGGCTCGGGCTGGCATAAGGGGGGGGGGGGTTTGCTCAAAGTATGCAGAAAGGTTTGCTCAAAAATCTTTAGCACCTTTGCAGAAGTACAGGTGCAAAGACAGCTCCGCTTCTGGAACCCCTAAAGGTTGAGTGCCTTTCCAGTTTGGATCGAACTGTACATTTGCAAGGCCTGACCCTCGGTTCGTTGTATTTTGTTTCTTTGGGGGTCCGCTTCTTGTGTATGCATGAGAGACGGAATTCCCAAGAGTTTTGAAATGCAGCCGATTATACACTCATAGACTGCAAGTATTCCAGCTCTGCTTTGCATTAGAACGCCACGATGCAGCACAGAAGGGGGGTGGGAATTCATATGCAAAACCTAAGAGGATGAGGCAGCGTCCCATTTCATGGCTTGCTTTGCTAAAAACTACGTGGGTTTCTGCCGTGAAATCCGAAGCCTGTTGCTTGACCGCTTTGCAGTCCATCAAAACCCCTGTGGAAGAAAATGGTCAACGGCCATCCTCCGCAGCGGTTCTTTGAGGCCTCCGCCGCAGCAACGAGAGCCTGCCAAAGCACACGCTCGCCCGCCCGCCCGCCCGGCCTACCCGCCGTTTGCATTCCTGGAGGCCGCAATCCGTGCCAGGCCGGCTGCCCATGCCTGCTGCCCAACCACTTCTGCGGTCCTCGCAAATCGTCTCCAGATGCTGGTGGCTGTGGGGGGGGGGGGTGAGGCCCAGACTTTGAGTGGAAGGAGTCAGCTGAAAAATGCTGAATTGCACAAGAGGGAGGCACCAGAGACGTACTGGGGGGGGGGCAAGAAGGGTAATTTGCCACGGTCACATGGGAGTGCACTTTGACTCCCCTTCCTCCCCCCCTCGGGGGCAAGTACACAGCCTCGGAGTGCACCTGCCACTGTTCCACGCTCCACGCCTTCCCCTAACACCACCCGCCCTCAGCAGGTAGGCTAGGCCAGTGGTGGGATCCAAAAATTTTAGTAACAGGTTCCCTCGCCAGTCCCCCCTCAGCAAAGGGGGCAGAGGCGTACCTAGGCAAACCTGGTGAGACTGGTGAAATAAAAGGTACGAAAGGCTGAGAATCAATGAATTGCAGTACCTGAAAGGGATTAACCCAGTTCACGGAGTTACATTATTAGTCACAATTGCTATATGGAACCTTCACGTTCAAAGGCAGGATGCCTCTAGGGGAGGCGAGGGCGTGGAGGTGGAAAAGCGGACCCCATTAGTAACCCCCTCTCGGCACACACAAATAATTAGTAACCCACTCTCAAGAACTGGTGAGAACCTGCTGGATCCCACCTCTGGGCTAGGCTCTGAGAAGTGACTGCCCCTACTTTTTGAGCGTACTGCCTGGTCACTTGATCTTCCACCTGGTCACTTGATCTTCCACTTGCCTCGTAGGCTTCCACCCAATCACGTGATCTTCCACTCACCTCATAGGCGAGGGTGGGGGGCGGAAAATGCCGGAGCACATTGGAAAAGGAGTCACTCAGGGAAGGCAGGCAGGATATCTATGTGGGAAAGGCGAGGGAAAGAAAGTGAAGCGAGTGGGGATGGCAAGGGATGAAAGAGAGGAAACCGTGATTGCAAGAGGGCAGAGAAGAAGGCTGCCTAGAAGACTGCAAAAGACTGGGGGGCAACCAGGGTGGGATCCGAAAATTTTAGTAACAGGTTCCCGTGGTGGTGGGATTCAAACTGTGGCGTATCGCCAATGGGGCTGGGTGGGACACAACGGGGGTGTGGCCGGGCATTCCGGGGGTGGGGCATTCCTGGGTGGGGCTGTGGCAAGGATGCAGCTGCTGCGCCGGTCCTTGGGCGGGAAACGAATGCACGCAGGCACAGGCTGCCACACACGCCGGTGCACCTCCTGCTAGACTGCTTCAAGTTCTGCACGCTGCTGCTGAGAGGAGGGGCGTAACTAAGGCAAAAATCACGTGGCAAAATCACCAATTAGTAACCCCCTCTCGGCACACACAAATAATTAGTAACCTACTCTCAGGAACCTTTGAGAACCTGCTGGATCCCACCTCTGGGGGCAACCCTCCTCCTTGGTGACTCGGCACGTGGCTTGTGGCGTGGCTCTCTGTGTGCTGCGATTTTAGGAGGATGAGCCTCTGTCAAGTTTCAGGGGGGTCCCTTCAGTGGAATTCTAACAGAGTTAGAACAGGGTTACTTATTGTAAAGGATATGTGGGCTCTTGGATTACTGGTGTCCATTCGTGGTTGGGTTGATGGTTTCAATTGTTGTTTTAGATGTTTTCAGCCACCGTGAGCTCGCAAGGGGAAGACGGCCTGGAAATTTTTTTAAACAAACCAATGAATAAATAAACTACCTTGGAATGTCTCTTGCCTTGAAAATCCTGTGGGGTCACCCTAAGTTGGGACAATGTCAAAAGCGGGGGGCTTTTTCAGCATGATTCATTCTTCTAAAATGATTACTTTTAAGAAAGGTTGTTTCCGCATGGCACAATCATACCTGGTGACAACCGGTTTCTTACCGATTTGTGAGGAGGAGGTCATGATGTGTAGAGCGATAATCATTGTAGAGAGAGCGTATCTGTTTATTTATTATTATACACTCTTTGTTGAACCAGTTTTTAGGTCTGTCACTAGATTGCCTCGGTGTTCGTTGCCAATCATGTAATTTTGAAAAAATAGATTTTAGAAGGGATTCAAACCCTATGATCGCCTCCTCAAGAACTAAGTTTTCGATTATCTTGCCTTTCATGGACAAAACTCCTTGGGAGCCTAGAATATCTATATTCACCCCATCCATCCTTTCGTTCCACATCAGTCTAGTATATTGTGGGTAGATTTGTTCGAGTGAGGAAGTATTTCTTCTATCCAATTCCAGGATAAGGTGGAGAGGTAGGTGATCACTCAGCAAGTAATTGTCTATCATGGCAAATAGATCAATGCAACTTGCTATAAGGGGAGAGGTCAAGATGTAGTCTATTACACTGGAGGCCTTTGATGAAGTGAAGGTGTATTCTCCTGAGTTTGGGAATCGGATGAGCCCGTTTAGCCAGAGAAGGTTAAGCTGTGTTGCCATTCTGATCAACTGGTTTCTCACAATCCGGGTCTGTTTTGTCCTGGTTTCCCCCTTTGCATGGCTGCCCGTTTTGTGAAGGAACCCAGTGAAGACCGGGAGGAAATACTCCAATTTTTTTCGCCCAAGCTATTGTTGCTATTGTTGCTATTGTTGCTATTGTTGCTATTGTTGCTATTGTTGCTATTGTTGCTATTGTTGCTATTATTGCTATTATTAATTCAATTTCTATACCGCCCGATCCCCAAAGGGCTCCGGGCGGTGAACAACATAATATATAAACAATAAGCAGGAGCAAATCCTGTACAATACAAACATAGGCTCCATCAATAAAACATCTTAAAATACATAAAAACAGCGGCTAACAATTAGCAAATTAAACAAGAGGCGTCCAGGCTCAATTTAAAAACCCACCCCAAGAAGGGGGGGACGGCAGGCCCCTCAATATGAGGAGCTCTGTTGTACCAGTGCCAAAGCAGGAGCAGTGGGGGGGCACCATATCAGCGGCTGGACACTCCAAAGGCCCGGTGGAACAACACAGTCTTACAGGCCCTGCGGAACTGTAAGGCTGTTGTTATAGGCTGTTGTTTCTGAGTGGCAGTTTGAACGAACATCAGGCGTGGAGATCGGGGGGGGGGGCGGGCAGGCGGAGGGGCAGGGAGATCAGGTGGCTGGGCAGGAAAAATAAACTGGTTGTGCTGCCGTGGTGTTTGCACGGTAGGGGGCACACCCCAGGATTTTGGAAAAGAATCACCAATTTGATAATTTTTGAATTCCCCTGGAGGAGGGAAATATCACCGGGCAAACCTGCTTTAGGACCGGGAACCATGCAAACTTCTTGCACGGAACAGGGTATTCCTCTTGCTCAACCCAGGATATTTAGACCGTGCATAAATGGCCAACGTTTTTCAGCACCAATCAATGCCATGCCCCTGGACTGTTCAATAACAATACTGCGTTCCAATGATTTCTTTATTGTGAAGCAGCATCGGGAATAAGCATTTAGACTTCTGTTGCCAGAACGAAAGCATAAGCAGCAAAACACCCTCCATTGTACTCCAAATCACTCAACACCCTCCCTGCCTATCAGTTTCCAAAGGGGGATGGCACCCCACCAGTCCCGCAGTCCAGAGTCAAGGCAGCCTTCCCTGGGGTCAAAACAACCTACGTTCCACACAACTGACAGAACTACAACAGCAGGAGTCTAAAGATTTGATCAGGCACTGTGCTCGGGAAGCGAAAGTACAAAGAGTGAGAAAGTACAGCCACAGCAATTAAGAGGAAAAGGGGAGAGGAGGGAGAAAGGATCCCACATTCCAGCCGGGAGCCACGGCAGGATCAAACCAGAAACGGGTTGAACGTGACAATTAAAGCCAAGAGCGTCTGCAGAGAACCTCTTCTTGAGAGAAAACGAAGCCTCGTGCCTCTGCTATCTAACCGCCCTTTTTCTGAATTATCCTAATTCAAATGCTGAACCCCTTCGTCCCATCGCCCTCCTCCGTCTCTTTTCTCCACCTCAGCCTGCAGGAGTTTCATTCTGGGAGAGAAAGAACGCTCACAGAGAGGCACAGAAATAATAAACCATCAGAGCTCCATTCTGCGAAGAGAGAGCTGCAGTGTCGCCATTTAATTTCACCCACCCACAGAATCCCATTGATTGGATGGCTCCGGGTGCTTGGAAATGGCCGGTGGCGGGAGCTAAAAGCGGGCTTTCAAACTCACCGAGTGGCCACTTTGGAAACCTAATTCCAGTATCAACAAGTGCGGAAAGATTCGCTTTTTTTGTAAAATAGCATCAGTCCTTTATGTCCCAGGCTGCATTATCTGGCATAATTGCTTTTACGTGTTGATTTCGCTTAAGAGTTCCACTTATGGCTGTCTGGGCTATATTAAAAACCCTGAACTCAATGGATGTTAAATCCTGTCGTCTGGAAAAAGGAGCTGCTGATAGACTCGTAGCGGCGGGAAATTATTCTGCCACCCCCCCTCTGGGCCAGTTGTCAGAAGGCTGCTATCGAAGCCAGTAATTGGCACTGGTTACCAGAATGTCTGTGTATGAGGAAAGCTGGGATTTGGGGTCAAAGCCAAGACAGCACTACACCAAAATACTTATTTATTTGTTTGCTTCTTTGTTTGCTTATGTCATTTATACTATCTCATAGAATCATAGAGCTGAAGGGGGCCATAGAGGCCATCTACCCCAACCCCCTGCTCAATGCTGGGTCAGTCTAGAGCATCCATGACAAGAGTTTGTCCAATGGTTGCTTAAAGACCGCCAGTGAAGGGAAGCTCACCACCTCCCTGGGCAGCCAATTCCACTGCGGAACTACTCCCACTGTAAAATAAACATAAAAATCCTAATCTGCCCCGAATTAAAACCCATTATTGTGAGTTCTGTCCTCTCTGTCATTTAGAGATTAGGGATTCATGCAGTGGCGTAGGAGGTTAAGAGCTCATGTATCTAATCTGGAGGAACCGGGTTTGATTCCCAGCTCTGCCACCTGAGTTGTGGAGGCTTATCTGGGGAATTCAGATTAGCCTGTACACTCCCACACATGCCAGCTGGGTGACCTTGGGCTAGTCACAGCTTCTCGGAGCTCTCTCAGCCCCACCTACCTCACAGGGTGTTTGTTGTGAGGGGGGAAGGGCAAGGAGATTGTCAGCCCCTTTGAGTCTCGTACAGGAGAGAAAGGGGGGATATAAATCCAAACTCTTCTTCTTCTTTGTGGAGTTCCTTGCATCTCTGAGAGGACCTGATCTCTTGTTCCTTGTATCTATGAGAGGAACTGATCTTTGTCATTTAGAGAGTAGGGATTCATGCCCCTTGCGGTGTTCTTTGCTTCTTTAATGACAACTGCCTGCAGAACACTTTGCTTTCTGTTGTCATTGTCCCATGCATCAAATATATTGAGAGGTGGTTTAACTTTATTTGGATTGATCTGCTTTTTATTGTTCTCGGTAATTGTATTTGTTTTAATGAGAACTTCGCATATGGATGGGTACAGTTGCAACTCAGCATTTCCAGAAGGAGGCAGCAGAGATGGGAAAGCACAGATCCACTGAGCAATCACCCTTAAGTACCGGAAGTGCCTCCTCTTCCTTCTTTTGCTTGGATTCAGCTACATCAGTGGTGGCGAACCTATGGCACGGGTGCCAGAGGTGGCACTCAGAGCCCTCTCTGTGGGCACTCGCAAACAGAGCCCCCACCACCACCCCGCACACACACCCAGACACATCTAGGCTGGCCTGGGCTGCTGGACTTGATTATTAGCATTAAATTTAAGACCTACTTTTGGGGAAGCAGTGTAGGTAACTCTGTTAAGCGCTGTTAAATCCCACTGGTTTTTATGCAAAGAACTAAAACGCAATCCTTCACCTGGGAGTAAGCTTGGTTGCTGGCAATGGGGCTTGCTTCTGAGTAAACCCTCCTAAGGTCATGATTCACCCGTTGGAAGAGATGCACGGTTGCTTCAAAGCAAAGCCACTGACTACCACCAAGCTTACTCCCGAGTAACGCATGCCTCGGAGCCAACCGTTTTTTTTTTTCGAAACTGAAACCTCAGTATTCAGGTTAAATTGCCGTGTTGGCACTTTGCAATAAATAAGTGGGTTTTGAGTTGCAATTTGGGCACTCGGTCTCGAAAAGGTTCGCCATCACTGAGCTACATCATTAAAGAAACCTTGCTTTGTGGTAAACAGGAGAAGAGTGAGACATGGAAAAGGCCCTAGGATAACCCCAGCTGAGTAGCTCCTATGAGCCAGCACTTCGGGGGTCACTGAATTCAGTGGTACTGACAATGGACATTGGTTTGCTCCTAGTCTCACCCCACAAAATGGCAACTGTGCAAGAGGAGGCAATTGGTCGCTGGACCTTGGCCCCAAGCAGCCAGGGTCCGACCGCAACATTGCCCTATCAGTTGACATGACTTCTGGCAAAAAACTACAAATGATGAGATAATGCTGGGGGAGATCAAAGATTGAACAAAAACTCTATGGTGAAATTGTAGAGTTTTTGGCAAACCCTCCTCTGACATCATGACATCACTTCCTGTTTTCATGGATGTGATTTCAACAAGACAGTGTAATGGTGGAGATTGCCCCCATTTTCCCTCACATTCCTACCACAAGCATGTAAGACCAGAGGAGGCATTTACCAGACTTTCCAGGTGGTCCATTTCCACAGCTCACGATGTACCTAGGACCCCCTCAGCCAGTGATGCTCTCCTTGAGGCAATAACTTATCACCAGGCAGTGTGTTGTAGTGGTTAAGAGCAGGTGGATTCTAATTTGGAGAACCGGGTTTGATTCCCGACTCCTCCACCTGAGTGGCAGAGGCTTATCCAGTAAACCAGATGTGTTTCCGCACTCCTACATTCCTGCTGGGTGGCTATGAGCTAGTCACAATTCATTCAAAACTCTCTTCACCCCACCTACCTCACAAGGTATCTGTTGTGGGGAGAGGAAGGGAAAGGAATTTGTAAGCCACCTGGAGTCTCCTTACAGGAGAGAAAGGTCGGATATAAATTCAAACTATTCTTCTTCAATCATCCCACTGGTGACATAAGAACATAAGAACAAGCCAGCTGGATCAGACCAAAGTCCATCTAGTCCAGCTCTCTGCTACTCGCAGTGGCCCACCAGGGGCCTTTGGGAGCTCACATGTAGGATGTGAACGCAATGGCCTTCTGCGGCTGTTGCTCCCGATCACCTGGTCTGTTAAGGCATTTGCAATCTCAGATCAAAGAGGATCAAGATTGGTAGCCATAAATCGACTTCTCCTCCATAAATCTGTCCAAGCCCCTTTTAAAGCTATCCAGGTTAGTGGCCATCACCACCTCCTGTGGCAGCATATTCCAAACACCAATCACACGTTGCATGAAGAAGTGTTTCCTTTTATTAGTCCTAATTCTTCCCCCCCAGCATTTTCAATGAATGCCCCCTGGTTCTAGTATTGTGAGAAAGAGAGAAAAATTTCTCTCTGTCAACATTTTCTACCCCAGGCATAATTTTATAGACTTCAATCATATCCCCCCTCAGACGCCTCCTCTCCAAACTAAAGAGCCCCAAACGCTGCAGCCTCTCCTCATAAGGAAGGTGCTCCAGTCCCTCAATCATCCTTGTTGCACTTCTCTGCACTTTTTCTATGTCTTCGATATCCTTTTTGAGATGTGGAAACCAGAACTGAACACAGTACTCCAAGTGCGGTTGCACCATGGCATGACAATCCTTGCAGTTTTATTATCAACTCTTTTCCTAATTATCCCCAGCATAGAGTTTACCTTTTCCACAGCTGCCATGCATTGAGTTAACATTCCCATGGGACTATCAACTAAGATGCCCAAATCCAAAACCAGAGGACACAAAACCTTTCAACATGCTACTTCTTCCAAAAATGGTGAACAACTCCTTAGTGATATGAGATGCTCACCTCAAGAGAAATTGTGGTCTCGGCGATGGATGCAAGCTCCATTTTCAAATCTCTTATTGGTGAAATTAAGGAGATATCCCTGGTCTCAACCCTGCCGTGAGGATCAGAACTGGGAGACCGAGTTAAAAACAAACAAACAAGCAGTTCAATGTGACAAGAGACTAACTGGACACCTTCCAAAAGAGACAGAAATGTGCAATAACATCTGTCTCCTTCCTGGCCATCACTCCTTTTCAAAGCTTGGGTCACCAGCGATCCAGCGTTCCCATGTGCGAACGGGTAAAATACATACCAGATGGGGAAACCACTGCTTTCCAGCTTCTTTTCCGTAGGGATGGTCTTCTTCAAAGGAGCAGTTTCACACAGGACGCAGGAAACCTCAGGGGTCATTCCCTGCCCTTCCAAGAGAGTGGGAGAAGCCCCCAGAGAGCCCCGAGGAAAGAGGCCTTGTGAACGCGGTATCGGCCCCAAGCAAGGTCAGGAGAGCAGATGTGTCACTTAGAGCTCCGTCCCCAGGAGACTGTGAGAACCGGGGACGGTGCCAAACCACACACAGATGCAGGAAGGGGACGTGGGGCCCAGTTCTGAGGGAAAGCTGCCCTCCTCAACCCGGCAGCCATGTTGAATATTTAATGAGCCACAGAAGCAGGGGCTTTCGTTTTGCATTGCTGATTTCCTTTGATGCAAGGCTTCCACGGTGAAGTTGCCAGCAGTGTTGCTCTCTTGGCATTACAGCTGATCTCCAGGCAACAGAGATCAGTTCCCTGGGAGAAACTAGCCACTTTAGAGGGTGGTCTCACATCCCTTCTTGGAGCGCCTGCCCCCCTTCAAACTCTGTCTTCCCCAGGCACCTAGAATTGGGAAATTCCTGGAGATTTGGGAAGGTGGAACCTGAGGAGGGCAGGTGCATTCTGATCTGGAGGAACCGGGTTTGATTTCCCCACTCTGCCGCCTGAGCTGTGGAGGCTTATCTGGGGAATTCAGATTAGCCTGTGCACTCCCACACAGGCCAGCTGGGTGACCTTGGGCTAGTTGTAACCTCTATCTGTGGGTTCTGTGGGGCAGAACTTGGAATGAGTTTGCAACAACAAATTTTAAAAACAAAACGGTTTACTTTCTTAACATATAACATCAAACATCAACATTTAACATCACACTTCAAGGTCCTGTTCAGGTTTCATTTCAAGTCCTTCTAGTTACAGTCTTCTGATATTTCCCAAGTCCAATTCTTCCTGCAAGTGGGTTGGCTTCTGAAGACTCCAAGGGCTTGATGAACAGGATTCAACATAATGAAGGTTTCCAGGAGAACTCTCACACATTACAAACACAAAAAACCCTCAACAAGGTGTTAAGGGCTTATACAAACCAAGGTCCGAGTCTGGTGGCCTTGTCTCCTCCAAACTACATGAGCTCTGCAGCCTTCTGCTGCTTTGAGTCTCCACCCCTTTCTGGGTCAACCCATTCTGAGCATGGGGGTTACATAGTCACAGCTTTTCGGAGCTCTCTCAGCCCCACCCACCTCACAGGGTGTTTGTTGTGAGGGGGGAAGGGCAAGGAGATTGTAAGCCCCTTTGAGTCTCCTACAGGAGAGAAAGGGGGGATATAGATCCAAACTACTCTTCTCCTCCTCCTCCTTCTTCTTCTTCTTCTTCTTCTTCTTCTTCTTCTTCTTCTTCTTCTTCTTCTTCTTCTTCTTCTTCTTCTTCTTCTTCTTCTAGGGAGGGCAGGGCATAATGCCATACAGTTCACCCTCTGAAGCAGCCATTTCCTCTGGGGAAACTCTTCTCTGCAGTCTGGAGATCAGTTCTAATTCCAGAAGAGCTCCCTGGCCCTGACCAGACATTTCCAAAAATCCCCTAAGCTTTAGCTGGCATCCGTGCCCTGCGGAGAACCAAGGAGATGCCGCCCGTTCAACTCTGCAGAATCCTAAATAAGACGCTCTGAAAACACCAGAGTGCTTGCCACACGCAGGACTACGCAGCTGCTGGAACGTGACACATGCAGGCATATTGAAGCTGTCTTATGCTGTGTGTGTCAGGCCACAGGGAAAGGGTAGAGTGTCTACTTGGCATGCAGAAGTTCCTGGGTTCTTTCCCCAGCAACTCAGTTGAAAGGGGCAGGTAGTGGGGGGTGTTGGAATGGAGATCTCTGAGTCTTTATGTCCCAAGGATCTTCATTTATTTATTTATTTATTTATTTATTTATTTATTTATTTATTTATTTATTTATTTATTTATTTATTTATAATTAGTCTTATATACCGCCCTTCCCCCGAAGGGCTCTGGGCGGGGAACAACCCGATAAAAACAATAATTACAATAAACCCCATTAAAATAGATTAATAACAATGCATTGCATTGGCGTCCAGCATAACTTCATAGATCCACCCTGGAAAACAAAACAGAGGGGTGAAGTACCCAGGAAGTAAAGGGGAAAAGGGAAAAAGGAGGGGGCGGTAGCCCCATCTCCTAAGCAAAGAATGTGGGATGGGGTACCCTCCTAAACCAGACTGCACCAAACTTTGGGGGTACCATAAGGACAGTATCCAGATGATACCCTGAAATTTTGGTGCCGATACATCCAAAAATGCGCCCTGCAGGAACATTCCAGAAATTTGCCCAAGAATCTTTGTTCTGCATTGTGTTTTCTGTATTGCTGTCCATGGGGGTTGCAGGCTGGGGGGGACATTTCTGAAGGCACAGTCTCAAAACTTTCAGGGTCTCATCAGGATACTGCCCTGATGATAACCCCCAGGTTTGGTACAGTTTGGTTCAGGGGGGGCAAAGTTATGGACCCTCAAAACTGTAGCCCCCATCTCCTATTAGCTCCCATGGGAAACAATGGGGGATGGGGCACCTCCTTTGGGAGTCCATAACTTTGGACTCCTTGAACCAAACCTCACCAAACTTGGAGGGTAGCATAAGGACAGTCTCCTGATGATATGCTGGAATTTTGGTGCTGATATGTCTAAAAACGTCACCCCCTGTAGGCACCAATGTCCTGGTGCAAAAAAGTTTTTGGTCGTAGTGGAATGGCCGACCATGGGGGGGCGGGGCATCCAACTCAGGTTTTGCCCAGGGCTACAGTTTGCCCAGGCCTGCCTCGTTACGCCCCTGCATCACCACCTCCTGTGGCAGCATATTCTACACTTCTGAAACCAACCAAGAAAGACAGAGTGAACCACAAACTTGGGAAAACAGAAAAAATATTTGCAATATACCAGGTGGTGCCCAACCTTATTTCACTCACGTACCTCTTGGCAACCCATTTCCCCAAAAGTGTACCTTCGTATTAGCAAACCTGTTACATAATTTTTTCGCGTACTCTGGTACATACCTCCAGTTGGGAACGACTGCAATGTACAAACTGCGGGAAACTCAATTGTGTGCACAAAACACCACCCGGACAGGCGGCTGTGGGTGTTCCAGGCCTTGTGGCCATGGTCTGGTAGTTTTAACTCCTATCTTTTCACCCGCATTGATGGCTGGCATCTTCAGAGGCACGTCACAGTAAGAATTACCAGACCACGGCCACACACAGCCCGGAAAACCCACAACAGCCTGTTGATTCCAGCCGTGAAAGTCTTCGACAATACAACAACATGGACAATTTAATTTAATAACCATACACAGACAGAATGCAAACATCCACAGGCTACATGGTATCAGTTTGGTAATATGCTCACGAAAGGTTATTGGTGTTGCTGTTTTGACTAGTGATATCCAGATGTGAATGATACAATTGAAGCCTGGAGTTTTGTTACAAGGACTTCACAACATAATCCAAGGTTGCTGTTGTTGTTGTTGTTGTTTTAATTTGGCTATCCAACTGGTCTTTGTGGCTTATTTTGATTTTTCACACAGTGAGTGGGGGAAGATGGTACTACTCATTACATGCATAGTGTAAGACATTGGTGAAGGCTGTTATGCGGAAACACATGTCATTTTTCTCTGTCTCATGACCTCTGGGTATTTCCTTTCTGATCTCAAATCTTTATACTGTGTCAGGCCATCGCACAATCTATTTCTTTTGAACATCTTAGACTCACCTTTCCTCCAAGGAATTCAATGGCATACCTTGCTCTGTGCCTCTTCATTTTATCCTCGAAACATCCATCGACTTCCTTGGTGGTCTCATCCCAGTACTCATAGAATCAAAGAATTGGAAGAGACCCCTAGGACCATCAAGTCCAACACTCTGCCTTGCAGGAATACACAACCAAAGCACTCCTGACAGATGGCCATCCAGCCTCTGTTTAAAAACCTCCAAAGAAGGAGACTCCACCATACTCCGAGGCAGCGTATTCCATTGTAGAACAGCCCTTACCATCAAGAAGTTCTTCCAGATGTTTAGGTGGAATCTCTGAAGCAGCAGCCAACAAGTCTTCTCTTTCTTGTGTCATCCCTTCAAATATTTAAACATAGCTATCATGTCGCCCTTTAACCTTCTCTTTTCCAGTCTAAGAACATAAGAACTAGCCTGCTGGATCAGACCAGAGTCCATCTAGTCCAGCACTCTGCTACTCGCAGTGGCCCACCAGGTGCCTTTGGGAGCTCACATGCAGGAGGTGAAAGCAATGGCCTTCTGCTGCTGCTGCTGCTCCTGAGCACCTGGTCTGCTAAGGCATTTGCAATCTGAGATCAAGGTGGATCAAGATTGGTAGCCATAGATCGACTTCTCCTCCATAAATCTGTCCAAGCCCCTTTTAAAGCTATCCAGGTTAGTGGCCATCACCACCTCCTGTGGCAGCATATTCCAAACACCAATCACACGTTGTTTGAAGAAGTGTTTCCTTTTATTAGTCCTAATTCTTCCCCCCAGCATTTTCAATGGATGCCCCCTGGTTCTAGTATTGTGAGAAAGAGAGAAAAATTTCTCTCTGTCGACATTTTCTATCCCATGCATAATTTTATAGACTTCAATCATATCCCCTCTCAGACGTCTCCTCTCCAAACTAAAGAGTCCCAAACGCTGCAACCTCTCCTCATAAGGAAGGTGCTCCAATCCTTCAATCATCCTCGTTGCCCTTCTCTGCACTTTTTCTATCTCTTCGATATCCTTTTTGAGATGTGGCGACCAGAACTGAACACAGGACTCCAAGTGCGGTCTAAACAAGTCTAAACATACCCAGATCCCTAAGCTGTTCCTCATAGGGCATTTTTACCATTTTGGTTGCCTTCCTCTGGATATGCTCCAGCTTGTCAATATCCTTCTTGAATTGCAGTGCCCAGAACTGGACACGTTACTCAAGGTGAGGTCTGACCAATGCATAGCAGGGTGATACAATAGACGCTATACTCCCATTGATGCAGCCCAGAATCTCATGTGTGTTTTCATGTATCCTAGCAATCTCATTTTCCCTATGCTTCCAAATGAACTTCCTCTGTTTCATTCATTCATTCATTCATTCATTCATTCATTCATTCATTCATTCATTCATTTATCAAATCCTCTCTGATTTGATGGCCCTTTCCACCACTAGGAGCAGCAGTGGCATAGGAGGTTAAGAGCTCGTGTATCTAATCTGGAGGAACCGGGTTTGATTCCCAGCTCTGCCACCTGAGCTGTGGAGGCTTATCTGGGGAATTCAGATTAGCCTGTACACTCCCACATACGCCAGCTGGGTGACCTAGGGCTAGTCACAGCTTCTCGGAGCTCTCTCAGCCCCACCTACCTCACAGGGTGTTTGTCATGAGGGGGGAAGGGCAAGGAGTTTGTAAGCCCCTTTGAGTCTCCTGCAGAAGAGAAAGGGGGGATATAAATCCAAACTCTTCTTCTTCTTCTATGTAGTGGTGTAGTGGTTATGAGCGGTGAACTCTAACCTGGAAAACTGGGCTTGATTCTCCACTCCTCCACAAAAGAGGCAGACAGACTTTTATCTGGTGAACCAGATTTGTTTCCCAGCTGCGTGACCTTGAGCCAGTCACAGTTCTCTAAGAACTCTCTCTGCCCACCTCCCCCGCAAGGTGTCTGTTGTGCGGACAGGCAAGGGAAAGCAGATTGTAAAACACTTTGAGACTCTTTACGGTTGAGAAAAGTGGAGTATAAATCCAAATCCTTCTTTTTCTTTTTCATAATTGTCTGAAATATTATAACTTCTGTTTGTTATTTTTAGCTTTTAGGGAGAGTTCAGGCTTGATTTGATCTAGAACTCACCGATTTATCCTCATAGCACCTTAAAGACAAGTATTCGCAAGTATAAACTTTCCTGAATCAAAGGCCCCTTCCGCACACGCAAAATAATGTGTTTTCAAACCACTTTCACAACTGTTTGCAAGTGGATTTTGCTATTCTGCACAGCTTCAAAGAGCACTGAAAGCAGTTTGAAAGTGCATTATTCTGCATGTGCGGAATGAGCCAAAGCTCCCTTTATCTAATGGAGGGAGCTTTGACTATCAAAAGCTCATATCCTAAAAATTTTGCTGGTCTCTAAAAAGAAGAAGAGTTTGGATTTATACCCCACCTTTCTCTCCTGTAAGGAGACTCAAGGTGGTTTACAAACTCCTTTCCCTTCCTCCCCTCACAAAAGTCACCTTGCGAGGTATGTGGGGCTGAGAGAGTTCTGAGAGAGCTATGACTAGCCCAAGGTCACCCAGCAGGCTTCATGTGTAGGAGTGGGGAAACAAATCCAGTTCACCAGATTACAGTCCACCACTCTTAACCACTACCCCACACTGACTTCCAAGGTGCCGTGGGACCAGGGGCGTAATGCCCATTGGGCAAGGTGGGCAGCTGCCCAGGGCACCACCTTGTGGGGGGCATCAAAATGCAGGGTTCGTTTTGGGGTATTTTTAGTGGATTTCCATTTTTGGCCCGCAGGGGGTGCAGATTTTAGGCTAGCGGCGCCGAAATTTCAGCATAATATCAGGAGATTGTCCTTATGCTACCCCCCAAGTTTGGTGAGGTTTGGTTCAAGGAGTCCAAAGTTATGGACTCCCAAACGGGGTGCCCCCATTCCCCATTGTTTCCAATGGGAGCTAATAGGAGATGGGGGCTACAGTTTTGAGGGTCCATAACTTTGGCCCCCCTGAACCAAACTGCACCAAACTTAGGGGGTATCATTAGGGCAGTCTCCTGATGAGACCCTGAAAGTTTTGAGACTGTGCCTTCAGAAATGCACCCCCCCCCCAGCCTGCAACCCCCATTGACAGCAATGCAGAAAACTCAATGCAGAATAAAGATTCTTGGGCAAATTTGGGGATGTTCCTGCAGGGAGGGCATTCTTGGACTTATCAGCACCAAAATTTCAGGGTATCATCTGGAGACTGTCATGATGGCACCACCAAGGTTTGGTGCAGTTTGGTTCAGGGGAGCCAAAGTTATGGACCCTCAGAAGGGTAGCCCCCATCTCCTATTAGCTCCCATTGGAAACAGTGGGGGATGGGGCACCCCCTTTGGGAGTCCATAACTTTAGACTCCTTGAACCAAACCTCACCAAACTTGGGGGGTAGCATAAGGACAATCTCCTGATGATACGCTGAAAGTTTGGTGCTGATATGTCCAAAAATGAACCCGCTGCATGCACCAATGTCCTGGTGCAAAAAAAAATTGGTCATGGTGGAGTGGCCACCCATGGGGGGGGGGGCATCTAACTCGGGTTTTGCCCAGGGCTACAGTTTACCTCGTTACGCCCCTGCGTGGGACTTGTACATCTGAGAGTGCAGACCAGCGAGGCTACCTTCTGAAACCTGAGACATCCATGGCTCTTTCCATTCCATGTCTCTTGGAAACTTTCAACACTGATTTTCCAGGCTCAGCCTCTCTTGGCTCTGCTCAGCCACCATCTGCCCCAGCTTGGCCTAAAAACTGGTACAGCTGGATTCCAGGCCTGGCCCATCTCACGTATTGCTGACAGTAATACCTATGAAAAGCACATCAGGATACCCTGAGATTCCAATGCTATCTCACTTTCACCTTTGAGGACGCCAGAAAAAGCCGCTCCATCTGTAGAGTTCCTACTTCTCTGCCAGGAGGGGGGGAAAGGAATTATTTGAGCACATCAAATTCCTTTCTGGTGGTTCCATAGCTGGGCAGGTGCCAGCAAGTGTAACCCCCATGCTCAGAATGGGTTGACCCAGAAAGGGATGGAGACCCAAAGCAGGAGAAGGCTGCAGAGCTCATGTAGTTGGAGGAGACAAGGCTACCAGACTTGGACCTTGGTTGTATAAGCCCTTAACACCTTGTTAAGGTAACTGCAATATTGTTGGGAAGTACTGGGAAGGTAGTTCACCTCTCCCCACAACAGACATCTTGTGAGGCAGGCGGGGCTGAGAGAGTTCCGAAGAACTGTGACTAGCTCCTCCAGCTGTCCGGGCCCTGCGGGACCTTGGGGAGTTCCGCGGGGCCTGTAAGACGGAGCTGTTCCGCCGGGCCTTTGGAGGATCCAGCCGCTAATAGTGCCCTGTCCTTGGCCCTTAACATCTGGGCCGCTAATCCATCATTGAGACTCGCCATGCCTCCCTTCATCATGGGGAGGGAGGGATTTTATATCATTCGTACGCTGGACGCCACCCTACATCTTGAATTTTAACTTAAATTTAAACCTTGGGCCTATATTGGTAAATGCATTGGGAGATTTTATTGCTGCTTTTAGATGTTATTTAATTATACTGTTTTAAATGCTGTACACCGCCCAGAGCCCCTCGGGGATGGGGCGGTATAAAAATCTAATAAAATAATAATAATAATAATAATAATAATAATAATAATAATAATAATAATAATAATAATAATAATAATAATAATAACAACAACAACAACAACAATAACAATAACAGTTAAACAATAATAATAACAATAACAGTTAGACAGACACCTGGCACACAACACCCCAGACATAACAGTGATAGAGAAAAAACATGTTTGGATCATAGATGTTGCTGTGCCAGTTGACAGCAGGGTAGAGGACAAAGAGCTGGAAAAGATCACAAAATACAAGGACCTACAAATTGAAGTTGAATGATTGTGGCAGAAAAGAACAACAGTAATCCCACTAGTAGTCGGTGCTCTAGGAGGAATCCCAAGAAAACTTGAAAAACATCTGGAAAGCCTAAACTTGGACAGAACATCAGTCCACATGCTGCAGAAAGCAGCACTTCTAGGAACTGCACACATTCTACGCAAATACCTCTAATATCCTAGGTCCTTGGGAAGGACTCGATATTCAGAGATGAATTCCAGACACTTGTGCTGTGTTGTTATGTGTATAATAACAATAACAATAACAACAACAACAACAACAACAATAATAGTTGTTTGTTTTTGCTATGTTGTAAATGTTGGAGTTTATTGTTTCAGGGTTTCTTTTTGTGGTTGTAATGGGTGAGAGTTCTCCTGGAAACCTTCACCATGTTGAATCCTGTTCACCAAGCCCTTGGAGTCTTCAGGAGCCAACCCACTTGCAAAGAAGAATTGGACTTGGCAATATCAGAAGACTGTAAATATAAGGACTTGAACATGCAACCTGAACAGGACCTTGAAATGTGATGTTAAATGTTGATGTTATATGTTATGTGTTAAGAAAGTAAACCATTTTGTTTTTAAAAATTGTTGTTGCAAACTCATTCCAGGTTCTGCCCCACAGAACCCACAGTTAGAGGTTACACAAGCATCTTCTGTTTGGGTTTCCTTTTCTTAAAAAAAAAAGTTCTGATACTTCATTGAAACTGAGCATCAAGAAGAAGAGAAGAGAAGAGTTTGGATTTATGCCCCACCTTTCTCTTTTGTAAGGAGACTCAAGGTGGCTTACAAGCTCCTTTCCCTTCCTCTCCCCGCAACAGACACCTTGTGAGGCAGGTGGGGCCGAGAGAGTTCCAAAGAACTGTGACTAGCCCAAGGTCACCCAGCAGGAATGTAGGAGTGCGGAAACACATCTGGTTCACCAGATAAGCCTCAGCCACTTAGGTGGAGGAGTGGGGAATCAAACCCGGGGGCTTTTCCCACTCACCTTCTGCTGCGCGCCGCTCTCGCGCCCCCTCAGCGCGCGTCATTCCTGGCGCGCTCTCGGGGTTCTGCGCGGGGTCATCAAAAGGTGCCGTTTCTTCAGCGCCAGGAATGACACGAGCTGAGGTGGTGCAAGAGCGGCAGCATCAGGGCCGTTGCATGGTTGCCGCCCTTGCAAGTGGGGAGCGCCGCTGGACCCCGCGCTACTTTCCCTGAGTAGCGCGCAGCAGAAGGTAAGTGGGAAAAGCCCCCTGGTTCTCCAGCTCTTAACCGCTACACCACGCTGCCCTCCTCCATAATGATTTTTTTTTTCAGGCCCCAATTCGTACAGGCTCTGACTCTAGCCCAGCTCCTCAGTCTGAGCAACACTTCCCTCCAAACTTTTCTTCCTGCCAACCGGTTTGACAACCTGCTACCGCCTGCCCTTCAAAGGTCCCCAACCGTGATGCAAATGAAATCCTAAAATATACGCACGACAGCAATTTTATGCCTCAGCCGGCTCTGTTCCCTTCATTTCGTCTCTTCCAGCGCACAAGGTTTGTATCCCCGAGGGTAGCAATATTTGGGGTGATTCACTATTCAGATCTGGCCTCTCAGTAGCAGAGTTTGATCCATTGCTTAACAGATCTGCTTTCCCAACACGCCCCCGTTTGCCAATAATCCCTTCACTATTTAATTCTGCAGTTGTTCTGCAAGAGACTCGCACCTGTCTCGCAACCCTGCCGTCTATTTTCAGCTTTCCCCAAGCGAACATTGACTTCAAATTTATGCACCAGCCTAAAAACGGCAACGTTCCTAATGGATTTTCTTTTCTCCCTTTCCTTTCATTCTTGTTTCGGATCGTTTTTGTCTCACTCCTGCACGGAAATATTCATCGGGGGGGGGGGGTGGAATACAGCAAGAAAGAGACCCCAGGTGGGTTTTGATGGGAATTGTAATTCAGCCGGTTATTTCACGCTCTGCACGCATTCGGCTGTAAGGTTTAAGTCTCTGGCAGTGATCTGAGATGCTGGAGGTGGAAAAGGTTTCAGTTGGAGACCCCGGATCAGTTGCTTCCAATAGAGGGGATTATATTGAATCAGACCCCCACAACAGGGGCGGTCGCTTCTGAACTGGGCTGTTTTCGTTTCAGCCACGAGTTGTTACAGTCAAGCTGTGTATGTCCGTCTTCATTTATCCTGGAGGCTCTGGCAGAGAAAATGAGAGTTCCGTGATGCACCTGGAAGAAATCAAGCGAAACAGTAAGAAAGGTAAAGGTGTTCAGGCCCTGGGCCATTAAATTGCTGATCCACGGGGTAACATCACAACACAGCGTCTACTAGACAGAGGAAAAGAAGAGTTTGCATTTTTACCCCACTTTTCGCAACTGTAAGGAGTCTCAATGTAGCTTACGGACGCTTTCCCTTCTCCTCCCCACAACAGACACCTTGTGAGGCAGGTGAGGCTGAGAGAGTTCTGAGAGAACTGGGACTAGCCCGAGGTCACCCAGAAGGCTTCACATGGAGGAGTGAGGAATCCGAACTGGCTCTGCTGATTAGAGTCCACCTGCTTTTGACCGCTAACACTATGCAAGTGACTATGTTTATGGGATGGTTTGCCACTACCTTCCCCAATCATCTACACTTTACCTCCCAGCAAACTGGGTAGTCATTTTACTGACCTCAGAAGGATGGAAGGCTGAGTCAACCTCGAGCCGGCTACCTGAAACCGACTTCTGGTGGGATCGAACTCAGGTCGTGAGCAGAGCTTGGACAGTTGGGCTCCAGTACTGCAGCTCACCACTCTGCGCCACAGAGCTCATCTCAAGAGGGACAGAGAGACCCCAAAATATACCGATAGCTGAAATCACTTTCAGGACACCTATCTAACTTGCATTTTTTTAAGAAAAGAAAAGAAAAAAGCAGCTAGCTGAAATGATAGTTTGTCACGGGCAGGGGACAGGGGGTGTCTGTGATGAGGAGCAGCTCCTGAGAGTATTTACAGCTATGTAAATTTTTATCGCTGCTCTTAATTGTCTACTTGTTTTTATATTGTATCCTTATATATTGTACACCGCCCAGAGCCCTTCGGGGATGGGCGGTATAAAAGTCCAATAAAATAAATAAATAAAAATAAAGTATACAGAGAGCTTTCTCCCTTGTCCTGCCAAAGCCTGTTGCCAGGACTCCCCCTCTCACAGGAGGCCTCCTGCCAAACACAGCTGAGGAAAATAAAAACAGTGCCGACCTCTGTACTGTGATGGCCAGAACTTGGCACAGAGAAACACAACAGCACTTTTGTGCCCCAACCAATGTATTGGCATAACCATGATATCCCAGAGGTGTAACTGGGGGGAGGGGAGCCAGCACCTGGGGCGTGGACTTCATAGAATCATAGAGTTGGAAGTGGCCCTTGGGTCTCTTCCAACTCTATGGCCGTTTCCGCACGGCCACGCTGGGGGTTGGGTCGGCGTACATGATGCCAACCCAACCCACCCACCCCCCGGACCATTCGCACAAACGGTCCTGGTTGCGGTGGGGAAGACAGCGCAGTCTCTGCACAGGCTGTGCCGTCCCCCAAATGCCTTACCGTGTCCTCCGGCCTCTGGCGCATCGCACAGGCCCGGGGACACACACCCCTGGCCTGCGCGACAGCTCAGAAGTCGCAGGGCAGGAGGGCGTGTCCCCTGGCCTGTGTGACGTGCCGGAGGCCGAAAGACATGGTAAGGCATTTGGGAAAGAGGGGGAATGGCGCCTTCCAGCCACTGCCGTGCAAGCCACTGTTTCCCAAAAGCCTCGCTCAGGGGGGAGCGAAGGTGGCGCGGCTGCGATGCAGCTGCGCCCCCCATGCGAACAGCTCTCTAGGGACGGCGTTTTTGCCATCCCTAGGGAGCTGTTATTGGCCTGTGCGAAAAGGGCCTATGATTCTATGACTTACTCTACCTTTCTGGGTATAGTAAATCTATGAAGCCCTATTGAGGGCTTTTTAATGTGGGTGGGGGGGGATTTTTAATTTTCCTGGATAGAACTGCCTGAGGCAACTGTATGTGGTTCAGGAAAACTGAACCCCCCAATTTGGTTTGACTGGCAAGCAGGCCACGAGAGGAGAATTTAAAATACTCAAGAAACGCTACTCATCCAATCATGACGAGTAATGTCAACAGTGCCCTTGAATGACACATATATCAGTAGGATGGGCTGAGGTGGGAGGCAGGGAAAGGAGACCCCCTCCCCGCAAAAGTGACCCATAGAGATTTCGAAGGAGCGGTTAAGTTGCCATGGAGAATAACTGATACAGAAAATTCATCATTTGCAAACCAGTGAACGTGGGGCAAAGGAAGAGGCGAAGAGAGATTTGGGAGGGAGGCTTGTCTTGAAAGGAGATTTTGAAATCGTTTGACCAAACTTATAATGACAGCTATAAACACGCTGCCTGGCACGTCCGCAGCTTCACGGCTGTGCCCCCCAGTGAAGTCAAAGCGTAGCCCACCCGTTCCCAAATGTCGGTTAACACTCGCAAGATGATAACGCTGCTGTTAATCGGCTCATGCCTCTCAAAGTCGCTCTGCTAAATATTTATTGGGGTCAGGCGGACTTCCGTTAGGTCATGGCGGGGGGCAAAAAACAATAAGACGTATTTGGCCGTAGTTCCAACTCATGCCCGAATTATGAAATTGTGTTAGGGTTATTGGTCGTCGTCACATCAATGCAAATATACTTTCCTAGCTGTACTTCTGGTGCTCCTTTGACTGAATATCTCCAGGCAGCCCAAAGAACAGCAAAACCGAAGTGGCTAACACTTCATTATGTTAACTGCCACATCAACTATATAAAGCAGTTAATTGTGTTGCTAAGTGGCGTTTTTAAGCTAAAATCTCAGAACTGCAGAGTTTCATCCAGCCATAATTCACTTTAATTGGGATCTAATTGACCACCGTGTCCTTTTAGTGAAACCCTCTCATTTAAAAAAAACCCATAACATAATGGAAACTTGGAACACCACAAAAGAATCAACTCTTTAGCGGAGGAGCATATAGAAACAAGCGTAACATTAACATGCTTAATCTTTTATTTTAGTTTTCATTTATTCCACTTAAAGGTCATCTAGGATCCTTATGGGTTCAGGGCGCCTTCCAACGTGGAATCATAACAACCAAATGGACAGTCATATACCAATGACTATTTATAACAACTTATCCAGAGGGCATTAAAACACTGACAGTTTAAAACAGAATAAATTCCTTATGCTATACAGAACAAAATAAAAGGAGGGTACGGGAAAGAGGGACGGTTGCAATTCCTCTGCTTTCTTCAAAGAGCCAGTGTGGAGTAGCGGTTAAGAGTGGTGGACTCTAATCTGGATAACCGGGTTTGATTCCCCACTCCTCCACCTGAGTGACAGACTCTTATCTGGTGAGCTGGATTTGTTTCCCCACACCTGCACATGGGTGACCTTGCGCCAGTCACAGTTCTCTGAGAACTCTCTCAGCCCCATCTATCTCACCAGGGCAATTTCTACATATGCAAAATAATGCACTTTCCATCCACTTTCAAAATTGTTTGAAAATGGATTTTGCTATTTCACCCAGTAAAATCCAGCTCCAGAGTGCATTGAAAGTGCATTATTTTGCATGTGTGGAAGAGCCCCTTATAGGGATGAGACAGTTCAGAGATTGGCCTAAGGTTAAGGTGACCAGATGGTCACCTTTGTGAACCGGGACGGGGGGTAGGTGGCCGCACGCGCAGATGCAAGAGCGCACTGCCTTCTGGAGCTTGCCGTTTCCCGCCCTGTCACAGGGTGGGAAACGGCAAGCCCCAGAAGGCCGTGCTCCTGCGGCCACATGCACAGGAGGCTGCCGCACTGCCTTGCGCCCCAGAAGGCAGTGCGGCAGCCTCCCAAAAATCAGGACAATTGAAATAACCCGCGGGACACGGGACAAATTGTTTGAAGGTGGGACTGTCCCACCAAAAGCGGGACGTCTGGTCAGCCTGCCCAAGGTCACCCATGTGCAGGTGTGGGGAAACAAATCCAGTTCACCAGATAAGCCTCTGCCACTCATGTGGAGGAATGGGGAATCAAACCCAGTTCTCCAGATTAGAGTCCACCATTCTTAACCACCATACCACACTGGCTCTTTGAAGAGAGCAGTGGGTAAACAAACCAATTCAGTTAAGGATTATAAGAAAAAAACAGGTAAGATTAGTCTTTTAAAAAGGCTGCTGGGATATCTAACATGCCTTTGGAGTCAATGACGACCCCCAAAATTTGAGACTGTTAAATCAACAGAGAAGGCAGTCACATTTACCTTCCATGGCTCTCCAGCTCTGGTTGTTTTATGTCTGCCCCTCCATGCCAGCTTTCGAGATTAGCCGGTCGCCGACAAACAGGAATGCGAGAGGAGAAAAAAGAAAAATCTCTGGCCCACGCAGGTGAGTGAATTTGAAAGGCCAAAATAAATATTTGAACGTTTCGCATTCACTGCTCCCGCCGGGCCATGAAACAATCCGGGTTCGGCTGGCATGACGGGCAGATCAATGGCTTTTGAATGAAGCGTGTAGGGAAGCTTGTACAACATTATAAATTCCATCAGACACGAGTGGTGCCATTACAACCTTGCAGAGGTTAACTACGAGCGCGCTCACCTTCCCTTTTCTAACGATTAAAAAAAAGATTGCCTTCCGAAAAGCAATTTATGGGCTTCCCGGCACTGCCGCCAGAGAGATTAGCGACACAACTTTTCTTCCCAGGATCCTGTTCTCACGGCAGCTGGGCTGAACCTCGAGTTGCAAACTCTGGGTTGGGAGATTCCTAGAAATGTGGGGGTAAGGCCTGAACTTCGGGAAGCTGAGGATTTCAGCCAGAGGCGTATTGAGGCAAAATGGTGCCTGGAGACAAATTGTCTCCGGGGGGGCCTTCACTGCACCTAAGGGCAGGGCAATCAAGTTGCAAGGGTTCCTACCATGTTTCCCCGAAAATAAGACAGGGTCTTATATTAATTTTTGCTCAAAAAGATGCGTTAGGGCTTATTTTCATGGGACGACTTAGTTTTTTTCCATGATTTTGCGCCCCCCACGTGACCAGATCAGCTGCGCCGGGGAATCTGTAACCAGGGCTTATTTTTGGAGTAGAAGAAGAAGAAGAAGAGTTTGGATTTATATCCCCCCTTTCTCTCCTGCAGGAGACTCAAAGGGGCTGACAATCTCCTTGCCCTTCCCCCCTCACAACAAACACCCTGTGAGGTAGGTGGGGCTGAGAGAGCTCAGAAGAACTGTGACTAGCCCAAGGTCACCCAGCTGGCGTATGTGGGAGTGTACAGGCTAATCTGAATTCCCCAGATAAGCCTCCACAGCTCAGGCGGCACAGCTGGGAATCAAACCCGGTTCCTCCAGATTAGATACACGAGCTCTTAACCTCCTACGCCACTGCTGCTCCTAGGCAGGGCTTATATTTCAAGCATATTTCAAGCATATAAGTAGGGCTTATATTTCAAGCATCCTCCAAAAATCCCAAACAATCAGGCTAGGGCTTATTTTCGGGGTCGGTCTTATTTTCAGGGAAACAGTACGCTGCAACAGTGGTTAAATATCCAACATATGGATGCACTTTAAGAACACTGAGTTGATAATTTCATAATGTTATATCTTGCTCGGTAGGCATTTTTCTCACTTCCCGCCTTTTGCAGGATCAATGATGTTAAGTCAAGCTATTCTTCCCCCTTTCTATGGCATTGTGGTCTTGCTGGAAGCAATCTGTTGCATATCATAGCCCCATGGTGGCGAACCTTTGGCACTCCAGATGTTATGGACTACAATTCCCATCAGCCCCTACCAGCATGGCCAATTGGCCATGCTGGCAGGGGCTGATGGGAATTGTAGTCCATAACATCTGGAGTGCCAAAGGTTTGCCACCACTGGGACATAGCCTAACGTGGCCCACAGTACCCCAAGGAACAGAAATGTGCTGCAGAATTCTTAAGTGGAAAAAGAGGCAGATCTTAACTGGAAAAAAAGAGTCCTCTTCTTCCAAGAGGCCAAAGGAGACATCTGTATTTCTGGAACCACTGAACTGCAAGCCACTTTGCAAGCCACTAGTGGTGGCAATTGATTTGGATGACCCAGAATAGCCCAATCCTGCCACAGAAGCTTAACAGGGTCAGTACTGAATGGGAGACCACCAAGAAATTCCTAGGTCACTAGGCCGAGAAGAAAACGGCTTTGGATTTTCACCCTGCTTTTATCAACCATAAGGAGTCTCAAATCAGCTTACCAACTCCTTTTTATTTTTTTATTTTTTTTATTTATTAGATTTTGTAGACCGCCTCATCCCCAAAGGGCTCTAGGCGGTTCACAATACAATAGGCTGACCAGATGTCCCGCTTTTGGCGGGACAGTCCCGCCTTGAAACAACTTGGCCCGCGTCCCGCAGGTTTTTTCAAATGTCCCAGGTTTTGGAAGGCTGCCACACTGCCTTCTGGAGTGCAAGGCAGTGCAGCAGCCTCCTGCATGGCCGCAGGAGCGCACGGCCTTCTGGGGCGCTGCCGTTTCCCGCCCTGTGAAGGGCCACCCGCCCGACTGTCCCGGTTCCCGAAGGTGACCATCTGGTCACCTTACAATACAATAAAAACCAATAAATTACTTAAAACATCTAAAAACATTTAAAGTTCAATATGCTGCATCAATTCCAATAATAACAGACCACCCATATTGGTGGCACCCAATATTAAGGCCGGCCTTAAGGCTGGGAGGGGCTGGCAGCACCCAAAGATGAAACCAGCGGGGGGCACTGCCAGAGATGACAAAACCATGGCAGGGCCTCACAAGGGGGCAGCCTTTCCCTTCTTCTCCCCACAATGGACACTTAGCGAGGCAGGCCCACAGTCACCCAGCAGGCTTTATGTGTAGGAGTTGGGGAACAAGCGTAGTTCTCCAGATTAGAGTTTGCTGCTCTTAGCCACAATACCACCACACTGGCCACAGCAAACCACCTCTGGTGGTCTCTTGCCTTGAAAGCCCAGCTGGGTCACCAGAAGTTGGCTTTGACCTGATGGCACTTTACACACCCACAATGGTGGCAAACACCAAAAAGTTCTTAGTTCCATTGGGAGAAGTAGAACAAAGCTGGAGAGGTGAATTCCTCACTGAGGTCTTGTGACGTGCACCGGCTGGGCAAATTAATTCCACCTTCCCGTGGCAAAACAGAAACGGTCGCTGGACATATTTTCCTACGCCTTTCCTCCCCTGCAGGACATCCCATGTGATTTGACCCTGCAGTCTTCTCGGATTCTCCTATTGACCCATTTATCAAGATGGGGTGTTGTTTTATTTCCTGAGGTTTCCGAGTGTCTGCTGTTATCTCTTTCTGCCGCTAATTGATTGTAACCACTTATTAGGAATAGACTTCCAGCAGGCTGTTAAAAGACTGTCTAGTTTGTGCGTCATCACTGTGATGATGTCCTTATTTGCTTATTTTAGATATTTATCATTCTGCTTGAATGGATGTGTTAGGCTCTCGGCCAACTGGCAAATTTAGTGAATGGAGAGTGCAGACTATATCTACTCACATTAGATCAATGAATTAAATCTCATCTGAGTAATAAAGGCAATAGCTGATAATTTGCCAATAAATATCATCTGAGCAATAAATTATCATCTGAGTAATAAAGGCCATAGCTGATAATTTGCCAATAAATGTCTGAGCAATAAAGTCAATAGTTGATAATTTGCCAGCAAATGTCATCTGCGTAATAAAGGCAACAGCTGATCATTTGCCAAACTGCATCATTGCTGTGAACCAACACCCCTCCTTTTTTTTTTTGGAAAACTCTGATAAGCAAGCAGCCAGTTATATTGCACCTACAATCCCTACTTCTGATTTGAATGCCCGGGTAGAGATAGAAAAACCATTATTTCTATTTTAACAACTGGATCCAATGAGAGGACAACTCTAAACATGGTCACGTCTGCGTGGTGTTATGTAGTAATGCACTGCCGACCCAGCAGCACCGTGGTAGAACGTTGGGACGCCAACGGACCTACGCCTGCCGTCGCATCAGCACTCCCACTCCTCATCCCCCCATGAGTCGGTCAGAACTGTCTGGTCAATCACCGGCGCAGGGACAATGGTCTTGCCCCCAGGTGGAGGATTAGGCTCAGATGCCATTCTTCTCCTCAAGATGAGCCAGGTAAGTGAGATCATGCATCACATGGCGACTCTGACCTTCCTCGCCTCCCCGGCCTCCTTGTTCCCCGTCCTCCCTCCTACACTTCCTCGAGAGATAACAATAAAAGGTGCCAGGAACCGGCATGCGGAGACTCAGGAGCACGACCGGCTCCTCGCCAAGCTGGCGATCTCCACCAGATGTTATCTCCGCCTCGCCTTCGCTCTGGCGCTGACCACGCGGGCTTCCACTACAAGCTGCGTCAAACCCGAATCCTCGAACCTCCACCCTGCTCACCGCCGCCTGGGAAGGGCTGGGTCATGCAATCAAGTCCGCTGGATCGGGCGCATCCAGGACCACCGCTGCATCGCCTTCGTCCTGGATCGGCGATCCAGAGACACGCATCCCAGGACACTCTCTCGTCCGACCGGAACACCGTGAGTATGGGAGCTTGCAAAAGCAGGGCTTATGACAAGCACGCTGATCAACTGAAAGCCGCGAAGCACGCGGCAGGGTCCCTCAGAAGAGAAGGGAGCTGCGCAAATTGGTTGAGGAGATTGAAGCTCAGTGTCCATGGTACCCAGAGGGGGGGGGACATTGAATCTTAAGGGACTGGGAAAACATCGGGCTTAATTTTCGCGACAGAGCCTCGCCATGTCGCTGCTACTGACGTGAGACAATGTTTTGTCACTATCAGCCTGCAGAGACCCATGGCTCCCTTGCTGTAGGCCCTTCGATCTTTCACCAATTTCAACCCTGGAATTCTTCTACCCACTAAATTGACGCCCGTCCTCCTTCTACCCCTTGCTCCTTCACCTTATCGGCCCTCCTCACAAGCTCACGCCTCTCCCTTTGTTCGGCTTTCATTTTCTCCGGCCATCAGACCTCCGGCTAGCCATAATGGCGCTGGCTTAGCAAACTCGCGAGAACGATAGCCACCATCTGCAGAAGAAAGAAACCCTTAACGGAAGACCATGCCGCAGATTCTGCATCTACTTTCACAGATACTGAGGGGAGGGCGGCGCCATTCGCAGGTTGTCGAAAGCAATCACTTTGGGCTATAACATCCTCACTGAGCTCCGCGATGCGGACGAGGAGTCACTAGCCCCACGGAGAGGCATGCTGGAGGCCATCGCAAGGAACCACCTAATGGTTCCAGATCTACTGAAGACCACCTTTCGCATGCTCCTTGTTCTGCACAATTTGTGGTCTGGGGAAAGCGAAGTTCTCGCCAGCAGTAAGCTTCAACAGAAAGAAGACTCCCTGGCGGGCGCTTCTACACCACCAAGAGCTTTTACGGCTTCATGCTTTCGCCAACCCCAACGATCAGATTAAAAAATCCTGCTCTGAGGCCAATTCTTACGGTCGCCTTCTGGAGGCGCTTCTATAAGCATTTGTCAAGGTCCCCAACGCCGCCAGCCAACCCAGAGTTTCTCTCCATCCAGCAAAACCCCAAGAGCCCTATGCCGAAGCTTGTAAACAGGCTCCAGGAAGCCAAGAGGCAGGTAGATAGCGAGGAGGCCCAAAACGAGCTCCCCTCATGCCTCAGAAAAGAGAACGCCCACGGAGTGCCGCAGGCTGCATCACGGCTCGGCAAAACCTGAACTGGCCGCATGCTTAAGGTTGCCAGGACATCGTGGGTCTCCTCACCAATTGCTAGCCTCCCAGCCGCAGCACTTCCACCAGCCGGGAGGCAGCCTCAGGATGACTGCTTTAACTGCAGACCCGACACTTCCGGCGGGAGTGTAGGCAGCCGTGGGGGGCCTACACCCCGGCGGAGGAGGGTCCTCCCCAGGAGGAGAAGGGCCACCCAAGACCCGATGCCCACGCTAAGCCACAGAAAGGCTTCCACTGGAGAACGACTGCCCGCTGGAAACTCCTGCCCAAGGGGTCTCCCCAGCCTAGGACCAAGGAGGAGAGTACTTGAGGAGCAGACCCAAACGCCAAGGCCCCCCTGCCTAAACCATACCCCCTTCTCGTGGCATCTCGCTCGCATGCACCCAGCCCATCTCCTTTAAGTTCCCCACGCAGGTTCTTGTCGCCCCCAACCCAGCATGACGGTGCCTATCCCCTACCGGGACTATTGGGCTGGTGCTGCCAGCGCCTCTGCCGCTGAATAGGGACTGTTCACTGCCCCCGAGTGACGCCCACTCCACGCACTACAAGGACCCATCCACCCCAAGTCTGGACAACATCCCACAGGAGTTGCCTGCCGGAGCCAGCTACGCCAGCTGGATTCTTTCTTGCCCCATGCGCTGCCGCACCCACAAGGCATGAGCCCTAGCAGCCAACATGGTGCAGCCTACACCACCGCCGCAGCGGAGACGCTTATCGGGAGCCTCCCGCCATACCTGGAGCTCGCCATAGAAGGGTGGCTCAGCGGGCTCGGGTGGACACCGGGCGCTGATAAAGCACGCTATCAGAGTAGCCGAGTGGCTCACCAGTGGCCGACCGAGGCTTGCCCAAGACAAACAAGGACGGGAGCATCCGGCCAGCCACGGGTCAACAGCCCAGGGCTCGAGCGCAGCTCACAGTCCGGCCTCATCGACATCCATGCCGGGTCTGGGGAAGGGACCTCATGAGTCAGGTTAAAACGACTCTGGTCTGGGATGGGTAAAGCCGTCACAGATCACTGATCCCAATCGTGCCCTCCAAAGACTACTTTCTAATTTCCGTAAGAAAACTGTTTCCCTCTCCCCTCCTTTTCTCTTTCTGTTTTTCGACCAGTAGAGACAGGCCCCAGTTTAAGGGGGAAGTGGTGATGGCATTATAGCACTATCATCACTTAAGATGCTACCGAGTGGTCCGGGCGGCTGCATCTCAAAGATAATTCGATCACAAAATTTTAGCACTATCCAGCTTCCTGCATTAGCCACCAAGGTCACGTAAGGCAACTCCTTGCAAAGAACTTTTCTTGTGTGTGCGCAGGAATTTGCCTCCAATTGCCTGATTGCTTCATTCCTCGATGCACCCATCCCCCCAAAAGCGCCCAAAGCCTTGTGTTGCTGGATTAAGCATGCATACCCACAATCCCCCCCCCAGGACTCCGCTCTGTTTCCTCTCAGAGGCTCCTCCGGACCTCGCCTCACCGACACCCTGATGACGCCTGAAGCCAACTCCCACTCAGGGTCAGCCACCTCCTGCCCTCCCTGTCGGGAACAACTAAAAGAAAGAGGAGTGAGGCGCCCCCAGGAGGGGATTTCTCAGACAGCAACCTTCACAGGCTGCACCATGCAAAACAAGCCTTCTTTTATATTAAATTCTAAACTCTAAAACTCCGATTCCGGATTTATCCCGCCCATCCGGGCTTAGAACTGAGGCCTGGAGCGGGACCTCGCCCCCCCCCATAACCTGGGAAAAGGGGGTGTGTTTCTGGTCCCTCTTCCTACAGGTCCCTGTGGACTCCGGACCGCCATGACAGGCCAACCTGCTGAATGGCGCCAGGAGGAAACCAACCCCATCCCGGAGAGATGGAACACATCTCTTCGAGATCCCGCCCCAACATTCTCGCCTAGAACGCTGGCCGCCAATGCCCAAAGACCAATGACCTGGGAGACGCCAAGGCTACCTCACACCAGCTAAGCTCCTAGAGTCATGCTGGGCGCCAGCAAGACCACCCAGACACCCGAGAACCTCTTGTGTCAGCCTCTTGTGCAATCACCGGCCTAACTCTCGCGCCACCGCCTTGCCTGCTCTACTGCCTCCTGCCTATGGCGACCGGGCCACCCCCCCGACGAAGCCCAGACCAACATCTGGGAGCAGTTTGCTGCCGCTGCCAACGTCTCATCTTTCTGCCTGGGCCAGTACCTAGGAGTTGGGAGCCTGCTGGGTACGCCTGCTCCCCGTCTGCAAGCCCGAGACTTCCAGCGGGAGTCTGGGCTGGCTAAGCCTCTTCATGAATGCCCAACCATCAGGTACTCTATGAGCGCCTCGACTGGGGACCTGCTGGGCTGCCCAGACCCCGGGCTGGCGCTTCTCCCTTGTCACCACCAAAACTGTCGCACCACGAAGTCTAACACCTGGGCGCCGCATCACCGGGCGAGCTGCCGGGAACCGGACCCGGCCCATTCCATCGGCTCGCCAGTTGGAGAGCTGCACACACACGAAGACATTCCCCCATGTTCGAAACATCCTGCTCCCCAGGGCTGGTTCTGGACTCATGGAGAGAACGCTTTAATTACATTCCTGCCCGACTCCCCTGCCGGAACTCTTGCTGCCTCAGTCGCCTCACTATCGTCCTACCCCAGGCTCCACCTCGAGCCCGACGCCGGGCCGCTTCCGCTTCTGCCTTTCTACCCTCCTGTCGGAGTGGACGCTGTCGCCTCTCTCCGCCAAGCGGAGTTCGCCTCCTCGCGAACTTCCCTAGTGGGAGTCCCCGACTCGCTTCTACAATGCTAAGACTATTGGCCGCTTGCCTGTGCCCTTGCTGTAAGTCCATCAATCCTCTAATTCCATTGCTCTTGATGCCCTTGGCCTCCGAAAGCAGCAGGAACTTCGGCCAAGCCGAATTTGTACGTAATCGTACGCTTATTGATTACTTGTTGTTGTTACATCACCAGTGCCAGGAGAATGTACATAATGTGTTGTTTTGCACCTTCGAGCAATTCCCAGTTGATTCACATGAAAGCACGTGGAGCTGCAAGAAGTTGTATCTAATCTGAAGTATGATGTTTTGCCCCATTGGTGGTCAGCTCTGGAGCTGGCTGCCGGGAGGATGGTTGAGTGCTATTGCAGCTCTGCATTGGTTTAATTGTGCCTCTAAGCATCGATCTTGTTTCGCCCAATGTGCGTCTAATATTGCCTGTAACGTGTGTAAGACGCCCCCCGAATTTCCTTTACCCCGCGAGCCAAGTTCTAATGTTACACAAGCAGCTTAGCCAGCTTCTGACCAGACGGGCGGAGGAGACAAGCCGGCCCCTTTAAATCGCCCCTTAACATCTCTCCGGTCCCCTTTTTTCTAAAATGTAAAAGAGGAGATGGTAATGCACCACGACCCAGCAGCACCGGGTAGAAATCTTGGGACGCTAACGACTCCACGCCTTGCCGGGTCGTGACCGCACTTCACTCCTCATCCCCCCATGAGTCACGTCATGAACTGTCTGGCTCAATCACCGGGCACAGGGACAATGGTCTTGCCCTCAGGTGAGGATTAGGCTCAGACGCCATTCTCTCCGCATTTTAGCTGTGCGGCAGGGAGATCATGCATCAAGCATGATGATCTCCGACCTCCCGGCCCCGCCTCCGAACTCCCCGTCCCTCCTCCTACACCGGGATAGATAATAACAAAGGTGCCAGGAACTGCATGCGGAGACTCGCTAGGGATACGGACCTCGTCTCCGCCAAGCTGGCTTATCTCCACCAGATGTTATCTCCGCCTTCGCTCTCTGCTCTTATGCTTCGACCACGTGGGTCGACTACAGTGTTATTTGTCAGAGGATTAAAAAAGATTTAATTGGTGGTTATTTTAATTCAGTACAGTTTTTAACTTAACTATATATATTTTCTATTTTGTATGTTTGCCAATTTTATTTTTATAAATAAAAATAAAGCAGTGGCGTAGGAGGTTAAGAGGTTAGGAGCTCTCAGAATTTAATCTGAGGAACTGCCGTGATTCCCAGCTCTGCTTCAGCCTGAGCTGTGGGAGGCATTTATCTGGGGAATTCAGATTAGCCTGCAGTGGCACTCCCACAATAATACGCCAGCTGGGTGACCTTGGGCTGAAGGTCACAGCTTCTTGGAGCTCTTCAACCCAACACCCACCTCACAGGGTGTTTGAGTTGTGAGGGGGAAGGGCAAGGAGGCGTTGTAAACCCCTTTGAGTCTCCTTACAGGAGAGAAAGGGTGTATATAAATCCAAACTCCTCCTCCTCCTCCTCCTCTTCTTCTTCTTCTTCTTCTTTCTTCTTCTTCTTCTTCTTCTTCTTCTTCTTCTTCTTCTTCTTCTTCTTCTTCCTTCTATGATGGCTGGGGAATTACTGTAATAAACTTACTTCTGATTTGAAACTCTACATGACTGGGGTATTATAGGACACCATTTTACCAAGTATTTATTTTTACCTTGAGGCTTTTCAGGAAGGATTTAAACAACATACTCCTATAGTTTATTTTATTGTCTTCTTTTTTCCTTAAGAACTGAAAATATTGGCACACCATTTCATACCATTTGAGTGTGTAGGTAAATTTCCTTTCCCGTACACACACCACAAGCATATTGAAGTAGTAGTAGTATATTCCTTGCGGTAGCATAAATAATATAACGCCTTTTTTAGGACATTATAAAAAAGATCCTGTTGGGGGTTTTGTAGTCTCGGCTGTTACGGGGAAAATGCAAGCGTTGTCGGGTTAAGCTGCTTTCACGGCGGAAAGTGAGATCAGTGTTGGGGTTTCAAGGGAGTCAGCGGGTTCTAGTGCAGCATTTTCCTGACGTTGGCCAGAGCTCCAGTGTTGGTATTTCCAGAGGATCTGATGGGTTGCAATCTCTCCCATCAGATCCTCTGAAGATGCCAGCCACAGATGCAGGCGAAACATCAGGAGAGAATGCTGCTAGAACACGGCCATGCAGCCCGGAAACCACACAGCACCCCAATACAAGCATTGTCAGTCCAAACGAATCTTTGTTCCTACCTGCTGCACGGAGCTCTTGTCAGTTTCACAGTTGTGCCGGCTATTTTGTATGCTGCAGGAGATTCTCCATGGAAATTCCCCACAGATGTTCCCTCTGCTCTTAGCTCATCTTTTGCTAGTTCACTGTCAAAAGTGGATGAATAAAGTTTGTTTAGCCTAGTAATCCCAGGCACGTGTCATTTTTCCCTTTGTTTTGTTTTGAGGGGGCTGTCTGCAAACTGCGGCAACACAAATACGTGCATATTGCAGCTTTTCTAGTCATATTGCCATATCGCCTCTGTGGGGATCGCCCTTTATTTTACGGAAGACAGCTATGTGAAGTTTTCCCCCCCAAAAAACACTATATATAACGCCCTAAAGATGTTGAGTTGTGATGCAGAATCCACCAATGATCCCAACAGATTGACATGGTATCCAATTTGATGAATCAGTGAAACAAAATCGAACATTAATGGCTCCTTTCCCGCGACGTGGGCTGGGCAGTATTCTTCCCCACCGTGCAGGAATTCCTGCCGGTGTGGAGGGGTAGGGGCCCATTCGGTGATGAGAGCTGCGGCGGCAGCGGCCCCTTGGTGCTGTCGGTGACATTAGGAGAGGCTGCTCAAGATCGGCTCTTCAAGTCTTCTTTCCATTCACGCCTTCTTTCAAAGACAGCCGCCATCGCTGGTTGGCTCTCCTACAGAGCCCCACGCTGCCCCTCCGGACCTCCAGGGGTCGGAGGACAAAGCCAAGCGATGGTCTTAGGGAGGCACAGCAGGGCTTACTCCACGGCGCGACGCAGGTGAGTGGGAGAGGGACGGAACAGCGCATTCCCCCCGGCGGTGCCATCTCGCACCGGGCGCCGGGAATACCGCGCTTTGTTGGGGCCTCCAAAGCACCTCCCTCCCTGGAGTGAGGTGGTGCTTTTGGAGGCGGCCTGGACGCCGCTCTGGGGAGGGGAGGGAGCCAGGCACCATTGCTGCTGCTTTTGGCAGCACCGGGCCAGGTACGACTGCCCCCTGGGGACGGGCGCTTTTAAGCTTATCCCCAGGGCGCCGCTTATGGCCTCGCGTATGAAAGCGGCCATTTACAGGGCGTGAGTACAGACAAACATCATGGTAAAGAGGGGAAAACGTTCTGGAGATGTTCTAAATTATTTGTGCGGAAAAAGCTAAAGTGTTTTCAGACACAATGGAGAAAATGTTTCCAGAACCAAGGTGGAGAGAAACAATGAGAAAATCCATGAGGGAAATGTTTTATTTCCAGCATGAAAACATCTCAAAAGAAGGCTCTCAATTCCTTTTGAAAATGGCTTGAATTAGACGTGAAAATCTCATATATCACGAAAAGAAAAGAAAAGTTCAAAGGTTCCGAGGATTTGATTCCTCCTCCACACAAATGTGAACACAAGAAGGATAAAACAATTCTTTTCTTTCCTCTCTGAGGTTAAGGATGCTTATCAGTAAAAAGCATCTAAGCATCTGAGTCCTTTTTCACAGCAAACTTATGATAATTTGACATGGCAATCGATACATCAAGACACCTTGTCAAATCCATAGTAAACTCCATCCTTCACGAAACACTTTGCAAGCAGCATCGGGGAATACTCACAAACACCACCCCGTTCAAGCTGAGGGTTGGCCCAATTCACAACGAATGGCCAACCTTGCAGAAATGAGTTAATCCATACTTGCTCCCAGAAAGATTGGATTTGTGCGTAGGGAGGAGGCTTTTTAAAGGTCAGAAGGAAGACATGAAAACAGAGAGAGTGAAATACAGTTACAGCAAAACATTGGAGACACGTTCCGGGGGGGGAAGAGAAGTAAGGTTGAAGATGGAATGGAAACAATCAGAAAATGGGGTGGGGGTTTCAATTCCTAGGGACATCAAATAACAGACTTAAAAGGTTATAAGAAGTTCCGCAAAAGTGTTTCAAAGAAAGATTCCCGTAAGCTGTGGCTGAGTTGGAATTCACAAGCAGATTTGACATGCTCAGACTTGGGCCCATTATACACAGGAGCAGCAGTGGCGTAGGAGGTTAAGAGCTCGTGCATCTAATCTGGAGGAACCGGGTTTGATTCCCCGCTCTGCCACCTGAGCTGTGGAGGCTGATCTGGGGAATTCAGATTAGCCTGTGCACTCCCACACACACCAGCTGGGTGACCTTGGGCTAGTCACAGCTTCTCGGAGCTCTCTCAGCCCCACCCACCTCACAGGGTGTTTGTTGTGAGGGGGGAAGGGCAAGGAGATTGTCAGCCCCTTTGAGTCTCCTGCAGGAGAGAAAGGGGGGATATAAATCCAAACTCTTCTTCTTCTTCTTCTTCTTCTTCTTCTTCTTCTTCTTCTTCTTCTTCTTCTTCTTCTTCTTCTTCTTCTCCTCTTCCTCCAGTGCAGCGAGGGAACGTTTCCTCTGTGGCAGAGATTTCTTACAGAGCACTTGGACAGGTGTTGCCCCGGGCGCCATTTTCTCTGGGTACGCCTCTGTCTCCTGGTGCCTTTGCGGTGGGGGCATTAAGGTCAAGCTTGTTATGGGCACAAGCCCCATAGCGCAGAATGACAAGCTGTAGTACTGAAGTCAAAGTCTTTCTCATGACCCAAGTTCGATCCCGCGGGAAGCTGGTTGCAGGTAGCCAACTCAAGGTCAATCAATTGGTATACCCCCTGACTCCCTTCTACCTTTAACTTGTTCAGAATCGTTTGGGACTCTTTAGTTTGGAGAGGAGGCATCTGAGGGGGGATATGATTGAAGTCTACAAAATTATGCACGGGGTAGAAAATGTTGACAGAGAGAAATTTTTCTCTCTTTCTCACAATACTAGAACCAGGGGGCATCCACTGAAAATGCTGGGGGGAAGAATTAGGACTAATAAAAGGAAACACTTCTTCACGCAACGTGTGATTGGTGTTTGGAATAGGCTGCCACAGGAGGTGGTGATGGCCACTAACCTGGATAGCTTTAAAAGGGGCTTGGACAGATTTATGGAGGAGAAGTCGATTTATGGCTACAAATCTTGATCTTCTTTGATCTGAGATTGCAAATGCCTTAACAGACCAGGTGATCAGGAGCAACAGCCGCAGAAAGCCATTGCGTTCACATCCTACATGTGAGCTCCCAAAGGCACCTGGTGGGCCACTGCGAGTAGCAGAGAGCTGGACTAGATGGACTTTGGTCTGATCCAGCTGGCTTGTTCTTATGTTCTTATGTTCTTATGTTCAAGGTTGACTTAACCTTGCAACCTTCCAAGGTTTGGTATAATGAGTTCCTACTTTGCTGGTGGTAAAGTGTAGCCAACTGGGGAAGGCAATGACAAACAACCCTGTAAACATAGCCAACCTAGTAAACATGGTGATGTGACAATACCCCATGGGTCAGTAATGACCCCAGCGGCTACCCTTACTTTATTGTTATTGGCTGCCCTCTGCCTTCCATGGCAGCCAATAACAATTGTAGGGTGGGGCCAGAAAACCCAGGCCAGCTATATTGCAATTCTAGTAGAGAGGAAGATCGAATCAATTGGTATACCCCCTGACTCCCTTCTACCTTTAACTTGTTCAGAATCGTATAAATTATTAAAACAAACATTGTTGGGTGAGAGTATGGAACTGTTTAACTCTGGCAGCGAGGAAAACTTGTTCACCTTTACATCTCTCAATCCCCTTACAACATAACAGAATGGTCTATCGGTATCATCTGACCAATCCAGACCAGAGAAGAGTTTTTGTCACTCGCTCGCTTCAATGTTTTCCCTTCTGCCATACTACGAGGTAGATATAACAACCTAGAAATGTGCAAAAGGGTGTGCTCATGTGGTGCAAATCAGTTAGAAACATTAACTCACCAATTGTTCCGTGGTCCTAAATCGGCAAGTATTAGAGTCAAATACTCTAGGCTGCTTTCTATGATACCTAGCGAGCTGGATGAACTAAGAAGAAGAGTAGAAGAGTTTGGATTTATATCCCCCCTTTCTCTCCTACAGGAGACTCAAAGGGGCTGACAATCTCCTCGCCCTTCCCCCCTCACAACAAACACCCTGTGAGGTGGGTGGGGCTGAGAGAGCTCCGAGAAGCTGTGACTAGCCCAAGGTCACCCAGCTGGCGTGTGTGGGAGTGTACAGGCTAATCTGAATTCCCCAGATAAGCCTCCACAGCTCAGGCGGCAGAGCGGGGAATCAAACCCGGTTCCTACAGATTAGAATATACCTGCTCTTAACCACTACACCACTGCTGCTCCTAGTAGATATAACAATCTAGAAATGTGCAAAAGGGTGTGTTCATGTGGTGCAAATCAATTAGAAACATTAACTCACCAATTATTCCGTTGTCCTAAATCGGCAAGTATTAGAGTCAAACACTCGAGGTTGCTTTCTATGATACCTAGCGAGCTGGATGAACTAAGCAGACTATTGTTCTTATTAAATAATTCTGATGTTACATTCTGTAAAATGGCTGCGAACTTTCTGCTGGAAAGATCCCATAAGCAACAGTATGCATGAATCAACTTCATTTGTTATATGTTGCAAGTTTGTATTTTGATGCGATTTAGATGTGATTTTATACTGTTTATGCCAAATAAAGGCTAAATGATGAATTCTAATAAGACTTAAATCCTTCTAAATGCATTCACCTGGGTGAATTTAGAAGGGTGTAACTCAACTTAGGACTGCAATTCACATCACATACGTCTGACTTTGCAACTGTTTTCCATAGTGAATGGGCAGATTTTGTGTTGAGGGATCCTGTCTTGTGAATGCCGTGCAGTCACAATTTACTAAATTGTCCCGGTTTTGTGGGGTCTCTTCCTAATAAGTAGAAACTTGTGCTGTGCATGGTCTGCTCCTATTTTATCATTATGAGGTATGTTTTCACAGAGAGCAAAATGCCCATGGATAACGGCCAAGTTGGCGGGAGTGCTAGATCATCGACGGTGTTCATCACCCCATGGAGTGATTGAACGCATCAACATGTCCTCGAGCGATACAGGACTATCGACACCATCATCGATCGCATTTCCACTCTGAGTACAACATAGCCCGTTAGGCAATTTCCCCTCGGTAATTAAAATAATTAAAGCAGTGGGACAAGACAACCATGACGGCACAACAGTCACAAGAAGCCAATCGACATTCCTATCTTTTTGCTGGTCTTCGTTGCCTCGGAGAGGAGGTGAACGCATCCTGCCTCAACAATTTGTCAACGTGAATAATGGCTGTTGTGTTGGGAGACACAATTGAGTCATGTCTCTGCTTAACTAGCTATTTATTAACCGTTTATTCCCCAACACTCTCTGGAAGACCCAGGGAAAAACTTGGTACTTCCATACACACTGAATAATACACACGGATTGTTCTACACAGTCTTGTTGTTTTAATTTATTTATTATTGTTATTAATTGCTGCTGAGTTTTTAATGAGTTAAATTTTATGCTGTATCAATTGGCTGTGGGAAACAGCCATGTTGTGAGCCGCCTCGAGCCCTTCAGAGATGAGGCGGCCTATAAATTTAATTAATTAATTAATTAATTGATTGATTAATTAATTAATTAGTTAATTAGTTAGTTAATTAATTAATTACGATGATGATGATGATGATGATGATGATGATGATGATGATGATGATGATGATGATGATGATGATGATAATGCATTTTCATCCAGTTTCAATGCACTTACATGATTGTTTGTAAGTGCATTTTCTGGCACTAAAATCAGTTTGCAAAGTGCATTGGAGGTGGATTTAAAGTGCATTATTCAGCACTTGCAAAAGTGCCGGTAGGGCTTGTCTTGTTTCCTCAAGATGCTTATCGCAGGCACTTTCTCCTTTAGACTTGGTTCCTGCTTACTGTGCCAGCCAATTTTTTTTTTTTTTTGCTTCAATCAAGATTTGCCAATCTTCTAGTTTGGGAGGGGGGGTGGAGCCTGAGGAGGGTGGAGTTTGGGGAAGGGAGGAACTTCAACAGGGTATAACGCCATAAAATCAGAGGTGGGATTCAGCCAGTTCAGCACAGTTTGACCGAACCAGTTCTTAAAAGCCCCCTCGCTCGCTCCCCCTACCCTGCTGAGACCCCGCCTCCTCCCTGGAGCTCCATCAATGGTGGCCAAAGCCACCGCCAATGGAGGTTGAACTGGCTGCCGCCATCCCCAATTGAGCGGGGGGCGGCACCCCACCGCCCCCCGCTCCACTCAACCAGAACCAGTTGTTACATTTTCTGAATCCCACCACTGCATAAAACCCACCTTCCAAAGTGGCCATTTTCTCCGGGGGAACTGATCCCTGTTGTCTGGAGATCCGTTGAAATCCCAGGAGATCGGAGTGAGGTGGACCGACTGCTCTCATGGTGCAGGGAAAATAACCTGGTTCTTAATCCTAACAAGACAAAGGAGCTTATAGTGGACTATAGAAGGAATAGCTCAGAAATTCAGCCCTTGACTATAAATGGAGATCAAGTAGAGCGGGTGGCTAGTTTGAAATTTCTGGGCGTCGTGATTAAAGAGGACCCTGACCCTGGGGCCTTATACAGACTGCCTTGCTGCTGGTTAAGAAGCGCCCAAGCAAAGACTGTACTATCTGGAGACTTTTAAAAGGAAACAACAACCGATGGAGAGAAACTCACTGGTGTCCTTTTACCGCTGTGCTATAGAGAGTGCTCTTAACCTATTGCACATATGTATGGTTCTCCAGTTGCACAGTGGCAGATAGGAAAGGCGCTCCAAAGGGTGATCCCTACTGCACTTTGAGAGGATTGCCAGGTCACCCTCTCCCCTCCTGGGAGGAGAACTCTACATAATTCCCGGAAGCCCTAAAGAAAGCCCAAGAATATTCAGAGAGACCCGCCTCATCCAGCACACTCTCTTTTGAACCTATTTACCATCCAGCCCAGACGATACAGGTCTATCAAAAAACTAGGACAAAGAGGCTTGGGAGAGACAGCTTCTACTCTAGAGCTGTGGCGATGCTGAACTCCGCGGCTTCGTGTTGATGTGTTTGGGGCTGTGTAGGGATGGGTGGAGGAAGGGGAAAGTGAGGATGGGATGCATGTAAGGTCTGAAATGGAACTGTGCATCGAGGAGATGCTACCATGTAAACTCTAGATTTGTGCAGCGTACAATGACAATAAAAATGCTTATGCTTATGCTTATCTCCAGCCAATCACCGGAGTTTGGCAACGCTAAAAAAAATACTGTTCCTATCATTTCAGATTTTTAATTAAGCCCAGGGATGGACGGGGTCGTGGACTGGATACAGCCCCTGTTGGAGAGACAATAACACGAAGAAGAATAGAGCAACAGTTCACCTGTCAGGCAGCGCAGGTGAAAGGAGACGAAATGCTTCACTTTGCCATTAAAAGTCTCAAAGAGAATTTCCAAAGTGAAAAGGTCGGTGGGTGGAGGGGAACGGTTGGCCTCACGCACGAAAAGAAAGGGTTTTTTTCCCCCTGAGCTTGAATTGGATGCGTCAGAGAAGTGTGTGTGTTTTCGTTTTGACAGAAGCGATAGAAATTACTCTCCAAAGGCCCAGGGAAACTTGAAAAGGAGGCAGAATCCAGCCGTTTCATTGTTGAGCGGGCAATAACTTCGATGGCCTGGTAGGCAGGGTCATCATAAGAACATAAGAACATAAGAACAAGCCTGCTGGATCAGACCAGAGTCCATCTAGTCCAGCTCTCTGCTACTCGCAGTGGCCCACCAGGTGCCATTGGGAGCTCACATCATCATCTGAGCCGAGGCTGCTTGGGATGGTTTTTGGGGACAGCAACATTGCTGTGGCAACCAATAAGGAGGAGAAGGTTTTCTCCCTCCCCAGTTGGGTCTTTGGGCTGGCATTTTAGCAAGGGATGAAGCCAGGTCGGCAGGTGCCCCTTGACCACTGGTGGGGAACAGGGGGGATAAGGTTGCTAGATCTAGGTTGTGAAACTCCTGGATATTTGAGGATGGAGCCTGGGTGGGGGGATAGGGACCTCTGTGGGATATGAGGCCACAAAGTCCATCTTCCCCAGCATCCATTTCTTCTGGGAGAACTGATCTCTGCATTTTGGAGATCAGTTGTAATTCTGGATGATCTGAAAAAGGAGAAGGAGAAGAAGAAGAGGGAAAGGAGGAGGAGGAGGAGGAGGAGGAGGAGGAGGAGGAGGAGGAGGAGGAGGAGGAGGAGAAGAAGAAGAAGAAGAAGAAGAAGAAGGAGTAGTAGTAGTAGTAGTAGTAGTAGTAGTAGTAGTAGTAGTAGTAGTAGTAGTAGTAGTAGTAGTAGTAGTAGTAGTAGTAGTAGTAGTAGTAGTAGTAGTAGTAGTAGTTTGGGTTTATATTCCCATCCCTTTTCCTCCTATAAGGACACTCAAGGTGATTTACAAACTCCTTTCTCTTCCTCTCCCCACAACAGACACTTCATGAGGAAGGTCGGGCTGGGAGAGGTCTGAGAGAACTGTGACTAGCCGAAGGTCGCCCAGCAAGCTTCCTATGTAGGAGCAGGGAAACAAATCCAGTTCATCAGGTAAGCGTCCGCCACTCATTTGGAGGAGTGGGGAATCAAATCAAACCACCCCACACTGCCTCTCACCTGAAGACTGGCATCCCTTAGTCCGCAACACTGTGCATGATTTCTACATGGGTTCATTGTAACCTCAGAACAGAGAAGGTAACTACCTTGCCATTCAAAAGCAGGTGAAACAGAGGCATGTTTGAAGAAGAAAAGCAGCTCACTCCTAATGTGAAGTTCAGCTGCCCCAAGGATAAATCTAATCTCCCTGAGGTTAAATACCGCAAAATGTAACACGTCCCGAAGCCCATTCAGAAATTTAAAAGCTTCTGCAAGGTACACAAAAGCTCAGAGAAAGCTATTGGGGGGTTGCTGTTGTTGAAAGATCAGCCGTAAAGTAAGCCATCCATCTTCCTAAAAATAACATTCGAGCCATTCCCTGTGATGATCCATGAATAAAACAGATTTCTATATCAAGCAGCTATTTGAAAATGCATCACCCGTCACAGAGGTGAGTCAGAAGACAGGGAAAAAATTCAGGCTCCTGTATGGTTCTTGAGCACCGGGCGCTTCAGAGCTGGCTGATCAGCCCTCTGGGTGGTTTGGGGCATTTGTGAGTTCAAAACGGTCATCTTTCTTTTTAAAGCTGTTTGGGTGGTTGGGTGTTTTTGTTTTACAATAAGGTGCAGACAACAATGCAAAAAAAAAAAACCAGGCTGACCTTTAGCTGGGGGAGAAAGTAGCCCAGACCCTGCTGAGTAGTGGAAGCTGGGAAAGATCTGGCTGAAGAAAACGAAGAAAAATTTAAGAAGATCTGGTCTCAATTTATGAACTATATGTCGAAACAACTAAAAAATTAATATGAATTAAAATAGATCAGCAGGAATCAGGAAGTAGTACTTTAAAGTAATGAATTGATTAGCAATCTACCTCCCTGTTCCAACTTCGCTCTTCTCTTTTCTTCACTCTTTTTTAAAAGTAATGTTGATTAATGAACAATATCAAGTTTAAATCTTGGAAGATTTAGTCTGAAAATGGCACCTTCGTTTAGAAGGCGTAGAAGGACTTCATAAATGAGAAAGAGGGAAGTCACCATCTTTCCTTTTTGTATATGGGTGTAAGAAATGTACTGTGTTTATTTTTTCTTCTGAACTATTGATGAGATTTTGAAAATGGAATTTTGTCATTTTGATTTTAAAGTTGAAACTTAATAAACATGAATTTAAACTTAAAAAGAAAGATGAAGAAGAAGAAGAAGAAGAGTTTGGATTTATATCCCCCTTTTCTCTCCTGCAGGAGACTCAAAGGGGCTTACAATCTCCTTGCCCTTCCCCCTCACAACAAACACCCTGTGAGGTGGGTGGGGCTGAGAGAGCTCCGAGAAGCTGTGACTAGCCCAAGGTCACCCAGCTGGCGTGTGTGGGAGTGCGCAGGCTAATCTGAATTCCCCAGATAAGCCTCCACACCTTAGGCGGCAGAGCTGGGAATCAAACCTGGTTCCTCCAGATTAGATACACGAGCTCTTAACCTCCTACGCCACTGCTGCTTTTTGGATCCCACCACTGGATACGTCTCTGCTGAATTAGCTTCTGTTCTGCCCACAAGTACTGAAAGCCCAGGTGTGACTGAGGGTATAAGGCAGGGATCCCCAATGTAAAGCCCACCCACTAAGTGATTTTAGAAAATGTGCAAGGAAGGTCTTTGTCAAGCAAGACTTCAAATGGACCACTGAGGATTTCATCAGCTGAGCAAATGTTTAAAAAACATTGCTTTGATACCAGCTGCCACCACAGCACAAGGAGCAACCATTTTTTCTAGCTGGATCTACCTCCTGTGGCAACCATTTTGCAACAGCCATTTTCTTGCTGTTCCTACCATTCTGTGTCAGAATTCCCAAGATCATTTAGGCTCAGAAAGGCTGGGGATCTTCAGTGTATGGCTCAGCAGAGACGTATCTAGAGAAAATGCAGCCCGGTGCAAAATCTGAGTTCCTTTCCCCCCCCCCCCCCCATGGGCGGCCACCCTCCCCCATCATGACCAAACAACTTTTTTTGCACCAGATCTTGAAGTTAGTGTATGGACCCGGTGGGAAGGAGGAGCAGCTGGGCAGCTTGAAAGGAAAGCTCAGAGAAGAAGAGATTGCATACGCCGTACCAAACCATACAATATCAGTTGTGTTTGAAAACCATACAGGATGCATCAGTCCTACAAACCAGTCTCTAAAATAAGGTGACCAGACGTCCCGCTTTTGGCAGGACAGTCCTGCCTTACACCAATCTGTCCCGCGTCCCGTGGGGTTTTGTACCTGTCCCGATTTTGCCTTCTGGGGCACTCCCGGTTCCCGCCCTGTCACAGGGCAGGAATCCGGGGAGCGCCCCAAAAGGCAGTGCGCTCCTGCGGCTGTGCACGCACGCGTGCACCCACCCCCCGTCACGGTTTTAAAAGGTGACAATCTGGTCACCTTACTCTAAAACCAAGAGAGGAAACCAGAGAACTGACAAATATGTAAAAGAATGAAAAATGAAATTAAGCAAGGACAGCCTTCAAACTGCATTTTCCTGGGAAATGTTTTAACTGCCTAAGAGCCAAAAATAAATGGCTTATTGTTTGGACCCTGGACTAGGAATCCTGATTGTTAAGATAACAATTTACATACCCACCAATGATGCCCAGCTAATAATGAAACAATATTCTAAAGCAGGGGCCACCAACCTTTTTGAGCCTGCAGGCACATTACAAATTCTGACGTCGATGCAGGAACAAAATGGCTGCCACAAAATGGCTGCTGCAAGAGGCGGAGCCAGGCGCAAAATCATTGCCACAGCTTAACCTCAGTAAGCCAGTGAAGATCCTTGTGTTGTGGAGCCAGCTGTTGCTAGAGCATCATTGAAATAATAATCCAACCATGAAATTAAATCTCCAATAGTCCATCAAAATATTTGCTGGGCAAAAGGCCTACCTGGCCACACCTCTGCCTTAAAACCCTTGGCAGGTACCTTAAAGGTTTTTGCCAGTCACCATGGTACCCAGGGGTAATATTTTGAATACAATGGAAGAAAAATGACTCTGCCCGGCTCAAAAGAAAAGCAATAAAATCATGACCTTTGATGGAAACGATTAAAAGCGTTACATTCAACAGCCAAAATATCAACAATGAAAAATAATGCCGTACATGGACAACATAAACACACAGGAAAAAAAGATCCCAAAATGTACATAAAAGATCACGAATATCTGTGAAAATAATATCCCTTCGGTGCAATCCTTGCAATTCAGTTGTAAGCAACAAGCAGACCTCCAGCAATTCAATCAGCTGAGGTGAAATGAAAGCTTGTCCTTCGTCAAAACGTTTGAATGTCCAAATAGTATGCTGCCAGTTTCTCTGATGATAGAGGCTTGAAGTGCTCCAGTTGCCAGATCTCACCTCGATAACCATATCAAGAGATAAACTGGCCAAAACAGAAGCATGAACAAATATCAAAAGTTGGAAGCACTCCAATTGCCAGATGATTTCGAATACCTTTAATGGCATATAAATAGTTTAAGATTAACTTAGCAAGATAATAACAGCCTTTACAACTTTACAACTTCTGACGAGTTAAAATAACACCATTTAAAAATTTAGCCACCGTTTCCAACAGCTCGTAGTTGTGGCTGTTTAAAAGATATATAACCTTCTGTTTATCTGTAATGCCTTCACTTCCATGCAGGAAGGGGATTATGTGCTTCTTCCTACCTATCTCATAAAAAGGACAATTCAACAGCATATGAGATACTGTTTCCACAGGACCCATGCCACACGGACATTTCCTTTCTTTATGTGGGATTCCAAGGTGGTGTCCAAGGCTAAAGGAAGAGGGCAGGGCATTACACCTAGCTAAGGTGATTGCTCTACGCCACCAGGCCTCAACCAGGAGATAGAGGTACTGGGCTACAATTAATCTATCCACAGGTATTCCCAGAGAGATCGGGGAACAGGTTTTATTAGCTTCCTCTAGCATCTGTTGAAACTCTCTGTCAAAAAGTCTCTTCTTGATAGCCCCATAGACCTCCTGCTCTGTTAGCATTAGCAAGTCCTCCAAGGAAATGCCCAACTCATTAAGTTTGGCTTCGATTTTAACCCACCACTGGGTTGTGTGGAGGATGGAGCGTCCCTGGGATGTATAGTCCAGTTCATCTCGATTAAAACAAATCCTGGCCCAAAACATGAATGTACAGCACCAGGCCAGAGTTTCCAGCCGATGCTGCAATTGCCAGATGTTCAGCCGGACGCCGTGCCAGGAGCTAGGCTGGCCACGTGTAAACATCAAATAGATGTAAACATCAAATAGTAGTGCTAACCCAGGTAAGTTAAACGCTTTTGACCATACTCTTTTTCAGCCACAACAATTATATACAAAAGGTAACAAGGCATCTAGCCCAAAAGTATAACTTCCGAAGATTCTCAACAGTGGAATGCACCGCCTCGGAGTGTGGTGGAGTCTCCTTCTTTGGAGGTTTTTAAAGAGAGGCTGGATGGCCATTTGTCGGGAGTGCTTTGATCATGTGTTCCTGCATTGCAGGGGCTTGGACTGGATGGCCCTTGGGGTCTCTTCCAACTCTTACGATTCTATGATTCAAACCAAATGCATCTAGGCATAATGTTGAAGGCCCCTACTGTAAAGCCACATAACCAAGTTAGCACTGGCCTGTGTAAAGTCTATAAAATCATGCATGGGGTAGAAAATGTTGACAGAGAGAAATTTTTCTCTCTTTCTCACAATACTAGAACCAGGGAGCATACATTGAAAATGCTGGGGGGAAGAATTAGGACTAATAAAAGGAAACACTTCTTCACGCAACGTGTGATTGGTGTTTGGAATATGCTGCCACAGGAGGTGGTGATGGCCACTAACCTGGATAGCTTTAAAAGGGGCTTGGACAGTATTTTCATGGAGGAGAAGTCGATTTATGGCTACCAATCTTGATCCTCTTTGATCTGAGATTGCAAATGCCTTAGCAGACCAGGTGCTCAGGAGCAGGAGCAGCCGCAGAAGGCCCTTGCTTTCACCTCCTGCACGTGAGCTCCCAAAGGCACCTGGTGGGCCACTGCGAGTAGCAGAGAGCTGGACTAGATGGACTCTGGTCTGATCCAGCTGGCTTGTTCTTATGTTCTTATGTGTAATACGAGGAGATGTAATAAAGTACTTCTTAAAATGTATTACCGCTCCATCCCAAATCTGAACTGTGACAATGTGTATTTCTTTAAACAACCCAAAGCCTGTCTTTCCCAAAAGAAAGAATGTCTATGTATGCTGGCTCTGATAAGAACCAGTAGAAAGTGTATAAAAGCATTTTGTTCACAGGCAGCCTTTTGCTTTGTGCAGATAATGGAACATTTGGCCTCAATTCACCTGCGCATGCCCACACAGCGCCTGGGTCTGTCCTGTAGGCAGCCTGTCTGATGAATGGCAATCATTTGGATCTGTGGAGGTTGGAGAGCAGAGATAGGAAGGCAAATTTAATCTCTCTGTTTGTTTGTGTGTTTGTTTGTTTGTTTGTTTGTTTGTGTCTAGGATGTCTTTATTCTTCTCTTCTTCCAAGAAGTGGTAAGCGTTCATCCCCTTCCAGGGGCGTAACGAGGCAGCCCTGGGCAAACTGTAGCCCTGGGCAAAACCTGAGTTGGATGCCCCCCCATGGGCGGCCACTCCACCACGACCAATTTTTTTTTTGCACCAGGACATTGGTGCCTGCAGGGGGTGCACTTTGAGACATATCAGCACCAAAATGTCAGCATATCATCAGGAGACTGTCCTTATCCTACATTCCAAGTTTTGTGAGGTTTGGTTCAAGGAGTCCAAAGTTATGGACTCCCAAAGGGGGTACCCCATCCCACATTCTTTGCTAAGGAGATGGGGGCTACCCTTTTGAAGGTCCATAACTTTGGACCCCCTGAACCAAACTGCACCAAACATTGGGGGTGCCATCATGACAGTCTACAGATGATCCCCTGAAATTTTGGTGCTGATACTTCCAAGAATGCCCTCCCTGCAAGAACATCCCGAAATTTGCCCAAGAATCTTTGTTCTGCATTGAGTTTTCTGCATTGCTGTCAATGGGGGTTGCAGGCTGGGGGGGCACATTTCTGAAGGCACAGTCTCAAAACTTTCAGGGTCTCATCAGGAGACTGCCCTAATGATACCCCCCAGGTTTGGTGCAGTTTGGTTTAGGGGGGGCCAAAGTTATGGACCCTCAAAACTGTAGCCCCCATCTCCTATTAGCTCCCATTGGAAACAATGGGGGATAGGGGACTTTGGACTCCCTGAAGCAAACTTCACCAAACTTGGAATGTAGCATAAGGACAGTCCCCTGATGATACACTGAAATTTTGGTGCCGCTAGCCTAAAAACTGCGTCCCCTGCAGGCCAAAAATGGAAAACACTAAAATACCCAAAAACGAACCCAGCATTTTGATGCCCCCCACAAGGTGATGCCCTGGGCAGCTGCCCACCTTGCCCAATGGGCATTACGCCAGTGTCCCCTTCTCTCCCTGGCAAATAGTTTTATCACTGCTGCTGCTGATCAGCTGATAGGATAGGCATCCTCGGTCCTTACCGCTGAGCAGAAAAGTTGCGTGTGGCACATCCATTTGCAAGCATAGCCCAGCAGACTCCTGCCTGCATAATTCTCTACTGGAGACTTGAGGGGAGGAGGCGTGGTGGTTTAAAATGAATAAAATGATAGCACCCTTGTGGTTTGCAAAACAGATGCGAATTTGATTCAATAGGTTAACAACGTTCACGGCAACAAACATTTTAATATGAACGCAACAACTTTATAGCTATAATTTAGATTTTAGATTTTATTAAATTTATATCCTGCCGTCCAGACCAGGGTGGTGCACACAAATTTTTAAAAACTATTTCATTTGCACATAAAATTCACTGAAAACAGGTATCATTAAAAGTCAAGATGGTAGACAAATTTGAGACTCTGGAAGATCGCCCAGCCCAGTGTAACCTCTATCTGTGGGTTCTGTGGGGCAGAACTTGGAATGAGTTTGCAACAACAAAATTTAAAAACAAAATGGTTTACTTTCTTAACATATAACATATAACATCAACATTTAACATCACACTTCAAGGTCCTGTTCAGGTTGCATTTTCAAGTCCTTATGTTTACAGTCTACTGATACTGCCAAGTCCAATTCTTCTTTGCAAGTGGGTTGGCTCCTGAAGACTCCAAGGGCTCGGTGAACAGGATTCAACATGATGAAGGTTTCCAGGAGAACTCTCACCCATCACAAACATAAAAACCCTGAAACCATAAACTCCAACATTTACATCATAGCAAAAATAAACTACCTTCCCACTAGTTCCCAACAACATTGCAGTTACCTTAACAAGGTGTTAAGGGCTTGTACAAATCAAGGTCCGAGTCTGGTAGCCTTGTCTCCTCCAAACTACATGAGCTCTGCAGCCTTCTGCTGCTTTGAGTCTCCACCCCTTTCTAAGTCAACCCATTCTGAGCATGGGGGTTACACCAGCTTGGGTATGAACCCTCCTTAAAAACTGCCCAAACTTGGGCAAGTCAAGGGGGGGGGGGCAACACAGAATGATAGTTACTTTAGAAGGCCATGCAGCAGAACCACATTTCCTCCCCCCACCCCCTCCCCAAAATACAAATAGTAAAATGGCTTGGGTTGCACATGCAACATTTCCCATTCAGCTAGGAAATGGCTCCCCTGGGTATGGGAGAAGTCAAATGCATGCATTTTGCTTGAGTGAGCGGATGTTGGTTGAGCTCACTGAAACAGCCCAACTTACATCTAGACTGGACTACTGAAAGGTGCTCCACTTGGGGCTACCCTTGAAGAGTGTTTGGAGTTGCAGCTTGTGCAGAATGCAGGCAAGCTATCGGGGGCATGTGACACAGATACTTCAGCAATTTATTGTTGAAGGCTTTCACAGCCAGAATCACAAGGATGTTGTCGACCAAATAATACCTGAAATATTCAAATCTTCTCCAGAATGGTGGGCAACGCTTTTGGCCTCACTATTCACTTATGTTAACAACACAGGCCTAATACCAAGCGAGTGGTTAACAGCTATAATTGTCCCCATATACAAAAAGGGAGACACTACTAATCCTTCGAATTACCGCCCTATCAGTCTCCTTTCAGTCACTGGCAAATTATACAAGGATGTTGTGGGTTTTCCGGGTTGTATGGTCATGTTCCGGCAGTATTTTCCCCCGACATTTTGCCTGAATCTGTGGCTGGCAGCTTCAGAGTCCTATTGAGACAATCTTCAGATGCCAGCCCAGATTCGGGTGAAACTTTAGGAGAAAAAACTGCTGGAACATGGCCATACAACCCGGAAAACCCACAACATCCTACTTCAGCAATTGCTTTTAAAATTGTTGTGTCCTATTGTTTTTAGTGGGTTTTCAGTAACCGTTTAATTCATATTGTAAGCGGCCTTGAGTTTCACAGGGGAGAAAAGAGGGCAATAAGTGTTTTAAATAAGTCAAACTTCAATTGGAGCCTTAAGAAGACAGCCAAAGGGATGAAGCCGTCACAGAAATGTCACATGGTGAGAACTGAGACCGGGAGGTTCACAGAAAGGTACCCAGTGAATTAATTGCAGCGGCATTTGAACCCGGGTTTCCCAGCAGCTCTAAAGGTTTTCAACTCCAAGGTAGTTCAGCAACTTCTCTATGGAGTTCCCTTATGGATAACTGCATGGAACAATTCTGTTGAAAGAATACAATCTGGCTTCCTCTATAAAATACTCGGATTACCACACTCTGTACCATATGCAGTACTATGCTTAGAAACTGGTCAGAACCTACTTGAAACAAGAGCATGGCTGAATACATTCAAGTATTGGATCAAATTATGTTTTAACGCTGATGTGCGCGGTTTAATATACACAGCGCGCCCAGACCTATTTGCCTCCGAATGGTATCAACTTCTCAAATCAAAAATTTACTCAATAGGTTTATTACTGACAACCAGAAAATTTTTCCAAACCTTGAAAAGTAAACTTCTAGAACAGGAATATCATATCTTGTTGGGACAAGCGAATAAATCATGCTCACCCCTCTCTGTCAGAATAATACCGGAACAGGGGCACATAGCCAAATATCTTGAATTATTAACCGAATCCCAACAGAGATGGATTATCACAAGGGCCAGATCCAATACATTCCCATCGGCCATTACAAAGCGTCGCTACTTATCCATCCCTCTCCAGGATCTGGTTTGTCCACACTGTAAAAATCAAGTGGAGATTCTTGCTCACACTATTCTTGACTGTCCGAGATATGTGGGCATCAGGAATTTCTCTCCCAGGCTGGCCCTAGACAAATCTGAAAGTGACTCTGACTGTTCTGTTGTGGAGCTTCTGTTAAACAACACAGATGTCACGCTCTTGGAAAAAGTAGCAAAATTTCTTTTACAAGTGACAGAACTTTCTAAGTAATGTATACTGCTATATAGTCTTCCTGTCTGCGCTTTGAATGTACTCTTGATTTGTATTTCAAAAATGTCTGGCAATGCTCTAGAACCTATTTTAAAATGCCAAATAAAGGTTGTTGTTGTTGTTGAACCCGGGTTCAACTCATTCCCCAGGAAGAACAGCTTATTTTGTACAGTCAAAGGCTTTCTCAGCCGCAATCAAGAGGCTGTTGTGGGTCTTCTGGGCTGTGTGGCTATAGCCTGCTAGTTTTAACTCTTCATGTCTTGCCCACATCTGTGACTGAGAAGCAAGCATTTATTGGCATAGACAGCAGTACAACAATAATAAAAACAGATTAAAAAGCATATACAATACAGGATATACATGTTAGGACGAAGGAAATCTACTGGCATTTAGTAATTTCCAAGAGAAAGTCATAAGAACATAAGAACATAAGACCATAAGAACAAGCCAGCTGGATCAGACCAAAGTCCATCTAGTCCAGCTCTCTGCTACTCGCAGTGGCCCACCAGGTGCCTTTGGGAGCTCACATGTAGGATGTGAAAGCAATGGCCTTCTGCGGCTGTTGCTCCCGAGCACCTGGTCTGTTAAGGCATTTGCAATCTCAGATCAAAGAGGATCAAGATTGGTAGCCATAGATCGACTTCTCCTCCATAAATCTGTCCAAGTCCCTTTTAAAGCTATCCAGGTTAGTGGCCATCACCACCTCCTGTGGCAGCATATTCCAAACACCAATCACACGTTGCGTGAAGAAGTGTTTCCTTTTATTAGTCCTAATTCTTCCCCCCAGCATTTTCAATGAATGCCCCCTGGTTCTAGTATTGTGAGAAAGAGAGAAAAATTTCTCTCTGTCAACATTTTCTACCCCATGCATAATTTTGTAGACTTCAATCATATCCCCCCTCAGCCGCCTCCTCTCCAAACTAAAGAGTCCCAAACTCTGCAGCCTCTCCTCATAGGGAAGGTGCTCCAGTCCCTCAATCATCCTTTATGCCCTTCTCTGCACTTTTTCTATCTCCTCAATATCCTTTTTGAGATGCGGCGACCAGAACTGGACACAGTACTCCAAGTGCGGTCGCACCACTGCTTTATATAAGGGCATGACAATCTTTGCAGTTTTATTCTCAATTCCTTTCCTAATTATCCCCAGCATAGAGTTTGCCTTTCTTACAGCTGCCATGCATTGAGTTGACATTCCCATGGAACTATCAACTAAGACGCCTAAATCCCTTTCCTGGTCTGTGACTGATAGCACTGACCCCTGTAGCATGTATGTGAAGTTTGGATTTTTTGCCCCTATGTGCATCACTTTACATTTATCTACATTGAACTGCATTTGCCATTTCTGAGCCCACTCACCTAATTTATCAAGGTCCGCTTGGAGCTCTTCGCAATCCTTTGTGGTTCTCACCACCCTACATAATTTGGTATCATCTGCAAACTTGGCCACCACGCTACCCACCCCTACTTCCAGGTCATTTATGAATAGGTTAAAGAGCACTGGTCCCAATACAGATCCACTGCCACTACAAGTCTGCCACTATCATACAGAGACAAGGATCAGGGTTGTCCAACAAGTAGTGTAATCTAAATAAATCGGAGAGATCGGGTAAATGTAAAGGAGTGAGATTCACATACTTGGATCTGATTTCCTTGAATCTGAGACAGTGAAGTAATTGGTGGGCCAGAGATTCAACTGAGCCATCGTTACACAGGCACAATCTTTTAGCCTTTTCTTGCTTATTAAATCTGTTATGTAACAAGGCAGAAGGCATAACATTAAACCTGGCGAGCATTATGGCTCTCCTTTGAACAGGGTTTATTAAGCAATACAGGTAGTGTGGGAGAGAAAAATACAGGGGGGAGCACATTTTCTTGGCTGTGGTGATTAGGGTAGAGAACTCTCTATCCAATAGTTGACCTTTTAATTTCCTATAAGCTTCTGAATAGGACAAAGGGCAAAGTGAATCCACTGACAGTCCAATAGAGGCAATTTTTTCTTCGATTATGGAAAACCAGGGGTTGGAATGGGTGACATCTGTGACTGGCATCTCCAGAAACATCACAATGAGAAGTCCTATTGAGACAATCTATCTCATGTTCAGTCAATCCCTCTCACATGTGGTCTTCCTCTTTTCCCATTTGTGGAAACAAACGCATCTCATTGCGACATGCCTCTGAAGATGCCAGCTGTAGATGGGGGTGAAACATTAGGAACAGAAGATACCAGACCACAGCCACCCAGCCCGGAAAACCCACAACAGCCAAGAGATTATTTTCTACTCCCATTTCATCATGTCCTGTGTCACTTGCCATTATTAAATGAAACAGCTCAGCAACACGCTCGACAATGTCAACCGTGCCATCCTACACTTATTAAAATGACAAAAAGACCTCCGTGGGTAAGGTGACATCTCGCTGAGTGACTCACACCCTGTTAATTTTCATTACTTAATTTCGGGTCTCCAGAAGGATCAAGGTGGAATCATGCAAACACCTTTCTAAATAATAAACACGTGGGCTGTTTTTTTTCTCCACGCTGTCATCAGGTGAGAAGCTCGCCAGCTCCTAAGACATCTCCTGCTCCCACCGCCAAGGAGAGGTGGATCATCAAGGCTGCTGGGTTATCTTGTGCAGGAGGTAAAAGAAAAGCAGGTGGAGAAAGCATGAAGAGGGTGCTAGTTCTCTAAATTGTGCATGCGTGCGTGCGTGCGTGCGTGCGTGCGTGCGTGCGTGCGTGCGTGCGTGAGATATGCTGTCAAGATCCTTCCAGCTCATGGTGACCCTATGAATCAATGTCCTCCAAAATGTCCCATCGTTAACAGCCTTGCTAGTCTTGTGGGTTGAGGGCCATGGCTTCCTTTACGGAGTCAATCCCTCTCATGTTGGGTCTTCCTCTTTTTCCATTTGTAGCTCCAGTTTGTAGGTAAAAGTATAAACGCTTTCCAGCTTGTAACGCCGTTATAGGTCTTAGGGTTAAGGCAAGGGCAGGGGCTCAGGCTTGCCTGAGTGTTACGTTTAGTTCTAAAGCGCATTACAAGAATAGGGCTAAGGTCAGTTTCACGTTTCAGGGATTTGAAATGCCATTGTAATGCCCTGCAACTGAACATAACGCTGAGGCTAGCCTGAGCCGCTCCCCTTGCCTTAACCCTAAGACTTATAACAACGTTACAAGGCCATTGTAACGCCGTTGTAACACCATTGTAATGCTATTGTAATGCCGTTGTAACGCCGTTGTAACTCCGCTATAACTCTTAGGGTTAAGGCAAGGGGAGCGGCTCAGGCCTGCCTTAATGTTACGTTTAGTTCTAGGGCGCAGTACGAGAATAGGGCTATGGTCAGTTTCACGTTTTGGGGTTTTGAAACGGCGTTGTAATGACTTAGAATTCAACATAACGCTAGGGCTAGCCTGAGTCGCTCCCCTTGCATTAACCCTAAGACTTATAACGGCGTTACAAGGCCGTTGTAATGCCGTTGTAATGCCGCTGTAACGCCGTTGTAACACCTTTGTAAAGCCGTTGTAATGCCATTGTAACGCCGTTATAAGCCTTAGGGTTAAGGCAAGCGGAGGGGCTCAGGCTTGCCTTAGTGTTACGTTTAGTTCTAGGGCACAGTACAAGAATAGGTCTATGGTCAGTTTCACGTTTCAGGGTTTTGAATCGGCATTGTAATGACCTAGAATTCAACATAACTCTAAGGTTAGCCTGAGCCGCTCCCCTTACCTTAACCCTAAGACTTATAACGCCGTTGTAACGCCGTTGTAATGCCGTTGTAACGCCGTTGTAACGCCATTGTAATGCCATTTTAAGTTTTAGGGTTAAGGCAAGGGGAGCGGCTCAGCCTTTCCTTAGCGTTACGTTGAGTTCTAGGGCGGAGTCTGATTTTGGAGTAGTGTTCAGTTTTAGATTTCGGGTTCTTTCCTTTTTTGGGAATAATATTTGACAGAATAATTTAAATAAAAATTATAAATTAAGATTAGGGTGAAGGCAAGGGCAGGGGCTCAGGCTTGCCTTAGTGTTATGTTTAGTTCTAGGGCACAGTACGAGAATAGGGCTGTTGTAACGTTACACTGTTGTAATGCCGTTGTGACACCGTTGTATCGCCGTTGTAACGCCGTTATAAGTCTTAGGGTTAAGGCAAGTGGAGGGGCTCAGGCTTGCCTTAGTGTTACGTTTAGTTCTAGGGCATAGTACGAGAATAGGGCTATGGTCAGTTTCACATTTCGTGGTTTTGTACTGCCGTTGTAATGCCCTGGAACAGAACATAACGCTAAGGCTAGTCTGAGCTGCTCCCCTTGCCATAACCCTAAGACTTATAACGGCATTACTACGCCGTTGTAATGCCGTTGTAACGCCGTTGTAACGCCATTGTAATGCCGTTGTAACACCGTTGTAATGCCATTATAAGTCTTAGGGTTAAGGCAAGGGGAGAGGCTCAGGCTTGCCTTAGTGTTACGTTGCGTTCTAGGGCAGAGTCAAATATTAGAGCGATGGTCAGTTTTAGGTTTCGGGTTCTTTCCTTTTTTGGGAACAATTTTAGACTGAATAAATTAAATAAAAATAGTAAATTAGGGTTAGGTTTAAGGAAAGGGCAGGGGCTCAGGATTGCCTTAGTGTTACGTTGAGTTCAAGGGCGCAGTCCGAGCATAGTGCTATTATCCGTTTTAGGTTTCGGGTTTTTGTTTCAATTTTGGGAACAATTTTTGACTGAATAAATTAAATAAGAATAATAAGTTAGGGTTGGGCTTCAAGCAAGGGCAAGGCTTATGGCAAAACCCTGAAACCTGAAACTGACCATAACCCTGTTCTCGCAGTGCGCCCTAGAACCCGATATAACACTAAAGGCAGCCGGAGCCCCTGCCCTTGTCTTAAACCTAACCTGAACTTATTATTTTTATTTAATTTATTCAGTCATGAATAGATCCCAACATTGTAACAAAAATAAATCAAATTTAAAAATTGGTTAGGGTTAGGGTTAAGGCAAGGGCAGGGGCTCAGGCTTGCCTTAGTGTTACGTTGAGTTCTAGGGCGCAGTACGACAATAGGGCTATGGTCAGTTTCACGTTTCGGGGTTTTGTTACAATTTTGGGAACAATTTATGACTGAATAGATTAAATAAAAATAATTAGTTGAGATCAAAATCCAACCTTGTGTGGCCTATTGTGACAACTCATAGAGGCGCTCTAGAATGGGCAAACTCAGGTCTTCTGACCATAACTGAAGGAGGTCAAGTTACTGAGACCTAAATGGTTTGGTTACTTAGCTGTTGTCTTCCAATAAACACAGTCCTTGGGACCACTACTTCCTTTAACACTGATTCATTTCCTCCCTAAAGATGTCACACCCTCTTATAAACCATCACTGCAACAGTTAGAGATACCAGGTCCCCCCCCAACCACTGGTGAAAGATAACGGGGGTATGATTGCCAGATCCAGATTTAGAGGCTCCTAAAGATTTTGGGATCGAGCCTGAGGAAGACAGGGACCTCAGTGGGATACAATCAGAGGTGGGATCCAGCAGGTTCTCACCAGTTCCCGAGAGTGGGTTACTAATTATTTGTGTGTGCCAAGAGGGGGTTTCTAATTGGGTCTGCTTTTCCGTTAGAAATTCCATTAGGTCCAAAAACCATAAAGTCCTGTTGTTTCCTATGTGGCTGGTTAGCGAAGGTAGAAAACGGGATAATTCTCCCTGTTGGGCTGTTTTAAAAACATGTTTTAGTAATATGGTAAAGTTCCTTGTTTAAGGAAAGTATCCTTCTTTTGATTTCTAGAAACAAAATGAAGTATTTGAAAGTATTAAGTATTTGACAGGCAGTCAATTAGAGGAGAAGTAGTTGTTTCTGTTGGCAGTAGACTATAGGACTTGCCATAATGAGTTTAAATGATGGACAGAAAGATACCAGCTGGAAATTAGGAACTTTTTTTTTACAGTAAGAGTTTTTTACAGTAACAGAGAAATTATTAATGCCCCGCCCCCGGAATGTCCGGCCACGCCCCATTGGCGCTACGCCACTGTTTGAATCCCACCACCATGGGAACCTGTTACTAAAATTTTTGGATCCCACCACTGGATACAATGCCATAGCTTTCACTATCCAAATCATCCATTCTCTTCAGTGGACCTGGCCTCTGTCGTCTGGAGATGAGCTATAATTCCAGGGTGCACTTGGAGTGCAGCTAAATAAATACTTTGCAACTGCTGAAAAGGTTTTCCAATCCTCAGCTACAAAAAGGAATTGGACAATTTGTTGAATTCACATAGCCTGTCCAGACACAGGACAAAACGCCTTTCCGTCAAATCTGACCAAATGTCACACTCCAATAAAATATGTTCTAAGGATTCGAGCTGGCTACAGCCATGCTTACAAACTGTAACCAAATGCACGATTCCTGTCAATTGGCCTTTCAATATCTACAAGAGAAAAGAATTTAACTGGGTCAGCATGAAGGCTCTTCTATAATGAGGGTTTGTTAAGTTTTTTATGTAGCTTGGGATTGTACAAGAGAAAGGGGCTCAAGAATACTGGTGAATATAAATGCTGTGCCCTCAATAAGGTACCTTTCCGATCCAAAGTCAGTACCGAGTGCCTTGTTCTGTTGCAAATGTTAATGCTGCTAAAGTTATATTCTGTTTGCACCATCTATTCCAGCAGATTTCAATCTTCGTCATAAATTCTTATTTGATTCAGCATTTCCCTAATGGAATCTCCCAAGACAGTTAATTTTAATCATATATTCCATGACCTTTCTTGCAAAGTGAACAGAGGCCCTTCAGTTCCATCTGTCTTACTGGCAAATTCCGTGTGTGTTCTTATTGTTAAGTTAGCAATGTTATATTTGAACTGGATCACCTATATGCCCCCAAAGGTAATGGACGTGAGGATAAATTTCTAATAAGTTCCAGCAGAGCTTTGCAGACTCACATTTGAGCAGAACTGCACTGTTTTATGTGATCTGAATTCCTCCAATCTAGAAGAAGAAGAAGAGTTGGATTTATATCCCCCCCCCCTTCTCTCCTGTAAGGAGACTCAAAGTGTTACCGATGGGAAAATAAACAAAATATTTTCCTGAAGTCAGGTTGCCTAGCTACACAGGCTCCATGCCTGGACACGGAGACTTGTGTGGTTCAGAAGCCTTCATAAGGTTCACAAAGAACGTATATGCATGATTGTGCCAATGCTATATGATTTCCCTTGTGTTTGTGTCATTCTAGGATGTAGTAAAAGCTCCTCTTAGTTAAGTTTATGCCTGTAGTTTAGGATTTTAGTTTAATAAGGTTCTTCAGTTAAGTTAAGGTTCTATTAGTTTTAAGCGAGCCCTGCCAGTAGGTAGATGTACAGTCCTGCCTATAAGTATAAGTATGTGTGTTTATCCTTTAAGGTTTTCCTAATGTTTAAGTTAGAAATGTTATTTTTGAAATTTGTGTCTGAGAATAGAAGCAATAGCCAGTTAAGGTCTGATATTAAGTGACAAGGAAGTTGACTCTGGAAGGCTGCTTAGACCAACGCCCAGCCGACCTTTTGACAAGAACAACGACCCTCTTTGGACTTGCTAATTGAATCTGTTGCCAGCATCCAAGGGTCACCCAGCCTTGGAAGATGTCACCCTGTTTTGCTATTGGACTGTTTGAAGTTTTACTCTCAGGATCCAGAAGCTCATTGGACTGTTCACATCCTTACTTTCAGGATCCAAGAATTCATTGGTTCATTTAAACTTGTCTTTGTCTAACACTCCCAAGGAACCACCTCAGGCAAGGAGGTGCAGGCTTTTGCTTCTGGGATTTGATCTCATCAGCATGTGCAAAAAGATTGTTTTCTCCCTTTGGTGTTATATTTTCTCTGTATTAGATGGAAGGAGACCGCCCCCTTCCTGGGTTTTGCACTGTGGGGGTGGGACTGCCCTACACCCCTTTTCTGGGTTACTGGAAAATGTATAAAGGAGCTGAGGCACAGCCATGTGGGGTTCCTTTCTGCTGAGCTGTGCCAAGAGATCACTTGCAATAAAATCCTTCCTGCTTTGAAGAAACGCCGGCTTCCTGCGCCTCATTAAGTTGCTGGGCTGAAATCACTTATTGTTACCTGGCAATTTGCGGTAACAAAAGGGGCTGACAATCTCCTTACCCTTCCCCCCATCCCCCACAACAAACACCCTGTGAGGTAGGTGGGGCTAGGGGAGCTCAGAAGAACTGTGACTAGCCCAAGGTCATCCAGCTGGTGTGTGTTGGAGTGCACAGGCTAATCTGAATTCCCCAGATAAGCCTCCACAGCTCAAGCAGCAAAGCAGGGAATCAAACCCAGTTCCTCCAGATTAGAGTGCACCTGCTCTTAACCAGTACACCACTGCTGATCCAAACTCTCTCTGGCCCTTTCCCCACTTACCGTTTGCTGCACGCTACTCTCCCCAAATAGCGCAGGGTCCAGCGGCGCTCCCCAAGAGTCCGGGCGGCGACAACGCAGCCGCCCCAACTCTGCCGCTCTCATGTCCCCTCAGCGCGCGTCATTTCTGGCGCTGAAGAAACGGCACCTTCTGATGACAGTGGGGAACATGACCCCGCGGCAGAAATCACTCGCCCTGAGAGTAGCGCGCCGCAAACGTTAAGTGGGGGAAGGGCCTCTCTCTCTCATTATTTTGTGTGTTCAACATGCGAAGCTACGCAGCCACAGCCAATCAGATTACAGTAAAACCAGCACGGGTTCATTTATAACAACTGCAACTTGGTATAAATAGGATGTGCAGAATCCACCCGAGGTTAACCAGACGGCTGCTAAAACTGAATGTTTCCCCACAGTCTGAGCATTTGTAGGCCTCTCTCCAGTAAGAGATCTTTCATGTCGAACAAGTATTGATCTCAAATCAATGCTCTTCTCACACACCAAGCACTTATACGGCTTCTCTCCTGTAAGGGATGGTTTGCGTGATGAAAATTTGGATCTACCGATAAAACCTTTCCCACGTACTGAGCAACTACATGGGTTGTTTTCTGCATGGGATTTGACATGTTTATTGCGATATGATTTAAAAGCAACGCTTTCCCCACACTCTGAGCCCTGAGCCCATTCTGAGCTGTGTGTGGGAGTAGATCCAGGGCAAAACCTAAGCCATCCAATTACAAAAATACTTGTTCCACACATCTTTTTTGGCCTAGCGCGCTCCTGTGTCCTTGAAATGATAGAAGCAGGACAGCGCACTGCTAGGAAGCAGCGTGCCACTCACTAAATCACTGAATACTGAAAATTCCGATAAGGCCGTCATGAAACACACTGCCGGAAAATCTTCACCACCAGCCAACTTTATTGAATTAGCAACGGCCCCAGTAATAGCGCTGAAACTGATACAATATTAAAATGGCACCGCATCGCCAGCAAAGTGGGTTTTAGTCCCTTGGGGATGGGGCGGTATATAAGCTTAAAAAATAAAAAATAAATAAATAAATAAGTCCTACAACTTAATAAATTGAGACAAATCAGATCTAAAACATGAGTCCAAACTTGCATGCAACAGTTCACAATATTTATTTATTTTTATTTCATTAATTTTTCCATTGTCGAAGGCTTTCACGGCCGGAATCACTGGGGTGCTGTGTGGTTTCCGGGCTGTATGGCCGTGTTCCAGCAGCATTCTCTCCTGACGTATCGCCTGCATATGGAGGATATGGAGGACTTGGAGCTGTAGCCAAGTTAACCTAGAACAAATTGATGTCATTGCATTCATCCTAATTCATTGTAAATCACCTTGAGTATTCATGGGAAAAATCAATAAATTTTATAATGTGTAAGTAAAAAAAAGAGAGACTCACTTAAACCAATGTTTGCTCATCCAGCTTCATTCAGTCTTGTTTCGGTGCAATTCTGAAATGTAAATTTCCCCAATCCTTGACTTTTGTACCTTTTCCCAACAGTACAGTACAGTAAACCTTTATTAGGCATAAACCTTTTCACAACATGACTTTGGTCCCTTCCATACATGCAGAATAATGCACTTTGAATCCACTTTTAATGCACTTTGCAGCTGGATTTTACTGTGCAGAATAGCAAGATCCATTTTCAAATAATTGTGAATGTGGATTGAAAGTGCATTGTTCTTAAGGTGACCAGACGTCCTGCTTTTGGTGGGACAGTCCCGCCTTAAACCAATTTGTCCCACGTCCCACGGGGTTTTTTAACTGTCCCGATTTTTGGAAGGCTGCCGCACTGCCTTCTGGGACGCTCCCCTTTTCCCGCCCTGTTATAGGGCGGGAAACAGGGGAGCGCCCCAGGAGGCAGTGCGGCAGCCTCCTGCGCTGCCGCACTGCCTTCTGGGGCGCTCCCGCACCTCCCCCCCGGTCCCGGTTTAAAAAGGTGACAATCTGGTCACCTTAATTATTCTGCACATGTGGAAGGGGCCTATATACTCTTTCTCTCCCATCTGGAAGCTTTCTTTTTGACCTATCCTGATATTGGGTTTCTGTACTGCCCTGTGCTTGTACCCAATAAAAACAAGGCATCAGTCTTCGCTATTTATGGCCTTAATTCAGTAGACCCAAACAGCCATCTTGTCCCTCCCTGGCAGGCAGAAAAAATAGTCATCTTCATCCTGATTATTTTTCTCCATAAAGGGAAACCTTTTCCTCCCAGTGTGAAATCTGAAGTCTTACTTTGTCCCCGGCAAAGTGGATGACCAATTTAGAGGCCAGAGTTCCACATATGTTAAATGAGGTGCCCTGTATTCTCTTCTCAAGATAATAGAGAACTTATTTTTTTAAAGATGATGTCTGGCAAATCCCAAGATGGAATTCATTATCTCAGTAACCACACGAAGAGGCCCCCTGAGCTCACACGATCATAAAATTAGCCATAAGGGACACATTTGTGGTCTTTTGCTTCAAACAAACCGATGAGGTGAGGCCCCCTAAGATGCAGAACTTGGATATCAGGTTAACAATTGCAGGCACTGGAAAATAAATAAGGGCTTTTATTCCCCCTGAGGTGAGCCAAGGTCCAGGATATTCACTCCACTGAGAAAATTGCCTGTCAAAGAAGTGACAAAAGTACATTAATCTTTAGCAAGAAGTGTTCTTGCTTATTTTTACATGCCGAAGACAGTTCTGAAGCTGTACGTCCCCCTGACACAGCCACAAAATCCTCTTGATCTGCCACTACCCCTTGTAGATGGACATTTTCGATAGGGGCTTCAATATTCATTTAATTTTTAATGCACAAGTACTTTGGCTATGGACTCCAACATCTGGGTGTTGCAGGTCTTGCAGGCTGGGTGGTCGTGGTCTGGTAATTTTTGATCCTAACATTTTGCCTGCACCTACGGATGGCATTTCAGAGGTATGTCAGGCTAAAGATGTCTTTCTTTCCATGGAGTGATTGTGTGGTGGGATATATGTTTTGAACACCTCACATGTGTTGGGGGGAAAGCATATTTACATGTGTCCAGGTGCAATCGTGTTAGCACGTGTCTGGGTTAAGTTTATTTGCAGTTATTCCACCCAGACACAGTGGTGGGATCCAAAAACTTTAGTAACAGGTTCCCATGGTGGTGGGATTCAAACAGTGGTGTAGCGCCAATGGGGCTGGGTGGGGGATGATGGGGGTGTGGCCGAGCATTCCGGGGCTGGAGCTGTGGCAAGGACACAGCCACTGCGCCGGTCCTTGGCCGGGAAACGAATGCACGCAGGCACAGGCTGCCACGCACGCCCGTGCACCTCCTGCTAGACTGCTTCAAGTTCTGCGCACTACTGCTGAGAGGAGGGGCATAACTAAGGCAAAAATCACGTGGCAAAATCACCAATTAGTAACCCCCTCTCGGCACACACAAATAATTAGTAACCTACTCTCAGGAACCTGTGAGAACCTACTGGATCCCACCTCTGCCCAGACACATGCTAATGCGACTGCAAATGCAACTGTAAAAGAACCCCACCTAGTTGATTCCTCCCATGAAAGCCTTCAACAAATCATTAATTATTTTTTAAAAACAAAATTGAATTCCTTATTTGATAGGCAAGACCTTACTATACCAGTAAGCATCAAGAGGTAAATTTCTACCTTCCCGCCAGGAGGGGTTATTTGGACATGGAAGAATGAGAAGCTCTCTTAGCAAATTGCCCCATCAGCTGGAAGGGTATTGGTAAGCCGGAAATGACTAGTTAGTAGATCTGTTATGTTAGTGGTGCGGCATCTTTAGATGTTCATGGATATTTATCAGCCCCTGCCAGCATGGCCAATTGGTCATGCTGGCTAGGGGCTGATGGGAATTGTAGTTCATGAACATCTGGAGTGCCATAGGTTCGCCACCACGGGATTAGGCCAGAGGTGGAATCCGGCAGGTTCTCACCAGTTCCCGAGAGTGGGTTACTAATTATTTGTGTGTGCCGAGAGGGGGTTACTAATTGGGTCCGCTTTTCCATCTCCACGCCCTCGCCTCCCCCTCTCTTCTTCTTTCTCATAGCCCGGAGCTTGCCGGCTAGTAAGAGGAGGGACCCTTGGGTCCAGGGGACTCTTTAGTTGTTTCTGTTGGCAGTAGACAATAGGATTTGCTATAATGAGTTTAAATGATGGACAGAAAGATACCAGCTGGAAATTAGGAACTTTTTTTTTACAGTAAGAGTTTTTTACAGTAACAGAGAAATTATGAATGCCCCGCCCCTGTCGTGCCTGGCCACGCCCCCGTCGTGCCCTGCCCAGCCCCATTGGCGCTACGCCACCGTTTGAATCCCACCGCCATGGGAACCTGTTACTAAAATTTTTGGATCCCACCACGGGACTAGGCACTATGTTTTCTGACCTTATTGAGATTCCATTAACATTTGTGTCAACGCCGGTGACTTGTGATGAAGGAGCGGAGAGGAAACGGGGCGAGAAGCAATAATACGAGAAGATTAGAGTACATAAAGTCGTGTGTTTGTCTCGTGTGACACAGAGCTGCAATTTCACTGTCTGAAAAGAGCAGAGAATGCCATGCCGGGGGGAAAGCACCTTAGGAGGAAAGAACCGGGAGGAAAGAACCTTTACCCACCTCCAACCCCAAGCGTCATTTAGCTCGATCCAAAAGTCTGCTGGCTATCAAAGCTAGTGACAAGCCAATGCCAGGTTATTTCAAGTTACGTTTCCTTTCCCCCCCAGAATCGGAAAAACACTTTAATCGAGGGAGCCGACAGCTGAAGGCTTTAATAAAGAGCTGTTGAATCCGGTAACTGCAAGGGACAAATTTGCACCTTTCATTTCTGGGGCCTGTTCAAAGAGCCTCATAGCCGAAAAGGGACAGGAAGAAAACATTATCTAATGCCACACAGCTGTTGCTGACAGTAGAAGAGTTTGGATCTAAATCCCCTTTTTCTCTCTTGTAAGGAGACTCAAAGGGGCTGACAATCTCCTCTCTATTCCCCCCACCCCTCCCCCCCAACAGACACCCTGGCCCCTTCCGCACACGCAAAAATAATGCATTTTCAAACCACTTTCACAACTGTTTGCAAGTGGATTTTGCTATTCCGCACAGCTTCAAAGAGCACTGAAAGCAGTTTGAAAGCGCATTATTCTGCATGTGCAGAATGAGCCTCAGTGAGATGAATGGGGCTGAGAGAGCTTCGAAGAACCGTGACTAGCCCACGGTCACCCAGCTGGCGTGTGTTGCAGCGCACAAGCTAATCTGGTTCACCAGATAAGCCTCCACAGCTCAAGCGGCAAGAGTGGGGAATCAAATCCGGTTCTCCAGATTAGAGTGCACCTGCTCTTGACCCCTACGCCACGCTGGCTGGCAGTAGGGGAACTAATGAGGTATCCAAGAGGCGTGAACCCACCACAGAATCTGATGGGTAGCCCTGCTGGTCTGAATCAGCAGAAAAAGTCTGAGTCCAATGGCACCTGGAAAGCGGCACCAACAAAGTTTTATTCTTGGTAGAAGCTTTTGTGTGCTGGCAAACTTCATCAGAGACATTGAACCAGAAGTCCCCAGCCATCATATATAGATCGAGGGTGGGGAAGGCGTTGCCTGGAATGGCTAGTTAGGTGTCAGGAGGGCCTCTTGTCATCAAAAAGGGTTCTGTTCTCTGTCATGGTGATGGGCCTCACTCTACTTTCAGTTTCTGATGGGATTTGTCAAGTGCCAGTAACACAATCCAGTAATGAAGGAGTTAATTGTTGCATGCTAATTAGTTAGTGAGGTCAGAAGTCAGTGACCAGGTAATTGATACCTATTGGTTGGGTGGGCTACATGCAGGTCTGCACGTAGGCTTTAGATATATCTTCTTTGTGTTGCACTCTGCACGTGTTCAGTTCAGTTCAGTTCACTCTATCCATAGCTTAGTAGCCATGTAATAGTCTAAGTAGCAAGCTGGCTGTTGGTGCTAGCTAGTAAGAAAGGTGTTTATTGTTTTTCTTCCAAGTTTCCCTTCCCTGTAGTAAGTAAACTTTATTTCAGTAAAGCAACTGGTCTCTGCCTCATTATTGCATTAACTCTGCTAATTAAGTATTTGTCCACACGATAGTTTCCCACTGTCTCTGTGCTTTGTAACATGACATGCAGTGATTTAGAATGCGCCCGTGTGCCGGATCTTCCTGATATCTCTTCACACGGCCTTGAGAAGTAACTGCTCTTGCATTCCTGTGTTGTATTGTTTTGCTTTGATATCGTGGGATAAGGGAGGAAGGGGGGCAGATTGTCGGGCATTAAAAAGGTGTTTGTGAAAGACAGTTCTTCGAATTGGCTTTCTCCGTCGCCCTGCTGCTGTCTGTCAGTAAAGGTTTCTGACTGAAATCATTGAGTCTGACATTGGTCTTGTAAGTAACTGAGTGTTAATTAAGATCAGATCCACGCAGAGAAAGCTGTGAACGGCAACAAACTGTCTTCTGGCGGACGCCGCGCAGCACAAATATAACATCTTTAGGACGTTATTAAAAATCCTTTTGCGAATTTTGTGTTCCCACAGCGCAGGAGAACACAAGGGTTGTCAGCCCAAATGGATCTTTGTTTCCACCTGCCTTATGGAGCTCTTGTCAATTTTACAATGGCTTCTGGCATTTTATGTGCTACAGGAGATTCTCCGTGGAGATCTCCCACAGAGGTTTCCTGTGCTCGCAGCTCATGTTTTGCTAGTTCACTGTCTTATATCAGTGGCAAAGTTCTTCAATATTGCTAGCAGGGTACGGAAATCTCTGACCGGTGATAGGTGATATACGAATACTCTGTATTATTTGCTACCTAGTTGGTTTTATTTTTTTATTGCAATATTGCTGGTCAATGACTGTAAATAAACTAAACTAACAGACTGGAATACAGCACAATAGAAGAGTTTAGAAACAGATGCCGGAACTAAATGGTGTTAGCAAATGTAATGAGATAAGAATCCAATAGCTCTATTGAGTCCTGGTGTTTCTGTTGTCCTGAATGTTGTAATAAGTTGTAACTCAACAGCCTCCCCCTCTTTATTTCTTATTTATTTCTTATTTATTTCTTCTTATTTATTTCTTGTGGTGGCGGCGGCGGCGGCGGCGGTGCTGGCTGGCTGGCTGGCTGGCTGGCTGGCTGGCTGGCTGGCTGGCTGGCTGGCTGGCTGGCTGGCTGGCTGGCTGGCTGGCTGGCTGGCTGGCTGGCTGGCTGGCTGGCTGGCTGGCTGGCTGGTTGGTTGGTTGGTTGGTTGGTTGGTTGCAATAAAACTGCTATTTTGAGATCCTGCATTGAACGTCCTGGAAGCCTGAGATCAATATGCAGGTCTTAACGGTACTGTCGGGGGCCACACACCTGATCCTTGGTCTCAAGAGTAGGGTCTGGTGCAAGACATGCTCAGACAGTCCAGTCAGCCAAGGAAGGAGAGACAGAGAGCGTCCAAGCCGAGGGGTTCCAAGAGAGCAGTCCAGGTAGGTCAAGGAACAGAGCGAGTCCAGAAGCAAGCGTTGTCCAAGAGAGAAGTCAAACAGTCTGCGGTCACAGCCAGTCCAGGGTAAGAACATAAGAACATAAGAACAAGCCTGCTGGATCAGACCAGCACTCTGCTACTCGCAGTGGCCCACCAGGTGCCTTTGGGAGCTCACATGCAGGAGGTGAAAGCAATGGCCTTCTGCTGCTGCTGCTCCCGAGCACCTGGTCTGCTAAGGCATTTGCAATCTAAGATCAAGGAGGATCAAGATTGGTAGCCAGAGATCGACTTCTCCTCCATAAATCTGTCCAAACCCCTTTTAAAGCTACCCAGGTTAGTGGCCATCACCACCTCCTGTGGCAGCATATTCCAAACACCAATTACACGTTGCGTGAAAAAATGTTTCCTTTTATTAGTCCTAATTCTTCCCCCCAGCATTTTCAACAGATGCCCCCTGGTTCTAGTATTGTGAGAAAGAGAGAAAAATTTCTCTCTGTCAACATTTTCTATCCCATGCATAATTTTATAGACTTCAATCATATCCCCCCTCAGCTGTCTCCTCTCCAAACTAGAGAGTCCCAAACGCTGCAGCCTCTCCTCATAAGGAAGGTGCTCCAGTCCCTCAATCATCCTTGTTGCCCTTCTCTGCACTTTTTCTATCTCTTCGATATTCTATCTCTTCGATATTCGAGGGTCAAGCAAGCAGGCAGGTCACGGTTGCAGGGAGTGGGAGGCAAACAGATGTGTTGCTTCCACAGAGACGGTGCACTCTTCAACTTCTGTTATCTGGCTATCCTCAAACTTTCCCTTCTCTCTTGCATTTCATCTCTCATACACTGGCACCTCTTTTCCAGTGGTGGAGAAGAGTCTGGTAGACTGGGAACAGTGGCCAGTTCTGAGGGTCCGGAGCTAGAAGTGGGAGGGGTAGATCACCAAGATCTGAGCAGTTTGTTTGTTCTGCTCCATTAATTCGGGTTTCTGCTCTGTCAACAGCAACAGGGTCAGCAGCCGGCACTAATGACTCATCAGAGGCTTCCTTCTCATCTCCGCTTGAGTCACCACGTTGGTGAGAAGGTCACGGTCAGGAGAGGTACCACTGGACTCAAACTTTTTCCCACTACACAAGTGAGTCAAAAACAAACTTGCATCAAGCTGATTTGGAGTTACATCACCTTGGTAAATGGTGATTATTGTAGACCTCTGTCTATTCATGGCTGTCCAAACTTTCCCCCCGACCACCATTGACTCTTGGGCCCAACTCTCTGCACCAAAAAGGCAATTATTTCCAGCTGGAAGCACTAGGGTTGCTAACCCCCTCCAGTTTGGCCAGGAGTTCTCTTGGAACTTCAACTGATCTCCAGACTGCAGAGTGTGCATTTCCCAGGCGGAAATGGTAACATTGGAAGGAAGATGTCATAAGAACATAAGAACATAAGAAGGATCAGCTGGATCAGACCAGAGTCCATCTAGTCCAGCTCTCTGCTACTCGCAGTGGCCCACCAGGTGCCTTTGGGAGCTCGCAGGCAGGAGGTGAAAGCAATGGCCTTCTGCGGCTGTTGCTCCCGAGCACCTGGACTGTTAAGGCATTTGCAATCTCAGATCAAGGAGGATCAAAATTGGTAGCCATACATCGACTTCTCCTCCATAAATCTGTCCAAGCCCCTTTGAAAGCTATCCAGGTTAGTGGCCATCACCACCTCCTGTGGCAGCATATTCCAAACACCAATCACACGTTGCGTGAAGAAGTGTTTCCTTTATTAGTCCTAATTCTTCCCCCCAGCATTTTCAATGAATGCCCCCTGGTTCTAGTATGGTGAGAAAGAGAGAAAAATTTCTCTCTCTCAACATTTTCTACCCCATGCATAATTTTATAGATTTCAATCATATCTCCCCTCAGACGTCTCCTCTCCAAACTAAAGAGTCCCAAACGCTGCAGCCTCTCCTCATAAGGAAGGTGCTCCAGTCCCTCAACCATCCTCGTTGCCCTTCTCTGCACTCTTTCTATCTCTTCAATATCCTTTTTGAGATGTGGCGACCAGAACTGTACTCCAAGAGCGGTCGCACCACAACTGCAATCTTTGCAGTTTTATTCTCAATTCCTTTCCTAATTATCCCCAGCATAGAGTTTGCCTTTTTTACAGCTGCCATGCATTGAGTTGAGTTGAGTTGACATTCCCATGGAACTATCAACTAAGACGCCACTAAGATGTCCACCATGAGCTCATTCCTCTCTCCAAACTTTGCCTTCCCCAGGCTCCATCCATCCCCACATCTCCCAAACTTCCCAAACACAGTAGGTAGTACCCACTCAAGATCTGTCACTGTGGACAGCCTTCAAGTAGGGTTGCCAACTTAGGATTGAGAAATTCCCGGGGATTTGAGGGCAGAGCCAGAGAAGGATAAAGTTTGGAGATGGGTGAACTTCCGCAAGGTATAATGCTACAGTCTATTTTCCAGCGCAGCCGTCTTCTCCAAGGGAACTGTTCTCTGTAGTATGGCCATCAACCTGGAGTCCCCCCAGATCCCATGGGGAGGGTGGCAATTCTACCCCAATGGGCTTTATTTTTTATTTAATCAGTTATTACTTTGAATGTTCTCTTCCTGTCAATGCGTCCATGGTAGCTTATAATTTTAAATAGCAGCCCTGTGGTACTTTCAACTGCTGCGGTAAAAAATTTGGTTATAAAAGAGATTCTTTCAATGCCAATATGATCCCTCCTCATTTTCAAACAGTCGCTTGCAGACAAAGCAGGTTAAAGGTCCTTTTGTCAACCATTCCTTTGTTCCATACCATCCCCAATTAGGTCTGAGCAGTGGCGTATCTGTCTAGGGACAAGGGGCGCCCCGGGCGCCACTCTTCTGGTCACGTGGGGGGCGCAAAATCGGCCCCTGATCGCGGAGACCAGGAAGTCCTGCTGTCTCGTCGTTTTCGCGCGCCTCGACCCCGTCCGAGGCACGCAAAAATGACGAAACAGCAGGACTTCCTGCTGCCTCCAAGCACCCTCAACCCCGCCCTGGACTCCTCCCTCCCTTCCTCCCCCCCTGCCAGCTGGGTCGAGGGCAGTGTGGGCGGAGCTGAGGTGGGCGGGGCAGGGGCAGAGCCTGGGGGGCATCCTGGAGACAATTTGTCTCTGGGCGCTATTTACCCCTGGTACACCTCTGGGTCTGAGCCAGACCCCAACAGCAACACTATAGCTAGTACAATGCTGGCATATTTATTAAAATGATATACTGCCTTCCCATTGTTCCAAGTAATCCACACAGCCAGTTTAAAATATAGTCAAAATGGGCAATGAATATTATCAGAAATCCAATGAGCAGCTGCAGTTGTCCCTGGGGAAAAAGGGGTCTGGGTATGTAACCTCTATCTGTGGGTTCTGTGGGGCAGAACTTGGAAGAAGTTGCAAAGAGCTAAATTTAAAACAAAATGGTTAACTTCCTTAACAAATAACACTTTTAACATTAACATTTAACATTAACAATTTACAGTCCTTTTAGGTTACATTTCAAGTCCTTATATTTACAGTCTACTGATAAATGCCAAGTCCAATTCTTCCTGCTGGTGGTTGGCTTATGAAGACTTCAGAGGCTGGGTGAACGGGATCCAAGATGATGAAGGTCCCCAAAAGAACTCCCATCAACTACATACATAGCAAGCCCGGAAACAATAAATTCTAACGTTTACAATATAGCAAAAATAAACAACTCCCTTCCATTAGCTCCCAACAACTTTGCAGTTACCTTAAACAAGGTGTTAAGACCTTATAAAGAATTAATTCAAGGTCCCAGCCTGGTAGCCTAAGAACTTCCTCCAACTTCACCAGTTTTTGCAGCCTTCTGCTGCTTTGAGTCTCCACCCCTTTCTGGGTCAACCCATTCTGAACATAGGGGTTACAGGTACAGTCACATATGCTTCAGTAAGATCGGGGAAAGACTACTGCAGTGTGCCCCAAGGGGCTGCCTTTGAACCTTGAAGATGGCTCAAAGAATTCCATTGGTCCAATATGCAGCTGTTTCAGCCTTTATACGAAAGCATGTGAACATCTGTAGCAAGAACAAGAATATCTCAACTACTCCCCAAGTGGTTGAAGTCACTCAAGATGATGGAAACCCAAATGAATTGATATGATCTTGTCTGCATGTATAAGAGACACGAAACACCAGGGGAAAAGGGTCCGGCGCCCCGGATGTGCGCCTGTGCGGAGGCGTGGCGGGGGCATGGCAGGAGGCGTGGTGGGGTGGGGTGGGGTGGGGTGGGGTGGGGTGGGGTGGGGTGGGGTGGAGTGGAGTGGAGTGGAGTGGAGTGGAGTGGAGTGGAGTGGAGTGGAGTGGAGTGGAGTGGAGTGGAGTGGAGTGGAGTGGAGTGGAGTGGAGTGGGGGCATAGGCATGTCAGAGGAGTGGGGCACACGCATGCCCTGGGCACAGTACCCCCCTCACTCCACCCCTGTGAAACACCACAATGATGTCAAACATTTACTAAAGAAGGAATTTGGCACAGGCTTCACCGGCACAAAATCCACATAATTTTCTAAGAGCAGTCTGTCTGAGGCTTCTGGAATTTCCCTCGAAGAGCCTTAAAATTATGTCAAACACCAGGAAGACACCGGGAACTGAGCTTTCTTCTACCTACATAAACCCACCCCCTTCACCTGCATATCCCCGCCCATCACTACATTTCACACCTAGTAAGCAACGGAGCCAGCATGGTGTAGCACAATGATGGCGAACCTTTTCGAGACGGAGTGCCCAAACTGCAACCCAAAACCCACTTATTTATCGCAAAGTGCCATCACGGCAATTTAACCTGAATACTGAGGTTTTAGTTTAGAAAAAATGGTTGGCTCCAAGGCACGCATTACTCAGGAGTAAGCTTGGTGGTAGTCGGTGGCTTTGCTTTGAAGCAACCGTGCAACTCTTCCAACGGGTGAATCACGACCCTAGGAGGGTTTACTCAGAAGCAAACCCCATTGCCAGCAACCGAGCTCACTCCCAGGTAAAGGATCATGCTTTCGTTCTTCCCATGAAAATCAGTAGGGTTTAACAGCGCTTAACAGGGTTACCTACACTGCTTCCCCAAAACTAGGTCTTAGGTTTAATGCTAGTAATCTCCCTGAAATAATTATTTTTATTTATTTATTTATTTATTTCTTAGATTTATATACCGCCCGATCCCCGAAGGGCTCCGGGCGGTAAACAACATTGTCTAAGCATCAAACAGGAGCAATCGTACAAAATATAAATATATAGGCTCCATCCCATAAAATGACTTAAAACTCATAAAAACAGCGAAACAGTAATACATAAATAAACAGATAGAGGCGTCCAACCCCAATTTAAAACCTACCCCAGAGGAAAAGGGGGGGGAGGGTGGTGGGGCTCCTCAATAAAAGGAGCCCTGATATAACTGCACCGAAACACGGAGCAATGAAGAGCGACAAGGGGGCACCATATCAGTGGCTGGACACTCCAAAGGCCCGGTGGAACAACACGGTCTTACAGGCCCTGCGGAACTCACCCAGGTCCCGCAGGGCCCGGACTGCTGGAGGAAGGGTGTTCCACCAGGCCGAGGCCAGTGCCGTAAAAGTCCTGGCCCGCATGGAGGCCAGCCGCATCATAGAGGGGCCGGGGACCACCAGCAAATTGGCCTCTGCAGAACGCAGAGACCGAGTTGGGACGTATGGGGTGATGCGGTCCCAACACTATTACACTATTATCACATGACGACTCTGTGCACGCGTGCCCACAGAGAGGACTCTGAGTGCCACCTCTGGCACCTGTGCCATAGGTTCGCCACCACTGGTGTAGCGGTTAAGAGCAGCAGACTGTAATCTGGAGAACTAGATTCAATTTGTCACAGTTCAATTCCACATGAAGCTCGCTGGGTGACCTTGGGTGACCTTGGGCGAGTCCTTGTTGTCTCAGGATGCTCTCATCCCAACCAGAGTCAGCCAATGACCTCTGAACGTCTCTTACCTTGAAGAACCTACAGGGTTGCCTTGGGTCAGCTATGAGTCGGCAGTCCTTCTCTACACAACAGGACCGCTAGACATCGGCTTGCTTCCCTGCCTTCAAGGATTGGCTAATAAAAGGTTATATTTCTTATTTTGTTAACCCAACACGCTTGATTGCCATCATCGATGGCTTCAAACAGGAGGGTCCGTTGTCATTTGCTGTCCTTCTGTCTACACTGCTTATTTCCCCTCTGTGTTACTAATGGTTTTTATTAAGGCATCATTCACCCTTTCCACCACCCTTTATTTTGTTCTAACTATAGAACCAGCTAAAATGCTCTATTTTTCAACCACAGCCTTATATAAGAGCAGGAATTACATGTCCTGATGTGAACCAGATGTTTTCTGCACTGCACAAGAGGGGAGGGGGAAAAAATTACTGACATATCAGTCAAAAATGCATATGCCCTAAACACATCTCCCCGGGAAGATTAGTAGACCACTACCTCCCACCCGCCCATCTTCAGAATTTAGATAGCCCGGTGACATTAAACTGCCGACATTCTAAGAGCTTTGTAAGCTGAAAAGAAAGAAGGGAGGGCGCAAAAAAACGTGGTCCAAATAAAATGTTGTAAAATCGAGCATTTTAACAACAAGACTGAAGCGTGTGAACAGCTCCATCTTGTTAAAAAAAAAAGCAAGGGGAAAGGACAGCTTGCTACAAATGGGATCTCTGGAGAAGAAAGAACCTCCAAAGATCTTCGCACACTAAATCTGCTTAAAATTTCAATGCAGTTAGATTTGGGGTTTAATTTTTCACATTTCTACTGAAACCCACTGAGTTTGTAAAAGAATGTGCATGCCCACCGACCGTGCTGACGGGAGGGAAAAGACGTTGAATTGTTATTGCCGTTTAAAGCACTGGAACATGAATTTAATTGGCTGCTTTGCATATTCATTCACCTGTCCTGAAGCTTTGGAATAACAAATTATTCCCAACAATTATCTGAAAGAATGTCACTGCACATCTCTGTTGTAAGCTTCTGAGGAGAAATCATAGGGTTGGAAGAGGACCCAAGGGCCATCCAGTCCAACCCCCTGCAATGCAGGAACACACCATCAAAGCACTCCTGACAGATGGCCATCCAGCCTCTGTTTAAAAACCTCCAAAGAAGGAGACTCCACCACACTCCTAGGTAGTGCATTCCACTGTCGAACAAAAGCCCTTACTGTCAGGAAGTTTTTTCTGATGTTTAGGTGGAATCTCTTTTCCTTCACCTTCAACCTTGATCCTTCAATCTTGATCCTCTTTGATCTGAGATTGCAAATGCCCTAACAGTCAAGGTGCTCGGGAGCAACAGCCGCAGAAGGCCATTGCTTTCACATCCTGCATGTGAGCTCCCAAAGGCACCTGGTGGGCCACTGCGAGTAGCAGAGTGCTGGACTAGATGGACTCTGGTCTGATCCAGCTGGCTTGTTCTTATGTTCTTATGTTCTTATGACTCCTGGTCTTAGTCTCTGGAGCCACAGAAAACAAGCTTGCTCTCTCCCCAACGTGACATCCCTTCAAATATCTAAACATGGCTATCATGTCAATACAAATCCTTCTGACAGGGTTGGGAGGCAAATGCGTGGTATCGTAGCATTTTATCCTTTTTTCAATACTTCAGGATTGTTTGTCCAACGTCGAGATGCTAGCTATGCAGTGACGCCGGCCAAGCTTAATCCTGTTTGTCTGATATTTTCAATTGTTTGTTCATAGATGGAACAGCCTATGGTAATCCTGGCTCATCATTCACGTTCCCCCTTGCCAAAGCGTCCACCTTATCTCCAAATATGCAAATCTGGCAGATGCCATGCGTTCCAAGAATTAAAGAGACTTTGCTTTGGGCACGGAACGCCGTTTCCTGTATTCTGGGATATCACTTGGGAACTGATGAGCGGGCAAAATCTGTCTTTGATGGCTAACCACCAAAAGTTCTGTTCTAAAGTACTACTGGATTAAAAGGGGAGCTGAACAGACAGATAGTATCAGAAGAAAGTCTGTTTGTGAGCGCACATGAAATTGGTCCGTGTAGATTATTGCTGTCTATTCTGACCACAGTTGTTCAGTCTCCCACGCAGGGGAAAGTTTGTCCCAATCCCTTCCGTCTGAGATCCTTCGACTGGTGATGCCAGAGTTTTAACTTGAACTCTCCAGCGTGAAGAATATATGCTTTGCTACCAAGCCACAATCCCTCATGTCTGCTAGCTTAGAGCCCCAAGGAACTTCTAAAAAGCTCCTTAAAATGTTAATAACTTTTTGAAAAATTCACAAATAGGGACAGGCATAAGAGAGGGAGAAATAGGCGTGTTGTTTGTAGTGATGGCATGGACACTAGCCAGTAGTGCTCCATGATCTTCATAAATCAATTTTAATCCAGGACCATATATTTTAATTTTTATTTATTTATTTATATATTAATAGATATTTAAACCGCTTCCCATCCCCTCAAAGCGGGCTCGGGCATGCATTAACAGCAGGCCTGCAACAACAATACATAATAACATTAAACACAGCAGGCTAAAAACAACATTTTACACATAAAAACTAGGGCTCATTCCGCACATGCAGAATAATGCACTTTCAAACTGCTTTCAGTGCTCTTTGAAGCTGTGTGGAATGGCAAAATCCACTTGCAAACAGTTGTGAAAGTGGTTTGAAAACGCATTATTTTGTGTGTGCGGAAGGGGCCTAGGGTAATTTAGTTGTGATTGGAGTTTTTGAAGCAACTGGCATTATTGTGCAGTGAGGTTTCGACAACCATGAGCAGTTTTGGGTGTTCACAAAATGGGCTGAGAAGTGAGATTGATGGCTTTAAATATTATGAAGTATAAACGCTGCAGTCTCCCAAGGTATGGGTAGATGGCATTGTGCTGTAGTAAACTTGCCAAATCTCAGCAGTTGCAATGGAGATCTTCTGGGAATCCGCCTCAAGTCACATGATCGAAGAAACGTGGGTTAGAAATGCAGTTACAAAGGGTACTTGGCCTGCCAGTCAAGGCAGGAAGTCACTGGCTTTTCTGAGCAACAAAAGATTGTAATTTGTGTCCTCAGAAAATGAGCTTTCCTGGCAGAAAAGCAACAACCCCGAGGACAGGCAATTTACAAATAACTAAAGTTTTCTCCCTCTTGCTTTTGCAAATGAAGTTGATCAAGTTCCAGTCTGTTAGACGGATATTCTGGAGGATAGGAGCCAGCTTCCATTCTCGATCTTTTGAGTTTGTTTGGAGGTTCTAGAAGGGGAGTGCAGCTATCCCATACCCTTGACCAAAGAACAGTACACTCCTTCTATCTGGGATGGTGGTCCTCTTCCACCGAGGGCACAGCTTCGGGAGGGACGCATGTGGAGCAGTGAGGGAGGAAGGGGGCACCCACCTAGCCAGTCAGATCAGCCTAATCTAGGCTGACCAGACGTCCCGCTTTTGGAGGGACAGTCCCGTCTTAAAACAATTTTTCCCGTGTCCCGTGGGTTTTTTGAAGTGTCTCGATTTTTGGAAGGCTGTCGTACTGCCTTCTGGGGCGCAAGGCAGTGCGGCAGCCTCCCACGCATGCGGCCGCAGGAGCATGGCCTTCTGGGGTGCTGCATGGTGGGAAACGGGAGCACCCCAGAAGGCAGCGTGCTCCTGTGGCTGCGCGCGCATGCGCGCATTTGCGGCCGCCCGCCTACCCACCCGTCCCGGTTTACAAAGGTGACCATCTGGTCACCTTAGCCTAATCAATCCTGGCAATCAATGGAGTGGCAAATGTTACAGCCAGATCACCCTCACATCTTTTGAGTTTAACATCCCAAGTTTCAAGGAATAATAGGGTAACATCTGGAGATCTCCTGAAATTACAGCTGATCTCCAGACAACAGAGATCATCTCCTTTGGAGAAAATGGCCACTTTGGTCAGTGGATTCCATGGCCCCTTCCGCACACGCAGAATAATGCGTTTTCAAACCACTTTCATAACTGTTTGCAAGTGGATTGCAAAGAGCATTGAAAGCAGTTTGAAAGTGCATTATTCTGCATGTGCGGAATGAGCCTGTGGCACTCTTCTCTGCTGAACCCGCCACGACCAAACAACAGGGAAGGAGGAGGGGTGTGGCGGGCGATTTTCCACCCCCACATGACTAAATGATTGCAGCCCAGGGACATTTGACCCCATATGTCCCCCTGGGCAGTATTCCCTTATACCACGCTGACAAATGCCTTGTGTGCATTTCTGTCTCTCACTTGATTTATGACAGCACTTGTATATTATCTTGTAATTAAGAGTGCCTGGAGAAATAATTTAAATTTACAATTGTAAATTGCATTACTGCTAATCCGTCACACCTTCATAATTAGCAAGTCTGGGGGAAAAAATCATTTCAAAAAGACATGGAAATGCAAAATAAATACAGAAAGCTGCTCCGTGGATGGATATTAAGCATGCGGGGGGCGGGGGGGGAGAGAGAGAGCAAAATCTGTTTTCCCCTCACCTGAAAGTCAATTTGAAAACCTAGGAGCAGCAGTGGCGTAGGAGGTTAAGAGCTCATGTATCTAATCTGGAGGAACCGGGTTTGATTCCCAGCTCTGCCGCCTGAGCTGTGGAGGCTTCTCTGGGGAATTCAGATTAGCCTGTGCATTCCCACACACGCCAGCTGGGTGACCTTGGGCTAGTCTCAGCTTCTCGGAGCTCTCTCAGCCCCACCTACCTCACAAGGTGTTTGTTGTGAGGGGGGAAGGGCCAGGAGATTGTCAGCCCCTTTGAGTCTCCTGCAGGAGAGAAGGGGGGGATATAAATCCAAACTCTTCTTCTTCTAAGACCGATTCACACGTAGGTATCACTAGCTCTCTTCCCAGTTAGCAACCTGCCGCTAAAAGCAGCAACTTTTCTTCACAGGAAAAGAAAAACATTTGAGATGGCCCGAGCTGAGACAGAAGTTTTTCCGATGGCGTTTCATCTGTGGTAGAACACAGGCAGAGGCTTCAGTTGGAGACGTACCAAAGAGTTTTCTGTTATAACTGTGGCTCAAACACACACAAAAATTGCAATGTGCAGTTATGGATACCAACCTCCAGCTGGGGCCTGGAGACCTCTCCCATTTTAACCTGGCCACAGTAATCCACGCACCGGTCACCTCCAGATTGGGTTATTGTAACCCACTATATGCTAGTGTAACCTCTATCTGTGGGTTCTGTGGGGTTGCATTTTCGAGTCCTTATATTTACAGTCTACTGATACTGCCAAGTCCAGTTCTTCTTTGCAAGTGGGTTGGCTCCTGAAGACCCCAAGGGCTTGGTGAACAGGATTCAACATGAGGAAGGTTTCCAGGAGAACTCTCACCCATTACAACCACAAAAAGAAACCCCTTACTGGGTCAACCCATTCTGAGCATGGGGGTTACACTAGCCTTCCTTGGTCTGTGACCCGGAAACTTAAGCTCATTCAACATGCGGCAGCCAGGCTCTTAACGGAACACCAAGTGGAAACCGGATCACGCCAGTCCTGTGCCAACTCCATTGGCTGCCAATCGGATCACATTCAAAGTGCTGGTGTTAACCTTTATGGCTGTGAGCAGTCTTGGCCCTGCATACCTGCGGGACGGCCTCTACCCATACTGCCCCGCAAGGTCCCTCCGCTCGTCAGAGGGAAACATGCTGGAGATCCCTGGCCCCAAGGATGGCCAGCTGGTTTCTACAAGGGCCAGCGCTTTTACAGCCCTGGCTGTGAAATAAGCTCGCAAGTGAGATCAGGGCACTGCGAGACTTGAATGAGTTCTGCAGGGCCTGTAAGACGGAGCTTTTCCGCCGGGCATTTCCATCTAGCCAGCTGGCCTGACCTGATATCATCGTTGGTCTCCTGTGGGTTCAGTGAGGGGGAGGGGTTCTGACATCTGTGGGTGTATTTTGGAGGGGCTGGCCGCGGTTCTATTGCCCCCCACTGAAACCGGAACTAAGCTGCCTTTTCCATCCTGGTAGGGCCCTGATTCCATTTTGGGCCCTGCCTCTCCTCCCTTCTCCTTTGGCCTTTAGACCAGGCGCCTGTGTGTGTGTTTTTAAACAACCTTTGTTGTTTAATCTGTATTTATTGTTTTAATTGCTGCTGAATTTTAATGAGTTAGATATTATGTTATATTGATTTACTGTTCTGGAAACAGTCATGTTGTGAGCCGCCTCGAGCCCTTCGGGGATGAGGCGGCCTATAAATTTAATAAATAAATAAATACTGTTTTACTAATCATTGGTTTTATGATTGTATTGGTTTTATGATTGGTTGTTGTTTGCTACCCTGAGCCCTGCCGGGGAGGACAGGGTATAAGTGGAAGTATAAAATAAAAAAATAAAAAACGAAAATCCATTCCTTTGGAGAAACTTGAACAGAAGCAGCTGCATATATATCTTTGGATCCCTGGGCCAGGGAGGGTTGCTATGGTGGGGGGAAGGCCTCCACTCCTCCACATGAAGCCAGGTGGGTGACCTTGCACCAGTCACAGTTCTTTCAGAACTCTCTCAGCTCCACCTATCTGGCAAGGTGTCTGTTGTGGGGAATCATTATGATTGAAGTCTATAAAATTATGCATGGGATCGAAAACGTTGATAGAGAGAAATTTATCTCTCTTTCTCACAATACTAGAACCAGGGGGCATTCATTGAAAATGCTGGGGGGAAGAATTAGGACTTATAAAAGGAAACACTTCTTCACGCAACGTGTGATTGGTGTTTGGAAGATGCTGCCACAGGAGGGGGTGATGGCCACTAACCTGGATAGCTTTCAAAGGGGCTTGGACAGATTTATGGAGGAGAAGTCGATTTATGGCTACCAATCTTGATCCTCTTTGATCTGAGATTGCAAATGCCTTAACAGACCAGGTGATCGGGAGCAGCAGCAGCAGAAGGCCGTTGCTTTCACCTCCTGCCTGTGAGCTCCCAAAGGCACCTGGTGGGCCACTGCGAGTAGCAGAGAGCTGGACTAGATGGACTCTGGTCTGATCCAGCTGGCTTGTTCTTATGTTCTTATGAAAGGAAGGGAAAGGAGTTTGTAAGCTGCTTTGAGACTCCTTACATGAGAGAAAGGGGGGATATAAATCCGAACTCTCCGTCTGATTGGAAATCAATTATTGCTATTTAGAGTAAACGCTACAGTGTGTTTCAAGCTTTTCCTCATTCAAGAGTGAAAGGCAGAGAAAGGAAAGGCAAATGGCATCCTCGTTTTCTTTCTGAAAATCATGTCTCCTGTTCCTGACACACGGTTAAGAGTATGAGGCTGGCTCTCTCGGCGAAAGGAAGGTTTCCGAAGAGCTCCGGCAAAGAAAGATCTCCCGGGAGATCAGCAAGAACGAGTCAGAGCCGCCTTGGCAGTCATTAGCAGCGCTAGTCGCAACGTGCTGAAATATTAAGCATGCCGATCTGGTGGACGTTTCAGCAAGGATGACATGGACAAAGTGCCATCAGGTTCGGAACACACGTTCAGAACAACCCAAGGCCTCGCCACCTGATTCTGCAGGGCACCAGGGAGTGTAAAAATGCATATTCCTTGTATCGAGTTATGTATTGTAATATTTATACCCTTTCCTGTTGGCTCAAGATGGCTTACAAGTAGTACTTGAAGCATTAGTTGCTTCTTTGTTTCATTTACGCCCCGTTTTTCTTTCCCATGGTGGCCTAAAAAGGCATGCCTCGTTCTCTTCTACTACATGTTATCTTCACAACAAACCTGTGAGGCGCCTGAGGCTGAGAGTATGTGACCCACTCGGAATTAGCCAGTGTTAAAGTACCGTGTTTCCCCGAAAATAAGACAGTGTCTTATATTAATTTTTGCTCCCAAAGATGCGCTATGTCTTGTTTTCAGGGGATGTCTTATTTTTCCTGTGTTCTGTTTGTCGGGCATGCTTCCAAACAAAAACTTGGCTACGTCTTACTTTCGGGGGATGCCTTATATTTCGCACTTCAGCAAAACCTCTACTACGTCTTATTTTCAGGGGATGTCTTATATTCGGGGAAACAGGGTAATATAGAACTCCATGGAGGAAGCATTTTATTTCCTGCCTCAAAACGTTTTAAAAGGACCTTGTGCTTTCCTTAGTGTTTCTCATCCTTTGGAGAAGCAAACTGTCCAAATGTATAGATGGGTGGGGAAGAGGAAGAAGAGGAGGAGGAGGAGTTTGGATTTATATTCCACCTCTCTCTCCCATAAAGACACTCAAGGTGGCTTACAAGCTCCTTTCTTTCCTCTCCCCACAACAGACACCTTGTGAGGTAGGCGGGGCTGAGAGAGTTCTGAAAGAACTGTGAATAGCCCAAGATTACCCAGGAATGTAGGAGTGCAGAAACACATCTGGTTCACCAGATAAGCCTCCGGCACTCAGGTGGAGAAGTAGGGAATCAAACCTGATTCTCCAGATTAGAATCCACCAGCTCTTAACCACTACACCATGCTGGCTCTATGACATGATTTAAAAAGACATGGGCTGTTTCTATCGGTGACGGGGGTTGGGTCGGGCGACTCCACGCTTCAACCCCTGGGACTACTGTTCGCATGAAGGTCCCAGAAACAGCCGGAAGACGGGCGCCGCTGGAGCCGCCACAATACTTACCGACGAGACGAGTCCGCCATCCGGTGATCGCCGGTGTCTGGGGACGCCTTTGCCCTGTGTGAGTGCTCCGCATCGCAGGGCAGGGCGCACCCCAGGCTCGGCGACGCCGCCAGACGGCCACGGACACGCAGGTAGAGGCGGAAGGGGAGGGCTCTTTGAGCCACTGCTGTTCGCGGCAGCAGCCTTCTGGCCACCGCTTTTTCCCATAAACCCTCACTTTAGAAACGGCGGCTTCACGCCGCTTGGCTAAGCCACGCAGCTGTGCCCCTGTGCGACCCCTGGGGCTTTTGCCATCCCCAGGGTGCCATAATCCGCCCGTGCGGAAAGGGCCATGGTTAAAAATGGCTGCTGTTCTCACATCTCCTATGGTCTGACGCCATCCCTCAAAAAACAGGAGTCAAATATAGGTGGTCCAGAATGTTAAAATATTGATCTCAGCCCAACATTTCTCCGCTTCCAAGAGGAAGTCTGTCATGTGAGCCCCAATCTATTATCCTCCCTAGCATAGCAGTTCTCTTGCAAAGTGTGTACTGAGATGCCAAACTCACTTTTTCATTACAGGTTCTCAAATGTCAAAAAGGAGAATATTGTCTTGGAACACAGGAATCCCCAAAGGAACTTGGGACGGCTTTGCAAGCCATCCACCCCCAAATGCTTTTGACAGCTACGGACAATATCTCAGCCAACATCTCCTTGAACTCTTTTCTATTAATCCAGTTCCTTCATCACCTTCCCTTTTTGCAGGGATTTTCAGATCTCATTTCTTGGTTGGTCCCCGCCCCCAATTCTATTTTTCTCACAGTTCTTTTCTCTCATGGATACCATCCCTCTCTTGACATAACTCCTTGCATTATGTAAAAATCCTTGGAAGGTCAGGTGTAAGGAATAGATGTCAGGAATGAATCAGCTGACATTTGCAAATCACTTGGCATCAGTTGAGCTGAATCACTGTTGTAAACAGCTCCCCAAAACTACAGCGTTGCGGCAATTAGCTTGCTAGCATTTGAAACCAATTAACACTTCTTGCTGTATATGTTTATTTTAAAATTGCGTACTTTCTCTTGAAGACTTCCCTTTGTTGTAGCCTCCTGCAAAGTTCCTCCAGCTAGAACCCCACAGCTAGAAAGGTGAGAAAAGTCAACATTTCAACCACCATTCATGTTACAAGCATTACCGAACATCTGATATTAGCAGATAAACTGGAGAACTCATTCCACTGACAATTATTATGGGCTTTGGGGCCTTTACTACTTACTTGGAGGCTGTTTGCATCACAGTGGAGTTTTCCCATAATTTTCTGCTCTCCAAGAGATTCCTCTCCTGCAGAGATGTCTCTTGTCCCCTTATGGTGCAATGCACTCATTCTGAGCTCCACTCAGCAGAGAAAAGGGAATCCAAAACAACAGCTTTTGTTTGGAAGGAAGGCACCTCTTGCAACCACCAGCTTTACTTACTTACTTACTTACTTACTTATTTGTTTAAAGCATTTATATCCTGCATTTCTACAGCCATATTTAACGTGGCATGCAAAGTGGATTAGCTAACACACAAGAACTAGAAACTGAAACAAAAGCTCCACCCAGTTAGACCCAAAATAAAAAACACAGATAATAGGGGAGGAGCAGAATGTTTCATTACATACATATATACAAAATAAACATGCCACACTAGCGGAGACTTTTTGTCTACACTGTTGCTTTCAACGGGGTCCTTTTCTTCTTATCTAAAGGACTCCTGCTAGTCCAACAGGGCCAAAAGTTTAAATCCTGTATGCCTTGTTGTTTTCCAGCAAAGTCCCCCCCTCCCCTAATCCCTTGTTCTAGCATTAGACTGATCCCTTGATCCAGTATTAGACCAGCAATGTATTAAGGAGAATGTTAGCAAAACAAAGTGGCCAAAGACAGTTATGGGATCTCTGCACTGTGCAAAATCCATTTCTCTCTTACCTGGTTTCAAAGGGTAACCGTATTGCTCTTCAACAGAACAGCAGCACTGTAAAGACTAATGAGATTTTCCGCATATAAGCTTTGGAGACTTAAAACTCCCTTCACGAATCTCTTTCCTAGATTATTGAAATCACACAATGTTGCATTTATGTGCATTTGGGGGGTTAATTTTCCAGGCTATGGAGAAAAAACAAGAATATGGATGAAGGAAGACTAGATGTAAGCACAATCGATAAAACTAACCAAGAGCAGCAGATATTATCACTTGCCTTACAACCTTCAATGCCCCTCTTAACTTATAGTATTGTTCGTGATTTTTTAAAACGTGGCCTTTTTAAAATCAATTGTGCCTGGACTTTTGCTTCTCTGGTGTCTAGGAAAATCTTCTCATCTGCTCTTCTCAGAAGAAGACCGTCTGGAGCGAGAAGAGAATTCCTCAACACCATGAGCTACATTCACGATCTCAAGAGTACAATTTTAGCCCGCAACATATGGCTGGCCACCACCTGCCAAGTCTACACGTATGCTGTTTACTGTGATTAAGAATTGAATGTCACTTCTGCTAACAATCTGCAGTCCTCGAGTTACTTCATCCCCCTTCCAAACATCTGTTACGTTTTTTTCCCAGTCAGTTTTCTAGAGCGACTCACTCTCTGAAACTCTCAAAGACCATTTATTGCTTTCACTACTTACCCCACGGCTGTTTGCTTCGCAGTGGGTTTTTCTCATGGTTTTTTGTTTAGACCAGATTTTTTTTCTTGCAGAGTGTTCCTAGCCACCATTTTGCAAGGATGTAGCCACCTGTACCAAGGTCCTGTGAGCTGTAAAATACAGTTAACCGAGTGCCTTTTCTTCTTGTCTGTCAGCAGCGGAAGACTTTTCGTTTGGTTCAGCATTATGAACAGAGAACTCCAGCTTCAGGGAACTACAATTCCCCATCAGTTCTCACAGCATGGTCAATTGGCCATGCTGGTAGGGGCTGATGGGAATTGTAGTTCCTGGAATGATCTGAGAGCCGCAGGTCTACTCCTGCTGCTTTAGAAGAAGAAGAAGAAGAAGAGTTTGGATTTATATCCCCCCTTTCTCTCTCCCTGTAGGAGATTCAAAGGCTTTATAATCTTCTTGCCCTTCCCCCCTCACAACAAACACCCTGTGAGGTAGGTGGGGCTGTAAGGAGAGCTCGAGAAGCTGTGGCTGACCCTAGCCCAAGGTCACCCTTGGCAGCTGATGCAGGTGGAGTGTGTACAGGCTAATCTGAATTCCCCAGATAAGCATCCACAGCTCAAGCGGAAGAGCTGGGAATCAAACCCGGTTCCTCCAGATCAGAGTGCACCTGCTCTTAGCCACTGCTCTTAGCCACTACGCCACTGCTGCTCTTTAATGACATGTTTTATACATGTTTTCTTTGTGGGTTTTAACTGCTTTTATGAGGAGGTCTATAGTGTTCTGTTTTTTAATTGTTAGCCACCTGGGTGGCCCTGTTTGGGCCAAGTAACAGGTTTTAAATTTTGTAAATAAACAAATAAAACATACTGGGGGGGGGGGCGGCGGGTAGGGTAAGGTTCCTGCTCCCAAAGTCTTTTGAAATTTTCCCGGGGTGGGGAGGTGGAACTGGAAACTTGGGAGAGCCCTAAATGAAACACATTTTATCTCTCAGAGGGAGCGAACTGCTTTTTAAGAGGTTTTACTCACTCAAAACTTGCTGTATGAAGATGCTTATGTAACCTCTGCTTGTGGGTTCTGTGGGGCAGAACTTGGAAGGAGTTGCAAAGAACCAAATTTAAACAAAACAGTTTACTTCTCTTTACAAATAACATTAAACATCAACATTTAACACATAATTCAAGGTCCTGTTCAGGTTGCATTTCAAGTCCTTCTAGTTACAGTCTACTGATACTGCCAAGTCCAATTCTTCTTTGCAAGTGGGTTGGCTCCTGAAGACTCCAAGGGCTTGATGAACAGGATGCAACATGATGAAGGTTTCCTGGAGAACTCTCACCCATTACAACCACAAAAAGAAACCCTTAACAAGGTGTTAAGGGTTTATAGAAATCAAGGTCCGAGTCTGGTAGCCTTGTCTTCTCCAAAGAGCTCTGCAGCCTTTCTGCTGCTCTGAGTCTCCACCCCCTTACTGGTTCAACCCATTCTGGGCATGGAGGTTACATTTACACAAGAGTATTTACAGCATTAGGTAATGATAATTCCAGTCGAGCATCCGTGTTCATTCCAACACATATTTAAAAGGTGCTCCTTTCATGTTTATCTAATATATCTATACCTTGTTTTTTTCCCCAAATGGGGGCCCAAAACTATTTAAAGCACAGTTCTCCCCTCCGTTTCATCATGACAATAGTCACAATAATCACCTTATTAGGTGGAAGGTTGCCAGCTTTGGGTTGGGAAAACCTGGTCATTTGAAGGGCAGGAGTCTAGGGCAGGAGGTGTTTGGAGAGGGGCGGGGCCTCCATGAGGTAGAATACCATAGAGTCCACCCTCCAAGGCAGCCATTTTCTCCAGAGGAACTGATTTTTGTCATCTGGAGATAAGTTGTAATACTAGGAAGTCTCCCTCCATCACGTGGAGGTTGGGAAGCCAATTTGGGGGAGAAGTAGGCGAGCACCAAGGAACACACGTGGTCAACGGGACCACACGGAGGATCCCTGCTGTAGAGGTTGTGGGGAAGAAGAAATGTTGAGATTCGATCTGTCAGGCCTATTCCTATTCCTGCTCCAAATGGCAGCAGGAGATTTTTTTTAAAAAACAGCAATGTCACCAACATTGCTATATAACTTTAGGGCCCAACCCTGAAGTGGCAAAGGGTAGCTCTAGGAATCGCTGGAAACTCTATGGTAAAACTTTGCCCAAAAGACTTCTGTTGGACAGAGATGATATTTCCGGCAATGCTTGGAGTGGGAGGGGTGATTTGGGATCATGACTCCCAGAGTCCTTTTCTCCCATGAGTTCCAGGGTCATATTTGCACGGATCTTGCATTAATCATAGAATCATAGCGTTGGAAGAGACCCCAAGGGTAAGGTGACCAGATGGTCACCTTTGTGGTTCCAGACCCGGAGCTTAGCTGACGTTGCTACAAGCATCAGTCTCAGGAAAGCGATCGTCTGGAAGCTTGCCGCTTCCGCCCTCTGTGACAGGGCTGCGCAAACGGTAAGCCCCAGAAAGCCATGCAAGCGCCCTGCGTCAAAGAGACCAGCTGGAGGCTGCCACGACTGCCTTATGCCTAGAAGGCAGTGCGCGCAGCCTCCCAAAAAAATTGGGACAATGTGGAAGAACCAGCGGGACAAATTGTTTAAAGCATGGACTGTCCCGGCCAAAAGCGGAGCGATCGCCTTGGTCAGCCTACCCAAGGGTCACCATCAAGTCCAACCCCCCTTGCAATGCAGGAACACACAATCAAAGCACTCCTGACAGATGGCCGGCCAGCCAGCCTCTGTTTAAAAACCTCCGAAGAAGGAGACTCCACCACACGCCGAGGTAGTGCATTCCACTGTCAAACAGCCTTTGCTGTCAGGAAGTTTTCCCTGATGTTTGGGTGGAATCTCTTTTCCTTTAACTTGAATCCATTACTCCTGGTCCTGATCTCTGGAGCAGCAGAAAACAAGCTTGCTCCCTCCCCAACATGACATCCCTTCAAATATCTAAACATGGCTGTCATGTCACCTCTTGACCTTCCCTTCACCAAACCACATTCTGTCATGTGTACATTCAGTCATGTTCAATGTAGCAAAATGCAAAGTGATGCACATAGGGGCAAAAAATCCAAACTTCACATACATGCTACAGGGGTCAGTGCTATCAGTCATGCCAGACCAGGAAAGAGGATTTTACGCCTTAGTGATACAGTTCCATGGGAATGTCAACTCAATGCATTTTGGGCAGCTGTGAAAAAAGGCAGACTCTTTTATGCTGGGGATCATTAGGGAAAGGAATTTGAGAATAAAACTGCAAAGATTGTCATGCCCCTTATATAGCGCAGTGGTGCTACTCACACTTGGGAGTACTGTGTCCAGTTCTTGGTCGCTGCATCTCAAAAAAGGATATTGAGAGGAGATAAGAAAAAGTGCATGAGAAGGGCAACGAGGATGATTGAGGGACTGGAGCACCTTCCCTATGAGGAGAGGGGGCTGCAGCGTTGGGGACTCTTTAGTTTGGAGAGGAGAAGTCGGAGGGGGATATGATTGAAGTCTATAAAATTATGGTCATGGGGTAGAAAATGTTGACAGAGAGAAATTTTCTTCTCTCTTTCACAACACTAGAACCAGGGGGGGGCATCCTTGAAAAATGCTGGGGAAGAATACCTGTGACTGGAATTCCAAAGGAAACACTTCTTCAATGCTAAACGCAGGATTGGTGTTTGGAATATGCTGCCACAGGAGGTGGTGATGGCCACTAACCCTGGATAGCTTTAAAGGGAGCTTTGGACGAAGATTTTATGGAGGAGAAGTCGATTCATGGGCTACTCTCAATCTCTGATCCTCCTTTGATGCTTGAGATTGCAAAATGCCCCTTTAACAGTCCAGGTGCTCAGGAGCAGCAGCAGCAGAAGTCCATTGCTTTCACACCCTGCATGTGAGCTCCCAAAGGCACCTGGTGGGCCACTGCGAGTAGCAGAGAGCTGGACTAGATGGACTCTGGTCTGATCCAGCTGGCTTGTTCTAAAAAAAAAAAGACTGGGGACGGGTCACCAAGGGGACTTCCAACCGGTCCCCTCTTGTTTCTTTCCTCACTGGAACAAAATGCCTCTCCGCTGCTCATGGTTCACCCCAATTCATTATCTGTGGCCTCTTCAGAAGCGGAGAGCCACAAAACAGATGTGGAATGTCACAAGCAACAGCTACGCTATGACTCCCCGCTGAGTGACCGCCTGCAAGGCACAGGGGGATTCATTCTCTGCTCTAAGTGCTTGATCCGAGGGGGGTTCCTTGTATTACTATATTTGGTCATTCTGGTTTTTTTCTTGAAAGGTCCAAGGCAAGTTATTCTGTCAATAAAGCAGGAATGTGCAGATTACATTAATCAGTTTGAGAGGCTGTTTTGTAGCCACAGAAACACCAAAAACAGACAAAACTGCTGTCAAGAGTTTCACCTCTTAAAAAAAATACTTTTCCATTTTAGACACTTTTAAACTCGTCCCTCAGCAGTATAACTCTTGTGGAGGATCATGGAAGTAGCCATTAAACAGTCAAATGATGAAACAATCAATCGGTAAAGTACCTCAGTAATTTATGCCAGTCAAGCATAGCCCAGACATTTTGTCTAGCAGGCCTTTCTGTTAAGGAGGCATGAACAGCATTGACCAGTTTATTAATTCAGCACATTGATTGCTAAACAGGCCCAAAATAAAAAGATCAGGGAATTTCCTCGGTAGTGATACTGTAGGAATTTCCCAGGGTCCCTATGTCATTTACCATAGAAATTATGGGAAATTCCTAGAGTGTCATCCAAAGTCACATCACATCCTCCATGAACCTCCACAGGCGTCACCTTCAAAATCTCCTGGCATTAGTCAATGCTGTGCAGCCAGCAGCCCTGTGTGGGTAACTTCAAATGTCCGTGTGTTTGGTACAGTCAGAGGTTGTGATTCAAGCGCATTATTTTCATTGCTCCAGGCCTCCAGAATGGGCTTTCATAGAAGAAGAAGAAGAAGAAGAAGAAGAAGAAGAAGAAGAAGAAGAAGAAGAAGAAGAAGAAGAAGAAGAAGAAGAAGAAGAAGAAGAAGAGGAGGAGGAGGAGGAGGAGGAGGAGGAGGAGGAGCTTTCATTCTCCTTTGGTGTTTGAGTGTGTAAAGTGTCATCAAGTTGCAGCTGATTTCAGGTCACCCAGTAAGGTTTTCAAGGCAATAGATCAGGGGTAGGGAACCTGCGGCTCTCCAGATGTTCAGGAACTACAATTCCCATCAGCCTCTGTCAGCATGGCCAATGGCCATGCTGACAGAGGCTGATGGGAATTGTAGTTCCTGAACATCTGGAGAGCCGCAGGTTCCCTACCCCTGCAATAGATCAACGGAGCTGGTGAACCATTGCCTTTCTCTGAGTAACAACCTGGGTATTCTGCAGTGGTCTCCCATCCAAGTACTAATCAGAGCTAACCCTGCTTAGCTTCTAAGATCTGACAAGATCAGTCGACCCTGGGCAATCCAGGTCAGCTTTCTCCTTTCCAGGGGGAAAAGAAAACAAAATCTTCATTACAGCTTTGGACAGGCTGTGAGCCTTCTGATGAAGCTATCATTGTTTTTTTTTTTTTCTCTTTTGTGTCCATTCTCTGTGTTTTATTGTTGGAATAATTTTCTTCGTTTTGTTGGATGGAACTTTTTTTGAACATTGCACCTTTTTTTAAAAAAATGAGGATTATAAATAGCTCAACAAATCAGTAGTAAAAATGCCACCGAGAATCACCCCCAAAATATCAATCTCAACATGAGGAAAACCGGCAGCAAATCTCCTTCAGACCTGTCAAAGGGAGTCGCCTCCCCCCAAAAATCAATCATCAGCAGTGAAAAGGAATACAAATCATAAGCATCTGTAGAATTGATTTAATATTCAACGTGTAAGGACAGGTCCGGAAGGAAAAAAACCTCCCACGGAGCATATATCTTTTCTTGTTGAATCTGATTTCAGATGGCCTTACAGCAGAATGCGAGACTGGAGATGGAATTGTGTAAGAAAGCAAAGTTGTGGCAAAACAAAAAAAGCCAGTAATTTCTGAAGAAGAAGAAGAAGGAGGAGGAGGAGGAGGAGGAGGAGTTTGGATTATATCCCCCCTTTCTCTCCTGCAGGAGACTCAAAGGGAGCTTGGTAATCTTCCTTGCCCCTTCCCCCCTCACAACAAACACTCCTGTGAGGTGGAGTGGGGCTGAGAGAGAGCCTGAGAAGCTGTGACTAGGGCCTGGGTCACCCAGCTGGCGCAGGTGGGGAGTGCAAGGCTAATCTGAATTCCCCAGATAAGCCTCCACAGCTAAAAGCGGCAGAGCGGGGGGAATCAAACCGGGTTCCTCCAGATTAGAATGCACCTGCTCTTAACCACTACGCCAGTGCTAATATCGATAATAGAGGAATGAGGGTATTCAGTCCAGGTGAGAAGACAGCATTTTACTTTTCCAAAATGAGCATTCATCTGCAGCCATACAATGCCGAGAAACCTTCACATTTTCCTCAGAATCCTCACATAGCTCTGTTCAACGGGGAAGAAAGAATATCTCCAGATGGCAGACGGAGGCAACTGGAGCTTGAAGGAAATGTCTTGCCTAGGGTTATCGAGCAAATTCCTCGGCTGAGCTTGTGTCGTTCCCTGAACAGTAGCAGAGCAATCCTAAAAGAAGTTACCCTGGTCTACGTCTGTTATCTGTCTGTACTGAAGTCTATTATCTTAGAAAGGCAAAGCTCTGCCTAGGACAGTGGTGGCGAACCTTTGGCACTCCAGGTGTTATGGACTACAATTCCCATCAGCCCCTGCCAGCATGGCCAATTGCCACCACGGGCCTAGGACAACACTGCCACCACGGGCCTAGGACAACACTGCCTATCTCTTTACGACTGTCCAAAACATTGGGTATTCATGACCCTCAACTCTGCTATTTTAACCTGCTTCCAGAAACAGCCATGGGAAAAGAACAGGGTAGCTATCCTTCCAGTTGGGGCAGGAGACCCCCCCCCCCCCGGAATTGCAACCGATCTCCAGGCAATTGGGATCAGCTTCCAGTGTGTGTGCAGTGTGTACACACTTCTCTCTGTGATACACCTCTGAAGATGCCAGCCACAGATGCAGGCGAAACTTTAGGAACAAGCAGAGGCGCACCATGGGTAAATGGCGCCCGGAGACAAATTGTCTCCAGGATGCCTCCCCAGGCTGTGCCCCACCGCCACCCCGGCTCCACCCCCTGATGCCCCCAGGCTCCACCCCCCACTGACTTTGACCCCGCCCATGTCACCATGGACATGGGCAAGGTCTAGGGTGCCCACTTCCCCTCCTCCTGCTGGCTGGGCTCCCAGCAGTCTCTTCTGACTGGGGAGGGGAGGAAGGAAGGGAGGGGGGAGTCTGGGGGGTTGAGGGTGCTTGGAGGCAGCAGGAAGTCCTGCTGCCTCATCGTTTTTGCATGCCTCGACTGACATGGATAGGTTGAGGCACACGAAAACGACGAGGCAGCAGGACTTCCTGGTCACATGGGGGGCCAATTTTGTGCCCCCCACATGACCAGAAGAGTGGCGCCCAGGGACAAGGAATACCCCTTGTCCCTAGGTAGATATGCCACTGGGAACAAGACCTACCAGACCACGGCCACACAGCCCGGAAAGCCCACCACAACCAACCAAATTAACCAGAGCGACTAGAGGAATTGTGGTCCACTCTAGATATTTGTGTCAGAATGTTTAAGAGATATTAGCTATGCGATTTATGTGTTTGCAGATTCCACGGCCATCAAAGATTTAATGAGATCAGGCATTTACCGGAGGCCAATTATCCTAGTGGACTTTAATCACTATTTAATGAGTTTGAAGAAGTGGAGTCCTTATCTTTTACACTAATGACGAGTGTTCTGAATTTCTGTATTGTGAAGCTTTAAAAAAAATAAGAAGTGTAATATCTGAAGCTTAGGGATTCATGGAATCATATTGTCTGAGTTGATTTGGGTATTACGTTAAAGCAGGAACTGTTCTTAAAGAGATAGAGTATTATATTGCAGCGAGCCTAGAGAGTACAAACAGGTGATTGTAGTTTTTACCCTGAATTTGACAGCCCTGGAAGACATGCAGGGATATATGTTCTACTAGGTCAATTAGCAGCTTTGGGAGCACTTTATATCAAAAAAATGACCTAAAGTGGAGTACTGAAATCCAGATTCAGTCGTTGCCCAAGGTTGCCTCTAAAATAAATCTAAAGAGTCAGGAGTTCTAATCCCAGATCTGCAGCGCCTTGCCCAATTATCCCCTGTTCTTTCTGTGTCCAGTTCTGGTCGCCGCATCTCAAAAAGGATATTGAGGAGATAGAAAAAGTGCAGAGAAGGGCAACAAGGATGATTGAGGGACTGGAGCACCTTCCCTATGAGGAGAGGCTGCAGCGTTTGGGACTCTTTAGTTTGGAGAGGAGATGGCTGAGGGGGGATATGATTGAAGTATATAAAATTATGCCTGGGATAGAAAATGTTGACAGAGAGACATTTTTCTCTCTTTCTCACAATACTAGAACCAGGGGGCATCCATTGAAAATGCTGGGGGGAAGAATTAGGACTAATAAAAGGAAACACTTCTTCACGCGACGTGTGATTGGTGTTTGGAATATGCTGCCACAGGAGGGGGTGATGGCCACTAACCTGGATAGCTTTAAAAGGGGCTTGGACAGATTTGTGGAGGAGAAGTCGATTTATGGCTACCAATCTTGATCCTCTTTGATCTGAGATTGCAAATGCCTTAACAGACCAGGTGATCGGGAGCAACAGCCGCAGAAGGCCCTTGCTTTCACCTCCTGCATGTGAGCTCCCAAAGGCACCTGGTGGGCCACTGCGAGTAGCAGAGAGCTGGACTAGATGGACTCTGGTCTGATCCAGCTGGCTTGTTCTTATGTTCTTACTTCAGCCCTGATTTAAATGTGGCACAGGCAACTGAGATCTTACCCGTGCAGTCTTTCACACCAAGGGAACGGATCTCTATAGTCTAATGTTCAGTTGTCATTTTGGAGGGAAACTCCAAGCCCTGCCCAAAGGTTGGCAATTCTGTTTAGCCACAGATCCAGTTTCTAAGCCCCTGGTTCTCCCTTCCCCAGCACCAATGAAAGCTTCTACATTTCAGTGCGGTGTTGATTCCCACCCGCTCGAGGGGTTCTGGCTTTTCTCATTACTTGGGGGAATAGTGCAGGCAGGGGCATCGAGGGAAAGGACAGGATGAATCCACTGAATCAAAAGCCAGGATAAACATCCGGGACTATTTAAAGCAGTTGTCTACCGAAAGACCTTTCCCTTTGCTTCTCGTCCAGTGTCGTTTATCTCCCACCCCACCGCAGAAAGAAGTTGTCTCAGGATCTCTTTGTAAGGAGGTTGAAGCTGGCCGTCTCCTTGCCCCGCCTCCTCTTGCCAGCCCAAGATTATTTTCAAAAATGCAACCAGATGAAATCCTTCCAGCTGGGAGACGCCAGCGCTGTGGTGACCGCCTCAAGAGTCAGCGTGGTGTGGTGGTTAAGAGCTGATGGATTCTAATCTGGGAAACTGGGTTTGATTCCCCACTCCTCCACCTGAGTGGCAGAGGCTTATCTGGTGAACCATGTGTGTTTCCACACTCCTACATTCCTGCTGGGGGACCTTGGGCTAGTCACAGTTCTTCTGAACTCTCTCAGCCCCACCTGCCTCACAAGGTGTCTGTTGTGGGGAGAGGAAAGGAAAGGAGCTTGTAAGGAGAGAAAAGTGGGGTATAAATCCAAACTTCTTCTTCTTCTTCTTCTTCTTCTTCTTCTTCTTCTTCTTCTTCTTCTTCTTCTTCTTCTTCTAGCTACTCAACATAGGTCCATTCTGAACAACACAATGTATATCAGTGCATTTAATGGTTGAGGATAGGGTTACCAGAGGCATCTGGGCATTTCTGCCCACTGCTGCTCAGCTGGGCAAGGGAAGAATAACAATCAGTGTCACATGGCACAACGATTCGACTTCCAGAGCAAGCCAGAAGTGTCATCATCACAAACAGATTATAGTCGAGCACTTGCCCAAAACTCTATGGTTCAGAGTTTGGGGTAAAAGCTAGAGTGATGTCCCCAAACCAATGTAATCACTTCCTCATCATGCAGGAAGTGACATCATCACATCAAAGATATCAACGCCAACTTAAGTCCCTGCTTCTCCCACCTTCCACCAATTGGTAGGCACAGCGTGGACTATGTGAGGAGCAGTTCAGACTAGAGTTAGATATAATGATGGCCCCAACTTTCTATGGCATTTAACAAAATTTAAACTCAAACAGACAGGCAAGTCTACAGCTGGTTCTTAATTGTGATAGCTAAAGGAAGTTTCAATCTGAAACACAGCCTTTTTAACCAGAGGCTACGGATAAATTAACGGGAAATTAGGGGGACCTAATTCTGTGCAAGATCAATTCTGTACAAGAAGAATCTTTACTTTCCTGCATTGCAACAAGGTGCAACAAACATCAGCCTGGCCCTGGTTAGAAGAGACAGAATGGCAAAGTAGAAATCCCTGTGATCTGAATCAGTAAAGCAACTCTTAAGCTCTTGAATCATAAAGTTTGATGCGAGTACCTATTCACTGCAAACCCCCGAATGGAGCAAGAAGACTTCAAAGAGGGCACGGAATGAAGGCTCCACGTACTCAAGTATGACAAATTATAGAATATGCTGAAAACCAGGCGATAGAGCAGTGATGGCGAACCTATGGCACAGGTGCCAGAGGTGGCACTCAGAGACCTCTCTGTGGGCATGCACAGAGTTCATCATGTGGGGGGGGGGGAATTGCCCCACACACACACACACACACACATCTAGGCTGGCCTGGGCCGCTGGGCTCGATTATTAGCATTAAACCTAAGACCTAGTTTTGGGGAAGCAGTGAAGGTAACCCTGTTAAGCGCTGTTAAACCCCACTAATTTTCATGTGAAGAAATAAAAAGGGCAATCCTTTACCTGGGAGTAACTCAATTGCTGGCAATGGGGCTTGCTTCTGAGAAAATCCTTTACCTGGGAGTAAGCTCGGTTGCTGGCTTCAAAGCAAAGCCAACAACTACCACCAAGCTTACTCCCGAGTAACGCACGCCTCAGAGCCAACCATTTTTTCTAAACTAAAACCTCAGTATTCAGGTTAAATTGCCGTGTTGGCACTTTGCGATAAATAAGTGGGTTTTGGGTTGCAGTTTGGGCACTCGGTCTCAAAAGGTTCGCCATCACTGCAATAAAGGGAGGATTCCTAAATGAATCTAGGGGAAAATTCCTTCCAAACTCCAAATATGGCATTTTCTGAGTAAAACAGTAACTTACTTAATGACACAATATTGTTGAATGAATATGCAATAGTTCACACACACACACACTCACACACACACTTTCCAATAACACCAAGGCAATGAAACCTCTTGTTGACCAGGCTAGTCAGATTTTCCTGCCTTTTTCCTGTTAGGAACTGAGCTGCTTCTAGTATGGTAGTGTTTGGTGACAAGAAACATTCCCTCAGCACTGTAATTCTCCCAGACGGTGAAGGAAGTCCATTATTTTAAAAACTTCCTTGGCAAAACCGCTTTTATAAGGCACATCAAAATAATAATGCTAAGGCAGAGTTAACTTAAACAGAATATAAAGATTTATTTAACAAGATAGGAGATAGGGATGGGAGATTAATAACTTGGAGAAAGGTAAATAAGGTAACAGAAATATATATTTACAACATAGAACTTTGGCAAAGAAGCAGTATTTGTTTCAAGGCACAGATTTAAATAATTTTGGTCGGTTTCAGTAAGCTTAGATGTTCTTCACTTACTTAGATTGTACAGTTCCTTATATAAAATGTTACTCTGGCTAATGGATTACTTCTCTCACTCACAGGGTCGTATCGGCTTGGTATGTTAATTTCAGTACCTCTGTAAGCTCTCAAAATAAAATATAAAACACCCCCTGGAGGAAAACAACAGCAAAATCCAGAACTCCAGACTAACTGGTACACTGGAATTCTTCCCACACTTGAAGATAGTCCTTACTGGTTTATATCTATCTGACCCTTCGTTTGATTCCTTTATGAACCCCTCCACCAGTTTTCTCAGTCTCTGTGTTATTTGCTTAAACCACAGCTCACAGGCAGTCACCACAGTAGGACTAGGCAAAATCTCACACTGACTGCCACTACTTAGAGAGAAAATGTTTTGTCCCAGCAAAGGCAAAATAGTTCTTTACTTTAGGAACTTCAGCCTCTAAAAGCCTCTCATATACCATGTTTCCCCAAAAATAAGACAGTGGCTTATATTAATTTTTGCTCCCAAAGATGTCCTATGTCTTATTTTCAGGGAATGTCTTATCTTTCTGTGTTCTGTTCGTCGGGCATGCTTCCAAACAAAAACTTTGCTAGTTCTTACTTTCGGGGGATGCCTTCTATTTCGCACTTCAGCAAAACCTCTACTACGTCTTATTTTCAGAGGATGTCTTATATTCGGGGAAACAGGGTAGTTTTACCCAGGGAGATAAACTCCTCCCTCTCAATGATTGGTCTTCTGTGACCAATCAGAGTGCAGGGTTGCCTCAGCCAATCTGGTGGCTTCCCTGTTCCCAGGCCTCTCTGCCTCTCTCTGATTGTCAGCAATAATGGTTCTGACAGACCTGCACTTTTAAAGTCACGTGTTCCTCTGCAGTGCATCACAGCATGCAACTCTGCAACATGCTGCAGCTTTGGGCCTTGGCTCAGTGAAAAAAAGGCCCCAGATTCAATTCCCAGCAACTGCACACTTTTGCCTGAGGCCTCGGGGAACTGCTGTTCCCCACAGTAGATAAGAATGGTGTTGATAAACCAATGGCAGGTTCACGTGACCACACATATTGAGTGAGAATTCGAACAACTCGAGTATGTATGTGTTGTATGCCATCAAGGCTCTTCCCAGTTATGGGGAAACTTTGAATTAATGATTTCCAGAACATTCTATCCTCAAGTATGGCAAATTAGTAATGGGACCTGATGGAGAAGAAGAAGAAGAAGAAGAAGAAGAGTTTGGATTTATATCCCCCCTTTCTCTCCTGTAGGAGACTCAATGAGGCTTACAAGCTCCTTGCCCTTCCCCCCTCACAACAAACACCCTGTGAGGTGGGTGGGGCTGAGAGAGCTCCGAGAAGCTGTGACTAGCCCAAGGTCACCCAGCTGGCATGTGTGGGAGTGCACAGGCTAATCTGAGTTCCCCAGATAAGCCTCCACAGCTCAAGCGGCAGAGCGGGGAATCAAACCCGGTTCCTCCAGATCAGAATGCACCTGCTCTTAGCCACTACGCCACTGCTGCTCCCAGAAAAGGTGCACTCCCAACTACAAAATCTCCGAAGCATTGCCATTGCAAGCAATGTGAGCAGATAACGCACCAGGGATCATGACTTGAATCAGTCAACTGAAAATTTTTGAAGAAATGGCAGTAGAAACAGGGAAAGCCCATTTGACTATTATGTCTTGCGGTTGCACTTGGGAAATCAGTAAGTGGGTGCTACTGAAACCGCTGCGTTTGCTATTTTGCAAGAACCAGCAGATGTATGCTTATGGGTGCAGGGTCAACAGTAGGTACTGACCGCGGGCATTGAAGTATACAGGGATGGTTCACCCAACTAGTTAAGGCTTTTGCTTTTTGCTGATTCTGCTTACTAAACGGAATTTATAGGTAACCCCACACATAACCAAGTCAAATGATGCTGATTATATTGTGTCGATTGTATTGATGACAAAGTGCCTAAAAATGTATTTTGCTGATTGTGTTAATCATGTTAACGGTTAAGATTGTGAGCCTACGTTAGAGCCAGGATTGGCCAGAAGTAATCAAAAGGGTCTGTTCGGAAACGCCTTAAAATGAGCTGTACTGCGATACAGACTTCAGAGAGTTGATACCATGGTCTAGCTCTCTCCATGTCCACCTGACATGTCAATAAATCTAGCTTGCTATTATTTTATTTATTTATTTATTTATAATCATTTTTATATACCACCTCACCGCCAGAAGGCTCTACGGTGAACAACACAATAGCAACAATTCAACAATTCACATTAAAACCCCATTTAAAACAGCGGATTAAACAAATTTATATCGGCATCCAGCATAAAACTTCATATTAGCCACCTTGTTTGGAGTTTTTAATGGGTAAAGACTTCCATAGCATTAAGCCGTCTGGGCTGGTTACCTAGAACTAAAACTAGAGTGCCATTTGCAGGTTTCACAGATTCCTAAATGTGATGAGCTGCTGACCTTGCAAAACAAGAAAGGTTGAACCATCTTGCATTGCACTGTTATGTCTAAACAATGTTTTAGAGAAGGAAGGAAGAAGGAAAGAGAAGGAAGAAAGACAACTAAAATATGGTATTAATGTTTAAAAATTAATGTTTAAAAACCCAGTATGTTATTAACTACGGATGTTTTTGAGAGGTAAGATTGATTTTTCGTTTGATTTTTAGTTAATATAATTAATGTCTAGCAGATATTTCATCTATCCTGACATTTAAAAGAACACTAATTGTAACAGAGTTATTTTCGTTGAATAATGATAGATAAGAATGGCCTTATATGACTTTGAATACAATAAAAGTCAAGATTCCTTTATATATATGAAATGAGTATTGACTTTTGTATGCATGCTTTCTCATTTTTATCCATGAAGGTTTATTCAGTTATACATTAGGTTATTCTTTTCTTTTTTTAATATAAAATTAATTTAAAAAACGAAACGTTGAACAATTAGATCAAACTGATCTCGGAAGCTTCCATGGGTTTCACCTTGTTGAAGGTATAGATGAATTTGGTGAAATATGGAAGAAGATGAAGAAGAAGAGTAGGAGGAGGAGTTTGGGTTTATATCCCTCTCCTGTAAGAAGTCTCAGAGGGGTTTACAAACTCCTCTCCGTTCCTCTCCCTACAACAGACACCTTGTGAGCAGAGGTGGGATCCAACCAGTTCTCACCACTTCTCTAGATGTGGTTACTCATTTTTTCTGAGTGCCGAGAAGGGGTTACTAAAGCAACCTCCCTGCCCAATAGGGACTGGAGGAGCGTGTGTGCGGCGGCACCACTGTTTGAATCCCACCACCATCGGAACCTGTTATTAAAAATTTTGGATCCCACCACTGCTTGTGAGGTAAGTGGGGCTGAGAGAGTTCTGAACAAATTGTGACTGACTAGCCCAAAGCCATCCAGCAGACTTCATGGGGAGGAGCAGAGAAACAAATCCAGTTCACCAGATAAGTCCACCACTCAGATGGAGAAGTGGGGATTCAAACCAGTTCCCTCAGTTAGAGCCCACCTGCCCTTAACTACTACATCACACTGGCTCAAATCAGGTCAGTTATGTATGTTACTACCTGAGTGGCCTAGGCTAACCTGATTTCATCAATTCTCAGCAACCAACCAAGGTCTGGGCTGATCAGTGTTTGGATGGGAGGCCACCAAGGAAGTCCAGGGCTGCTGTGCAGGCAATCGCCTCTGAACGTCAACTCTGAATGTGGGCCATTTAAGAACTCGTGGTCTCCCTCGCACTGAGGGTTCATTCCCTGTGGGTTGGATTCTTGGATATGCACACATTTCCCTCTCTCTTGAAACCACTGTGCCTCAGATCAGATAATTTCTGTGATTTCTGAAAACCCTAAAAGTATGACTTTCCTGCTCCCTTTGCAGGGAAAGCGAAGGGAACAACATGTGTTTTGCTTTCTTTGGGTTTTCTCATTCCTCTCATTCCTCCTGGATTCCCCCACCAACACAATAGCAATTCTTCTTGCTCTTCCGGGCATCACTTCAAACAGATTAAAAGGGCTGGTTTTTAAATGTTTGTATTGTCAAAAGCTTTCATGGCCGGAATTACTGGAGTGTTGTGTGGTTTCCAGGCTGTATGGCCGTGTTCTAGTAGGATTTTCTCCTGATATTTCACCTGCACCTGTGGCTGGCATCTTCCAAGGATCTGATGGTGGTAAAGCAAGTGGAGTATATATACCTGTGGAATGTCCAGGGAGGGAGAAAGAACCATTTGTCTGTTTAACAAGTGTAAAGGGTGCCATTAGCAAGCCTGACTTGTATGTGTTGCGTGGGATCTACCCATTTTAGCTTATGTAAGTAACAACGTTGAACAATTAGATCAGGGGTAGGGAACCTGCGGTTCGAGAGCCACATGCGGCTCTTCTGCCCTTGCACTGTGGCTCCACGAGCCGAGCCGCCGGCCCCATCCTTGCCCACTCTGCAGGCAGCAGGGCGGGCGCACCAATTGCCCGCAGCCGGCTGGGCCACGCTGCGGGCTTCCCCTCTCGCCCGCCCCGTTAGAGCGGGCCGGGCGCTTTCCCAGCGGCCAGCAAGGCTGAGCCACCGGCATCATCCTTGCCTGCCCTGCAGGCAGCAGGGCGGGCTCATCCATGCGCTTCTCAGACTGAGCGGAGTAAAAGGTTAAAAAAAACCCTATATATATAATGTTATCTTTATTTTAAATGTCAAAAATTATTTGCAGCTCCAAGTGTTTTTTTTTCCCGTGGAAAACGGGTCCAAATGGCTCTTTGAGTGTTAAAGGTTCCCTACCCCTGAGCTAGATCAATTAGTGAGGGCATTTGCATAATAGTAGCCTGGCCTTTTGATCTTTTTGACTGCTTACTGCCTAGAGACATCCTTTGTCTGGGTGGTGTTCACAAGCCCTTTGATTGCTTACTGCCTGGAGACATCTTTGGAGGTTTTTAAACAGAGGCTGGATGAACATATGTCGGGAGTGCTTTGATTGTGCGTTCCTGCATTGCAGGGGGTTGGACTGGATGGCTTTTGGGGTCTCTTCCAACTCTATGATTCTATGGAAGTTATCTTCAGATGTAGGCTCCTTACACCATATCTGAGCCACGGTCTTCCAAGCTTGGTGTTGTCTTCATGTGACTGATTGCAAGATCTCAGGGAGAGAGAAGTCTTCACTTGGATTGGCACTGAGACCTTCTTCATTCCAAGTTGGCAATATCCCCTTAGGAGGTTATGAGCTCGTGTATCTAATCTGGAGGAACCGGGTTTGATTCCCAGCTCTGCCGCCTGAGCTGTGGAGGCTTATCTGGGGCATTCAGATTAGCCTGTGCACTCCCACACATGCCAGCTGGGTGATCTTGGGCTAGTCACAGCTTCTTGGAGCTCTCTTAGCCCCACCTACCTCACAGGGTGTTTGTTGTGAGGGGGGAAGGGCAAGGAGATTGTCAGCCCCTTTGAGTCTCCTACAGGAGAGAAAGGGGGGATATAAATCCAAACTCCTACTCCTCCTACTCCTACTCCTACTCCTCCTCCTCTTCTTCTTCTTCTTCTTCTTCCTTGGGGGGCTTCTGATCTATCCCCTTTTTCATTTAAGGGGGAAACTGTCTTTGGCTGCATTTTGCTTTTTGAAAAATAAGGGGTTTTTTAAAAAGAAGCTGCCTGGGCCAGAAGAATTCTAACCATGCATCTATGCATCAATAGAAATTCTTCTGCTGATTTTCATGCGCCACCGCTGATCTCGTCTTCCGAGCATATGTGCTTTTAGGAATGCTGCAGTAAGCTGTTAAATCCTTCCTGAGCATCTGTATCACACTGTTTATTTTAAAAAATCCCACCAGGAATCACTTCTAGCTGTCTAGATAATGACTGAATATTTCACATTTGGAACAATTGGCATTAACTGCATCATTTATACAACAATTAATTATACCAAAAAATGTACAGTTCGGGAGGGGGGGTGTTTCCCCAGGTTTTCAAGAGCAAGGAGTTGGAGAAAGGGAGGATGGAACAAAATACTAATCAAGGAGGTTATAAAAATTCTAAATATATTTTGTGACTGTTTATACTTTTTGCATGCAAATGCATGAAACACAGGACTCTGATCGCTAACAGATCCTTATTCTACTCCCAGTTCAGGGCTACCCACAGGTACCGCGATGCCCACTGATACCTTTCTTGGCATCCGCCAAGTGTTTTTAGAAAGTGGGTGGGGCCAATTGTGCTCCAACCCAGCAGAGCGTCTGATTGGCCATTGGAGATCTCTCAGCAGCAGTTCTCCGCACAGTGTTGTTTTTATTGGCTGATTACCCACTGCAGGCATTCCCCACCCTCAGGAAGAGTAAAAACAACTTAGATGAGGCTTTTCCCAGCCAAAAAAAAATGAAAGGGGAGAAAAGAGTTAAAGATTCCCCCTCCTTCTACACTATTCCCCTATGTCAGGGGTCTACAACTTTTTAGAACCTGCAGACACCCTTGGAACAGGCTGACCGGACGTCCCGCTTTTGGCGGGACAGTCCCGCCTTCAAACAACTTGTCCCGCATCCCGCAGGTTATTTAAACTGTCCCGATTTTGGGGAGGCTGCTGCACTGCCTTCTGGGGCGCAAGGCAGTGCGGTAGCCTCCCGCACGCGCGGCCGCAGGAGCATGGCCTTCTGGGGCTTGCCGTTTCCCGTCCTGTCACAGGGCGGGAAATGGCAAGCCCCAGAAGGCAGTGCGCTCCTGCGGCTGCATGCGCGCAGCCGCCTACCCCCCGTCCCGGTTAACAAAGGTGACCATCTGGTCACCTTACCTTGGAATGAAGGGACATTGTCATGGGCACAGCCTCAAAATGGCTGCCATTAAATGGCTGCCACAGGGGACATAGCCAATCACAAAATGGCTGCCGCAGCTTACCTTCGAGCCCACTGTGAAAATCCTTCTGCTGCAATGGCAGCTGCTGCCACATTTTTTACAAAAATCTGCATAGCCATCTAATCTCCAATGGCCAGTCGGAAACGTTGTTGGGCAAATGCCCTACCTGCTTTCTAACAACACTGGGCAGATGCCTCGTAGCTCACAGACACCACGTTGGGGACCCCTGTTTTTGTGATGAAGCAATCCTGGCAGCGGCCTTTGCAAAAGGAAAGAAGGCACGAAACATAAATATGCAGGAAATTATAATGTGTTGTGGAGGCCACAGTTTAGTGAGGGGGCAGGGAATTCGGCTTGAGGTTGCAAGCCACAATCACTGTTCCTTCCTTGGGGAGAAGGAAGAGCCATTAAACCAATTTCATGCTGTCACGTAGACATGTTCACACATCGTCCTGGCTCATCATGTGGTTCACGTTTGCCTTATGCTCTCTTTACATCTTCACAAAAGTCAGAGGAGTGGAATAAAGGCCGCAAGCAAGGCCGCAGACACAGCTGGAGCTGAGACGTCAACTTTTTTTTTAGAATGCAGGGTTGCACTCGGCTCTTTGTGATCCACGGCTCTCTTGGGACTTCCGTTCTTTCTGGGTTTGAACCACACATCTTCACAGTCACAACCAGTGGTGGGATTCAAATAATTTAGTAACTGGTTCCAGGCACCAGACTGCTCGAGGGCTCTGAAAGCCCCCTCTCTCCCCCTCACCTGGGGTGGTGGGATTCAGCCATTAGCTACCGGTTCTGTCGAACTGGTGCAAACTGGCTGAATTCCACCACTGGTCACAACGGACTGCTACAGGGATGGCAAATTATGATCTTTAAAATATTTTGGGGCAGAAAATAAAACGTTTCCTCCAAGGAGTTCTGCATTGTTCTTTCCCTAAACGTTTTATTTGCTGCCTCAAAACATTTTAAATAGCAATTCTTCTGACTAAAATTTTTTAAAGGCTTCATTTGTGTGGTCCGTTTAAGATGCCATTTTGTGAGTTCGTTCCTTTCCGGTAAACACTTTGCCCTGTTTTTTGAGCATTTCAAAGCATTTTTGAGATTTTGGGAGGCCTAATCTTCACAACATCAACTCCAAAATACTCAGGGAACTGCAGCATGAGGTTGTAAAGCACAAAGCACTGATTTGTCTGCACACTGGGGGGAAAAACGCAAAAACAGAAAATGGTGGCCAGGAATCAATTCAAGGGGGTGAATGCGAACAAAAGGGTGGGATTGAAAATCTTTTACAGACGTTTCAGGAGATTTATGCGGAAAGGGTCTATGTCAATGAAGGAACACACTAAAGCCAAGAGAAAGGGACTTTAAGTATTAAACAAAGAATTAAAACTTCTACTATGTCAATGAAGGAACAGTAGGAGCTCAATGCTGCCGCCAGTATGTTGACTGGAATGGGTCACATGGACAATTTTACTCCAGTCTTGTTCTATCTGCACTGGCTCCCAATTTGTTTCTGGGCCAAATTCGAGGTGTTGATATTGACTTTAAAGACCTGCAAATCTAGGGGCTAGGGAGCCAGGGGGCGCAGTGATTCAGAATGTCAGGCTCCCGTGGTGGCGAACCTTTGGCACTCCAGATGTTGTGGACTACAATTCCCATCAGCCCCTGACAGCATGGCCATTTGGTCATGCTGGCAGGGGCTGATGGGAATTGTAGTCCATAACATCTGGAGTGCCAAAGGTTCGCCACCACTAGATATGGAAGACCCAGGTTTGAGTCACCATTCAAACCATGAAAACTTACTGGATGACCTTAGCCAATCACCTTGTCTCATCCATATTGGTTTATAATCCTGCCTTAACTCAAGACCCTAGATCAAAGATCCATAATCTTTTCAGAACTGAGGCACCTTTGGAGTTCTGACATGGAGTAGCGGCCTACTATAAAATGGCTGCTGATAGAGGCGGAGTCAGCTGCAAAATGGTTGCCAGAAAGGTATCTAAACCTTTCCACTTGCTCATTATTATAATTTTTAAAAATCTCTATGTTCAAATCAGAACAATACCGTTCATTCTCATGTCCAGCTTCCTTTTATGTTTTTATTTACATCTCTTCGTTTCCTGTTTTTCTTCTGCCGTTATCCAGCTGCCTTGAGGAATAAAGTGATCCTAACCGCATTTGCCAGCTCATTTATTATGGACTCCAAAATACCAGCTACAAAACTCTTCGGTTGCTGAACAAAAGTGAAGCATTTGGGGTTCATTTAGCACTAATGCACTGGAAAAAGAGTAGCTATAATTTTCCAGTGGATAGTCACTGTTAAGTGGAGCTTCAAGCCACGGTTGCTGATATATACATTTTTCCAGAGCCTTAACTTAATTGATTAACAACCCTTCTTGGAGTGATTTTGCTGTCAAGAAAATTCTAGGAAAACTTTACGACAGGGCGAAGTCCAATATCTTCTGCAGCAACCAAGCGTTCCTGGATCCGCTTGCTGTGGCGAACTTCATTTCAGCATCTCTGAGATATGGAGAGAGAGAGAAATGAAGGAGAGTTGTGTTTTATACCTTGCTTTTCTCAAACCGTAAGGCGTCTCAAAGTGGCTTATAAACTCCTTCCCTTCCTCTCCCCACAACATACACCTTGTGAGGTAGGTGGGGCTGAGAGAGTTCTGAGAGAACTGGGAGACTGGCCCAAGGTCACCCAGCAGACTTCATTTGGAAGAGCTCCTTCCTTCCTTCCTTCCTTCCTTCCTTCCTTCCTTCCTTCCTTCCTTCCTTCCTTCCTTCCTTCCTTCCTTCCTTCCTTCTCTTTTTTGTTCATTTCACTTTAATTGTCATGGTAGTATATTGCAGGAGTCTCCAACCTTTTTGAATTCTGACCCATGGTGGTGGGCACCTTTGGAATTCTGACCCACGGTGGTGGGCACCTTTGGAATTCTGACCCATGGTGGTGGGCACCGCCATAACATGGCAGACACAGGAGGTGGAACCAATTACAACATGGCTGTTGCATAAGGCTGAACCACACACACAGAGGAGGCCAAAGTGCAGGACTGAAGAGGAAGGAAGGAAGGAAGGAAGGAAGGAAGGAAGGAAGGAAGGAAGGAAGGAAGGAAGGAAGGAAGGAAGGAAGGAAGGAAGGAAGGAAGGAAGGAAGGAAGGAAGGAAGGAAGGAAGGAAGGAAGGAAGGAAGGAAGGAAGGAAGGAAGGAATGAATTCAAATCCTGAAAGGGAAAAATAATATCGAGATAAGAAGCTTTCAGGCTGAAACAATGAGAAATTAAAAATTGTCTATATTTGAAATCCTTTTTCTCATCTATTTCTGTTGAGAAACAATATGACTCTTTATTTATCCTTGAAGGACCATCAGTACACAAACAAACAAATAAAAACCTTAATTCCCTCTGTCTAAAATTTATTTACTTATTTATTTACAGCCCCCCTTCATCATTGGGACTCAAAGTGGATTACATTGGATCAAGTGGTACAATCAACGGTGTGGGGCATCCAAAAGATAATCCAGAGGGCATTTGACTCGTAAAGAACTGGTAAAGCAACCAGAGATAAAAACAGAAGTACGAAACATGACACATTAATTGAAATGGGAGTAATAGGCATGTTCTGTCTGGCTCCCTGCTAGCAAGTGCTGCCAACCTCCAGGTGGGGCCTTGAGCTATCCCAGAAATATAACCAGCAGTGTTCCTTGTAAGCCCTGTGTAGGTAGTGCACCATGTGACCACCATATCAGTACCATGCAGATAAGGGGCTGTCCAGCAGGGGGAGCTCTCCCAGGAGGCTCAGTTCTTCAGCAACTCTAGGAAATTCCATGTAGCACCAGGGACTATTTAAAGGGATTATTGCTAACCAGTCTCCAGTCTCCAGAGATCCATTCCCCTGGAGGGCATGGCAGCTTTGGAGAAAGAAATCTATGACATCACATCCTTGTTGAACCAGGGGGCATACATAGAACCAGGGGGCATCCATTGAAAATGCTGGGGGGAAGAATTAGGAGTAATTAAAGGAAACACTTCTTCACGCAACATGTGATTGGTGTTTGGAATATGCTGCCACAGGAGGTGGTGATGGCCACTCACCTGGATAGCTTTCAAAGGGGCTTGGACAGATTTAGGAAGGAGAAGTCGATCTATGGCTACCAATCTTGATCCTCCTTGATCTGAGATTGCAAATGCCTTAGCAGACCAGGTGCTTGGGAGCAACAGCCGCAGAAGGCCATTGCTTTCACCTCCTCCAGGTGAGCTCCCAAAGGCACCTGGTGGGCCACTGCGAGTAGCAGAGAGCTGGACTAGATGGACTCTGGTCTGATCCAGCTGGCTTGTTCTTATGTTCTTATGTTCTTATGCTGAGGTTTTTTCTTCCTGAAACCATGCCCTTCCCAGTGTCTACCCTCAAATCCCCGGGAATTTCCCAAAACCAAAGTTGACAAGCCAACTTTAGACTTCTGGAATCCCCCCACCGTCAAGATGGCAATCTGTGCTTCAAATGCAAAGCAATTATCTTCTTTGGGGGTGCCTCTAATAAACTGGTAGTAGATCGAGGCCTGACCGTGCTGGTTAAGGCGAGCCGGGTCCAGCATTCCGGCTCCATTATCATTTCTGTTAATCATGCACAGCTCTGTCCAGACTCCCTTGGCATCACCCCAGTGTCTGCCAATGTGCTTGGCGGGCTCGTGCCAGTTAAAATAAGAGCGATCTGGCACATTTGCGTGCAGATTTGCTTCTTATCCAAACAGATTTTTAATTGGTGAAATCCAGCGGAGAGGGGAAGTCTCACAAATATTGACTCAAGTTCTTTCTTCCCAGGGAATAGGTTGAAAGGATCAAATACTTCTATACGGCACCGCGCTTTAAAATAAAGGCATGTTGGTAGAGCTGAGTGGCGAAAAAGCCCCCCGGGTGAAAAGCTGAGATTTACCAAGCTCCCCCTGCCCCCCCCATTTTTTAAAATTTAGGAATTTAAATCACACCAATGTGCTTTCCTGAGTGGCATACCGTGTGTGTGGGGGGGGGGGACAGAGGGGACTGATGCCTCAGACACCACTTGTGGGCATCATATGAGGGTGCATTCGGCCGCACCTTCCCCTCACTTGCCACCGCTGCTGCTCACTTGCCCGCCACTCACTTTGGAAAGGCCATGCTGGCAGGCGCTGATGGGATTTGTAGTCCATGAACATCTGCAGTGCCACAGGTGGCAGACCCCTACCCCAGAGGAAATGTCAGCTTTGTTGTGAGGACTCTGTGGTGCTTTCCACACAAATCCCCTAAAACTTTTCTAAAATGTTTTCCATCACACACTCACACACACACACCACCATGACATATGTCTGTGTAACCTCTGTGGGTTCTGTGGGGCAGTACTTGGAAGGAGTTGCAAAGAACTAAATTTAAACAAAATGGTTTACTTTCTTAACAAATAGCATATAACATCAACATTTAACATTTAACATCACATTTCAAGGTCCTGTTCAGGTTGCATTTTCAAGTCCTTATATTTACAGTCTACTGATACTGCCAAGTCCAATTCTTCTTTGCAAGGGGGTTGGCTCCTGAAGACGCCAAGGGCTTGGTGAACAGGATTCAACATGATGAAGGTTTCCAGGAGAACTCTCACCCATTACAAACACACACAAAAATCCCTGAAACAATAAACTCCAACATTTACAACATAGCAAAAACAAAACAAACAACTACCTTCCCAGTAGTTCCCAACAACACTCCAGTTACCTTAACAAGGTGTTAAGGGCTTATACAACCAAGGTATAGTAGCCTTGTCTCCTCCAAACTAGCTCTGCAGCCTTCTGCTGCTTTGAGTCTCCACCCCTTACTGGGTCAACCCATTCTGAGCATGGGGGTTACATCTGCACCAGAGGCATAGCTCCAAGGGGGCCGGGGGGTGCGCGATGCACTGGGCGAGCTCCCTTGTAAGCGTATGGCGAGGGCGTGACAGGGGGCATTGCAGGGGCATTCCGGGGGTGGGATGGGGGAATTCTGGGGCGGGGCGGGGGCGGAGGACGCCCCAGTGCACCGGGTGCTTTTCCCCCTTGCTACTCCTCTGGTCTGCACTCACACCTTCAAAACGATTTATGGCCGCCATTATGTGTTTTTACACCATTGTTTGATGTAGCTGTTGAACCGATGCTTCAGGCTTCGCAGCTTCTCTGTGCAGTTCTCTATGCCTCATATACTCAACGCTTCAAAGTTTACCCCCCCAAAAAAAAACCAAAAACAAACAGAAATTGTGGAAGTAAACAGGCAAGAGGGAGTGAGCTCAGAAAATGGCGCCAACGAGGAGGTTCAGGGACGGTACAGAGACATGGGAAATACCACAAACAGACCGCACAGCAAGGAAAGCCATTTTGAAAATGTTCCAACCCACAAAATCATTTTAAAAGGGGATTCACCGAGAACGTTTTGAGGCTGGGAATAAAACATTTCCAGAGCCAAGGGTGGTGGTGGGGAGAAAACAATGCAGAATTGCATGAAGGAAATGTTTTATTTCCTGCCTCAAAACATTTTAAAAGGTTTGTGGGGAAAGGGCCTGTGGCATCACATCTATGCCAAGCCCTTTCCCCTCCCCAAATCCTATCCTCCACAGACCAGGTGCTCAGGAGCAGCAGCTGCAGAAGGCCATTGCTTTCACCTCCTGCACGTGAGCTCCCAAAGGCACCTGGTGGGCCACTGCGGGTAGCAGAGTGCTGGACTAGATGGACTCTGGTCTGATCCAGCAGGCTAGTTCTTATGTTCTTATGTTCTTATGACTCTGCCCCTTAGAGTCAGTCTGGTGTAGAGAGCAGGTAGATTCTAACCTGGAGAACCAGGTTTGATTCCCCACTCCTCCACCTGAGTGGCGGAGGCTTATCTGGTGAACCAGATGTGTTTCTGCACTCCTACATTCCTGCTCGGTGACCTTGAGCTAAATTCTTTGGAACTCTCCCAGCCCCACCTACCTCACAAGGTGTCTTTTGTGGAGAGAGGAAAGGAAAGGAGCTTGTCAGCCACCTTGAGTCTCCTTACAGGAGAGTAAAGGTGGGATATAAATCCAAACTCTACTTCTTCAAATCTCCAGGAATGTCCCAGCTTGACGTTGCCAGCCCTGGCCCCTTGTTTCTCTGCAGCAATTTGTATCCGATGCATGTTAAGTCACTCCAGTAATCAAAGGATTATTTGCTGGGGATGGTTCCTTTCCAGAGGCTATGCAAGACCGAAACATTCAAATGTCACTTAGCAGCGACACGGCAAGAAACATCTGCGGTGGGAAAAGAACGCAAGGCCCCAAATCCACGGTCTTTGCTGAGGGCTCGTGAGATGGTTGGCTTTTCCATTTATGTAGCAACAACGGAAAGATTATCCTTCTCGGCAGCGATAAATAGCTCAGTCCGTGGAACAGCTCTAAAAGGTTTATTCCGATGGCGAGCCACAAGAACGAAGTAGTGTCATTTTATCCATTTGAGGGGCGCCACTCACCATACGGCTAGCAGTACAGTTGCCGGAGATTTGGGGATGGAGGTGGAGAGAGGGTAGACGCCCCAACAGGGCCTGTATTTAGAATCACCACTTGCAAACTATCATAAGAACATAAGAACATAAGAACTGGCCTGTTGGATCAGACCAGAGTCCATCTAGTCCAGCTCTCTGCTACTCGCAGTGGCCCACCAGGTGCCTTTGGGAGCTCACGTGCAGGATGTGAAAGCAATGGCCTTCTGCGGCTGTTGCTCCTGAGCACCTGGTCTGCTAAGGCATTTGCAATCTGAGATCGAGGAGGAACAAGATTGGTAGCCATAGATCGACTTCTCCTCCATCAATCTGTCCAAGCCCCTTTTAAAGCTATCCAGGTTAGTGGCCATCACCACCTCCTGTGGCAGCATATTCCAAACACCAATCACACGTTGCGTGAAGAAGTGTTTCCTTTTATTAGTCCTAATTCTTCCCCCCAGCATTTTCAATGGATGCCCCCTGGTTCTAGTATTGTGAGAAAGAGAGAAAAATGTCTCTCTGTCAACATTTTCTACCCCATGCATAATTTTATAGACTTCAGTCATATCCCCCCTCAGACGTCTCCTCTCCAAACTAAAGAGTCCCAAACGCTGCAGCCTCTCCTCATAAGGAAGGTGCTCCAGTGCCGCAATCATCCTCCTTGCCCTTCTCTGCACTTTTTCTATCTCTTCGATATCCTTTTTGAGATGTGGCGACCAGTGTCACGGTGAAATGGCTAAATCACTCCTTTTGTAACCTGCCTCAAAGGGTAAAATCTCCTCCCCCAGTTTGTCACTCTGTAGAGAGCCAGCCTGGTGTAGTGGTTATGAGCAGGTGTACTCTAATCTGGAGAACCGGGTTTGATTCCCCACTCTGGCACTTGAGCTGTGGAGGCTTATCTGGGGAACCAGATTAGCTTGTGCACTCCAACACATGACAGCTCGGTGACCTTGGACTAGTCACAGTTCTTTGGAGCTCTCTCAGCCCCACTCACCTCATAGGGTGTTTGTTGTGGGGGATGGGAGGGAAAGGAGATTGTAAACCCCTTTAAGTCTCCTTACAGGAGGGAAAGGGCGGATATAAATCCAACTCTTCTTCTTCTTCTAGGTACAAAAATGACATTTTTAAAAAGCAGAGGAACAGGGCCACGGCAGTCATCGGACTGATGACAAACACACACGTCAGCAGACTCCCTCGTGCGAAAGCTTGCGGCCGGGATTCACTGTGGCAGGGCCTGTCTGGGTTGTTTACTATTTGTCACCTGAGCTGACATGTTAAGTCATTAACAAGATCCACAAAAACCATTATTGGAATCAATCTTTCTAATCTCTGCCGATACAGATCCTGAAATCTAATGAGTCAATCCCATGCCGTCTTACTCTACAAATGAGTCACAGGAACGGGTACCCAGAAGGTGATTAACTACACAAAGTGCTGGCAAGAAAGAAAGAAATGGGGCGGGGGGGGGGGGGGGAGAGAAGGACAGAGGGGAGAAGGAGGAGAAGAAGAGGAAGAAGAAGAAGAGTTTGGATTTATACCTCACTTTTCTTGATCATAAGGAGTCTCAAAGCAGCATACAAACTCCTTCCCGTCCTCTCCCCACAACAGGCACCTTGTGAAACAGGTGAGAGAGAGTTCTGAGAGAACTGTGACCAGCCCAAGGTCGCCCAGCAGGAATGCAGAAGTGGGGAAACAAATCCGGTTCACCAGATAAGAGTCTGGCCCTCATGTGGAGGAGAAGGGAATCAAACCCAGTTCTCTCCATTAGAGTTCACTTCTGTTAACCACTACACCATGCTGGCTCTCCTTTGTCCTACAGCAGTGGTGGCGAACCTTTGGCACTCCAGATGTTATGGACTACAATTCCCATCAGCCCCTTCCAGCATGGCCAATTGGAATTGTAGTCCATAACATCTGGAGTGCCAAAGGTTCGCCACCACGGTCCTACAGTATATTGTCCATCCAGTTGAACATCTTTCTTGGAGCATCATTGCTAAAAGCATCTACTCCTCAGACATGGCAAGAGTACACTGTCAATGTTCTGGTGGGTTTTCCGGGCTGTGTGGCTGTGGGCTGGTGGATCTTTAGCTGGCCTCTTCAGACATCCCGGGAAACCCACCAGAACCAGTTGAATCCGGCCGTGAAAGCCTTCGACAATACTGTCAATGTTGTTTACCTGGATTTCAGCAAAACGTTTGAATGTAAAAAAGCAGGGTTACAACTGCAAAGCACATGATGCAGCGCAACTCTGGGAGGGTTTTATTGATAGTTTTAATGCTGGATGCCAAGTGGTTTATGTGGAATGCTGTAATTTTATGTTTTAATGATGTTCTGGCTCAATGAGCCTATATTATCTATTTATTGCTATTGTTGTTTATGTAGCACTATTTTGTTGTTCATCGCCCAGAGCCCTCAGGGGATGGGGCGGTATATAATTATGATAATTAGTAGATGGATAGATGGATAGATGGATATAGATGAATGAATGGATGATAGATGGATGGATGAGATGGAGAAATGAATGAATGAATGAATAGATGAATGAATGGGCAAGATATAGATAGATAGATAGACTAGATAGATAGATAGATAGATGAATGAATGGGTAGATGGTAGATAGATAGATAGGATAGATAGATGAATATAAGATAAGATGGATATGAATGAATAGATAGATAGATAGATAGATAGATAGATAGATAGATGGATGGATAAGATGAATGGATGGATATGGATAGATAAGATGAATGGATGAATGGATGAATGGATGGATAAGATGGATGAATGGATAGATGAATGGATGAATGGAATGGATGAGATGGACAGATGAATGAATGGATGGGTGGTAAGATAGATAGATAGATAGAATGAATAGATAGATAAGATAGATAGATAAGAATGAATAGATAGATAGAATAGATAGGCAAGATAGATAAGACTGACAAACTAAGATAGATAGTCGAACGTTTCGGGCAAGATAGATAGATGATAGATAGATAGATAAACAAACTCTGAGCTCATTGCACATGAGAGATAGCATCTAGGAATTGTATGCCCAGCAGCTATTGCCGGCTGGTGGCCTACAATTTTATGTGGTGCCTGAAGATTTCTGCCCAACGACTGAGCAAATTTCAGGGACCCCTGCTTAATTGAAAACCTCCTGTTATACATTGAGGGCAGACCAAACCATTTTTATTTTTGTTTCCAAAACCGTAGTTAATGTTCATGCCTAGCTAACTTTATTCACTTCTTGTTATTTGTTTGGATTTTGTTTTCTTTGGATTTAATGGGAGGCATATTTCTACTCAAGCTGCGACTTTTTCATGTTCCATTGATTTAGGATGGTAATGTACAGGGAACAGACCGTTGGATTCCACTTGGCAAGGTTCACTGAAGAAGAATGGGCCATCAAGGCATAACTGATTCATGGCTGGAGATCACCCAGGAAGATTGCCTCCCTTATCATAGCCAGAGGTTCAATTTTTCCTATAAATAGACCCCCAAAATCAATGGCAACTCATACTTCAGTGTCCACCTTGTGCCTGCGAGCAGGGCTAGAGCCATCTCTCACTCCCTCAAACCTTTTCTGGATCTGTAAATATCACCCTCCTTCAACAACCTCTTCTATTCCCTCTGTCGATCACCTCTCTATATACCTTAAGCTCTTCGAAACTCTCTCTCCCTCTCTGCGTTTGTAACTTGAGTGTGTATTTTTATTATTTCAAATCTTTAATAAAATTGTAAACCTTGGGAGCCAGCGTGGTGTAGCAGTCAAGAGGAGATGCACTCTAATCCGGAGAACTGGATTGGATTCCCCGCTCTGCCACTTGAGCTGTGGGGGCTTATCTGGTGAACCGTTAGCTTGTGCACTCCAACACATGCCAGCTGGCTGACCTTGGGCTGGTCACGGTTCTTCAGAGCTCTCTCGGCCCCACCTACTCCCAGGGTGTTTGTTGGGGGGGGGGAGATTGTAAGCCACTTTGAGTGTACTTACAGGAAAGAAAGGGGGGATATAAATCCAAACTCTTCTTCTCCTCAATTCTGGTTTTTGTGCAGATTTCTAAGGGGGCAACCTCTATAAATAGGGGCAGATATTCCCCCGTTACCAGTGGTGGGATTTAAAAATTTTAGTAACAGGTTCCAATGGTGGTGGGATTCAAACAGTGACGTAGCGCCAATGGGGCTGGGCGGGGCATTCCGGGGGCGTGGCCGGGCATTCTGGGGGTGGGGTATTCCTGGGCGGGGCTGTGGCAAGGATGCAGGGAGCATGCGCCCCAGGTGCAGTTCCCCTTTGCCCCGCCTCTAGATTCAAATAATGACTGTTTAAAGTATTTTAAAAGCAATATACCGTATGGTGGTGTATTATTTCTTTTTTATATAATCATATTGATTGATTTTAAATAATAACATAAGTAAGGAGAGAAACCAAAAACTGTTTACAATTGTTAACATATTTCAAACATATCTAATTGTGTATCTCTCTCAACCCCCACCCCAACTAAAACATCCTATATTGCCTCCCTCCTTCCAATATTTCCCTCCCTCCCTACTTTCTACTTCCCCTTCAGATTCCTATAACTACTTTATCTATTCCACTTGAAAGAAAACTAACAGAGGGAGAGATCCAAAATGCTTAATCTAAAAGAGTAGTTTAAACTCCTCTCTTTCCAATATAAATTTCAAGGGAAAAAAAGAAAATGAAAAATCTGTACCTATAATACTTTCCCAACCTTTATACCAATGAACAAAAAAAAATAGAATTACTATATATTGTATTATTTCATACAGTTCATACACACATGGGGGGGTGCCATGGGGGCCACAGGGGGGCTGCAGGAGGCCCTGGGGGGGCGATTTTCATCCCCCACTTGAGATTACCCCCTTGTCCCTAGTGGAGTTAATCATTAATAACTGGTTCTCCGAACTGAGAAAATTAATAACTGGTTCTCTGAACTGAGAAAATTTTAGTAACTGGTTCTACCGAATAGGTGCGAATAGGCTGCATCCCAAACAGGCCGCTGCGTTCTGCGGTGGCAGAGCTACTGGAGATCCCTGGCCCTGCGATGGTGCGGCTGGCCTCGACCCTGGCCAGGGCCTTTACGGCCCTGGCCCCTGCCTGGTGGAATGCTCTACCTCCAGCTGTCCGGGCCCTGCTTGAGGACCTTTGGTGAGGATTCCCAAGCAGGGCCTGCAAGACTGAGCTATTCCACCGGGCCTTTGGCGGGGCTGGCCGCGGTTTTATCACCCCCCACTGAAGCTGCCGTTTTCCATCTGGCCGGGCCCTGGTTTCCATCTTGGGCCAACCTATCCCCTCCCTCCGTTGGCCTGTAGATCGGGCGCTTGATATCTTAACCGGTATGTAATTGAAACTGCTATTAAGTTTTATAGTTTTAAGTTTTAATGAATTAAGCTGCACTCCTGTATTTGATATGTTTTGTTGATTGTTGTTGAATGTGCAGCTATTCTGTGAGCCGCCTCGAGCCCTTCGGGGGTGAGGCGGCTTATAAATCCCATAATAAATAAATAAAATAAATAAATCCCACCTCTGCCCGTTACCCCCTCTCTTATCACAGATCTGTTCTCAGCTTATTCCCCACCCAAGAAGAGAACAGACCAGACTCATGTGGGGAACAGTGTTGAGTCATCTGTTGAATAAAGATCCAAATGCGCTTCGCCAGAGTTCCTGTCGCTTCATGTGGAGCACGGCCAAAGCCCCCATGAGCTATGCAGGGCCATTTGCTGAGACCCATAATCCACTGAGGAATCGGAGCCAAAGCAGAATTAAGGAGGCCTGGTTGCGCTTGCCAGCCCACCAGGTACCCCGACTCAAATGACTGCAAGCCGTAGATGTTTCTGCAGTCATGGAAACCCAGCGTTGGAAAGGGCCACACAGGCCATCTAGTCCAACCCTTTATTCAGGATCAGCCTCCAGCATGGTGCAGTTTGGCATCAAATCACATGACCTGGATGCCTCTGGAATTCCTGGAAAGAAAATCTAATTTCCCTTGCCCCTGGCTTAAAACGAGAGACGACAGAGTTGGTGCCTCCCTCACCATCCTGATAAAAATCTGGGTTTTCTGCGGACCCCATTCCAAACCAGAGAGCCTCAGGTTGCTTTCTGCACCTGCTCGGCATCGATTAAAATTGTGGCAACGCACTGAAACCCCCAAGAACGCCTACACGAGCTCCTATGTCTGCCTAACACTGAATTTGTTTAGAATGTTTACCTTGTTTAGAATGTTTGTTTAGAATGTTTAGAATGTTTGTTTAGAATGTTTGTTACCTTGTTTAGAATGTTTACCTTGCTTCCTTACAAGGTGGTTTGGGGTATAAATAAAATGCACAAAATGGAGTACTTAAAAATACGTAACATCAGCAGTTAAAATCACAACTGAGGACCACTTTAACCAGAAGCGGTCTTCAGTTACCTCCTACAGATGGAAAGTGAGGGAACTCGCTGGACCTCCCTGGGGGAATCGTTCCTGAATGGTGGGGCCACCCAAAAGGCCCTGTCTGGCACCCACCAAATTAGTTTCTTTGATTGATGGGACAATCAGGAGTGTCGCTACCTGTGATCTTAATTCCTAGGCAAGAATAATAGGGAAAAGACAGTCCATCAGATACTTTGGTTCCAAGCCATGCAGGCCTTTATTTTTGAAAAATGAATTGACCTCGGCAGTGGATTGGTAGTCACTGTAATTGCTGTAGTACCAGGGTCACCACTCACGATAGCTGGCCCTAACTAGTGGTCTAGATCAGGGGTCTGCAACCTGCGGCTCCAGAGCCACATGTGGCTCTTTTGTCCTTGTACTGTGGCTCTGCGTGGCTTGGGTCCTCTCAGCCTCCTTCAGAGAGTCGCCCTAAGGGTTAATGGGAAAGAGTCTCCATTCCTAGAGAGGCACAGCCGGATATGGCTTCCCTGTCCCAGCTGCCTGGTTGGTTGATGACAGCGCGGGGCAGGGGCAGAGCACCGCTGGTGGATCCTCTTGAACAGGTGAGTGGCGAAGGGAGGGAAATGGGAGGGAGTTGCAGGAGCGCAGATTTTCAGCGCTATCCTAACATCAGTCCACCCCCCCCCTTGAATTGGGAGTCACGGGTTGACCCTGCTTTGGGTGGCATCATTTCCCCCTCCCCCAGGTCCTTGGAGGTCTGTTATTATTTTTTAAGAGTTCAAAATGTTCAAAATGTGTTCTTTACATAAATAAAATATAATTTTCTCTGTAGCACTTCATGGATTTCATAAGCAACACACTATAATTGTTTATACAAAGCGTAAAGGTAAAAAAACAGTATATACAGTGTTATCTTCATTTTAAATGTCAAAAAGTATTTGCAGCTCCCAGTGTTTTCTTTTCCGTGGAAAACGGGTCCAAATGGCTCTTTCGGTGTTAAAGGTTCCCTACCCCTGGTCTAGATGCAGCTTCTCAGCACTCTTAAGGGTAGCTCCAAGTGAAGAAGAAGGAAAAAAAGAGTTTGGATTTATATTCCCCCCTTTCTCTCCTGTAAGGAGACTTAAAAGGGCTAGCCCAAAGTCACCCAGCTGACATGTGTTGGAGTGTACAAGCTAATCTGATTCACCAGATAAGCCTCCACAGCTCAAGTGGCAGGGTGGGGAATCAAACCCGGTTCTCCAGATTAACGTGCACCTGCTCTTAACCACTATAGCATGCTGGTGTAAACGTGAAGTGCATTTTATTAGTCCAGACTATATGTCACTAAGGCATGAACCACACAGCCCAGAAGTCCTACAACAGCCAGCTGATACCAGCTGTGAAACCCATCAACAACAAAATGTGAGGGGGTTTCATTTGTCAGCATGCCAACCGGGCTTCGGAGCACTCCTTCCCAAGTGGGCATGCCCTTGAGATTTAACAAAGCTCCTTCCCTGGCTAAATGCAGCCACTGCTGTTATAGCCACAAAAGAGGGCAGCCTCACTATGCTTTGAAATGGACAAAGTCGCCTGCAGCTGCGGGAAAGATTGTGTTCCCACTGATGTATCAGACTGCTGGGCCAAGAAGGAGGGGGTGGGGTGTGGGGGGAGAGAAGTATTTTGCTTCGCGATCCAGCCATTTACCATCAGTTCTCCCCAGGAATTCCCTTCAGGCGGCTAATCGTTCTCATCAGCGGCACAGATTTCCCCCCGTTCTGTTCCGTCAATACGGCACTTCTGGAAGTAATCAGAGAAGTCATCAAAGATGGCCCGGGAGTCGTGGGACACGTTCACTCTGTGTAGTTTCCCTTCCTCGCGGTCTTGCTGAATTATCTAAGGCACCACTTTGTTAGCAGAGGTCAACTTTATTCTGCCGGCAGAATCGAGGACTGTAGTTTTCACCAAACTTTATGGGATCGTGCGCTTGAGAGTGTGTGTGTGTGCTATTTATTTGTTTCATTGGTTGAGTATGCCACCCTTCCCCCTCTGGTGGCTGTTAGGTCTCTGACCTTGGATCAATAAACGGCCTCTGTGTTGTTGATTAGCCTCTGTGTTGTATCTCCTTTATCCAGCCCCCCTCCCCTGTTCCCAAAGAATGTGAGAAAGAGTTATTTTGGAGCTTAGGCATCCCAAGGTCAGTGACAGATAGAGATAGTCACCTGGCCTCCTGCCCCAACAGAGCAACAGGAACATCCCATTTCCCATGGGACCAGACAGTGTCAGGGGTAAGCCTAGTTATTTACTCAGCCTGTGAAGCCATAAAATAAAGATCAAGGCAACAATGTCCCAGAACAGCAGTGGTAACATATCGCAAGCTGGTTACATATATCTTGCAGTGATTACATTGAAGCAGGAATGCATCTCAATTAACTAGATACACAGTCACTGCACATATATTTTGTAACAACTACATTGAGTTAGGAGTGCATCTCAATCAACTAGGTGCAAACCCCGGCAGGGGCTTCCAATGCTTTAGATAAAACAGCAAAATCAAATTTAAAACCACCATTTGCACCACATTTAAAATGTACTTCTAGCCCACAGGTGTCAAACTTGCACCCCTACAGATGTTATGGACTACAGTTCCCATCATCCCCTGCCAGCAGGGGATGATGGGAACTGCCGTCCATAACATCTGGAGGGGTGCGAGTTTGACACCTATGTTCTAGCCTGATGGCGGTCACTGTTCAAAACGTGGAACTAAATCACTGAGTAGACAAGAGTGGAAGAAGACGGAAGAAGCAAGAGGGGGAGACTGAGGCGGAAAAACCGTCACTGCCTCAACGGCCCACCTGGCGGAAAAGCTGTGCCTTCCAGGCCCTGCAGAACTGCATCAAGTCTTGTGCGCTTGGGTCTCACTAGACAGAATGTCCCCCCAGGTTAGGGCCAAGGCTGAAAATGTTCTGGTCGTGGTTGAGACTAGCTGAGACTATCTTTTGGGCCAGGGACCACCAGCAGATTCTCATTCACTGAGTGCAATGATCTTCGAAGGGCATACTGGGTGTGCTGCCGGAAGGCAGGGTTAGGGTGGTCAGGTCCAGTCTTACAGGGCCAAAAAGGCGGCAAGCAACAGCATAGTCAGAGGACAGTCCAATAAGACAGGGTAGGCAGCAGGGAGAAGGAGAAGGAGAAGGAGAAGGAGAAGGAGAAGGAGAAGGAGAAGGAGAAGGAGAAGGAGAAGGAGAAGGAGAAGAGGAGGAGGAGGAGGAAGAAGAAGAAGAAGAAGAAGAAGAAGAAGAAGAAGAAGAAGAAGAAGAAGAAGAAGAAGAAGAAGAAGAAGAAGAAGAAGAAGAAGAAGAAGAAGAAGAAGAAGAAGAAGAAGAAGAAGAAGAAGAAGAAGAAGAGGGAGAGGAGCAGCAGGAGGAGGAGGAGGAGGAGGAGGAGTTTAGATTTATACCCCAACTTTCTGTCCTGTAAGGAGACTCAAGGTGGCTTACAAGCCTCTTTCCCTTCCTCTTCCCTCCACAGAAACCTTGTGAGGTAGGTGGGGCTGAGAGAGTTCCAAAGAATTTAGCCCAAGGTCACCTAGCAGGAATGTAGGAGTACGGAAACACATCTGGTTCCCCAGATAAGCCTCCGCCACACAGGTGGAGGAGTGGGGAATCAAACCCGGTTCTCCAGATTAGAATCCACCTGCTCTTAACCACTACCCCACGCTAACTTTGGAATCAGCAAGGAATTCTGACTGGCCATGGAGGAGTGGGGGGGGGCAAGGGAAGGAAGAACCAAAGTTGGAGCAGGTGTGTCCAGACCCCGTTCCCACCCATTCCTACCTTGCTTGCTGCTATGGCAGACATGTATTAGCCCCTCTCTGGAACCAGCTCTGACCAGTTTTCCCTTATCAACTAGTTTTAGAGAGGGAGACAGTCTTTGTTTTGCTTGACTCAGGGCCCCATTCAAACGTTGGCATCCGCACCTGCCAGCCGAGCTTGGCGATGAATGCCCAACAAACAGCCTATCTCAGTGATGGCGAACCTATGGCACGGGTGCCAGAGGTGGCACTCAGAGCCCTCTCTGTGGGCACACACAGAGTTCATCATGTGTGGGGGGGAAATCCCCCCCACACACACACACACACACATCTAGGCTGGCCTGGGCCACTTGGCTCGATTATTAGCATTAAACCTAAGACCTAGTTTTGGGGAGCAGTGTAGGTAACCCTGTTAAGCGCTGTTAAACCCCACTGATTTTCACACAACTAAAGCACCATCCTTTACCTGGGAGTAAGCTCGGTTGCTTGCTTCTGAGTAAATCCTCCTAGGGTCGTGATTCATCTGTTCGAAGAGTTGCACAGTTGCTTCAAAGCAAAGCCAACAACTACCACCAAGCTTACTCCCGAGTAACGCACGCCTCAGAGCCAACCATTTTTTTCTAAACAAAAACCTCAGTATTCAGGTTAAATAGCCCTGTTGGCACTTTGCAATAAATAAGTGGGTTTTGGGTTGCAGTTTGGGCACTCGGTCTCAAAAAGGTTCGCCATCACTGGCCTATCTGCTTGTGTTCATTACCTCTCATATGAAGCGGTTTGTTCCCCCGCTGGAAACAAACTGCGGTTTGCTCAGCTGACAGATTGGCCCATACCAAACAGCTGTGACCAAACTCACTACAAACAGCAAAACTCAGTGCCGACGCAGCTGATTCCTCAGTCAGGGTTTCAAGATGACAGCCCACAACTCGGATCAATTGGAAGATGCTGCAACCGAAGCCCCTTTGTTTTCACTTGCGGCGTTTGTTTTCAAGGTTTGGGTGCCAGTATTCTTTCCTTCTCTCGCTGACATCATGTTTGATGGCATTTAATGGCCATGTCTGTCTGGTATGAAATCATAATTCGTGTCGGCATCGTGCAATTTCATTACAAGAACATATGGCATTTTCAGATGGCAGAGATTTAATTGGAGGCATATTAGATGCAAACACATGGAATCCTATGGGCCAGGAAAGGGGCCGCAGATTGAGTTGAAATTCACCACCAGTCTCAATACGCTTAGCAAACAATCCTACCGTGTTTCCCCGAAAATAAGACAGTGTCTTATATTAATGTTTGCTCCCAAAGATGCGCTATGTCTGCGCTATGTCAGGGGATGTCTTATTTTTCCTGTGTTCTGTTCGTCGGGCATGCTTCCAAACAAAAACTTTGCTACGTCTTACTTTCGGGGGATGTCTTATATTTCGCACTTCAGCAAAATCTCTACTACGTCTTATTTTCAGGGGATGTCTTATATTCGGGGAAACATGGTAAGCAGGTCTGCTCAGGGGTAAGTCCCATTTTATTCAATGGGACTTACTCCCAGGAAAGACGTTAGGATCGAGAGCCAGCGTGGTGTAGTGGTTAAAAGCAGGCGGATTCTAATCTGGAGAACCGGGTTTGATGCCCCACTCCTCCACCTGAGTGGCGGAGGCTTACCTGGTGAACCAGATGTGTTTCCACTCCTTCATTCCTGCTGGGTGACCTTGAGCTAGTCCCTGTTCTCTCAGAACTCTCCCAGCCCCACCAACCCCACAAGTTGTCCTGTTGTGGGGAGAGGAAGGGAAAGGGGTTTGTAATCCACTTTAAGTCTCCTTACAGGACAGAAAGGCAAAGTATAAATCCAAACTCTCCTTCCTCTTATTATAGCTTATAATGACCCTGCAGGGTTTTCAAGGAAAGAGACGTTCAGAGATCGTTTGCCATTGCCTGCCTCTGTGTTGGGACCCTGGACTTCCTTGCTGGTCTCCCGTCAAAATATTAGCCAGGACCAACCCTGCTTCGCTTCTGAGTCCTGACAAGGTTGGGCTAGCCTGGGCCAATAGCTGTTTATAAATTGTGTCTGGGGGTCGCACAAGGGCTTGCCTTTGGCCATGATCCGGAAATTAAAACTCATTCAGAATGCAGCAGCCAGGCTGCTTACTGGCAGTTCAAGCAGGGATCGAATCACACCGATCCTTTACCATCTGCCCTGGTTGCCGATTGAGTTCCGGATTATGTTTAAAGTGTTGGTTTTGACCTTTGAAGCCGTTCGCGGTCTCGGACCGGCATACCTGAGGGACTGCCTCTCCCCATATTGCCCCGGTAGGCCCCTCCGCTCCTCGGAGGAGGACCTACTCATGATCCCTGGCCCAAAAATGATCAGGCTGGCCTTGACGAGGGGCAGGGCCTTTTCAGCCCTGGCCCCTACCTGGTGGAACAGGCTCCCTCGGGAGATCAGGGCCCTGCGGGACTTGCAGAGTTTCCACAGGGCCTGCAAGACGGACCTGTTCCGCCAGGCGTTTGGCCAGCCTGGTTAAAAATACATCTACCGTGTCATCTGGCCTCCCGTGGGCACAAGGGGGGGAGGGGGGTAGCCAGATGCCATCCACATTTTTAAATGGGTTCTGTTTTTATGTAATTGGTATTTAAATTATGTTTTCATGTATGTTTTAACCTGCTGTGTACCGCCCTGAGCCCTCAGGGGGAGGGCGGTATATAAAACTAATAATAAATACAATAAAATAAATAAAGGAACACTCTTTCTCCAGCTGTTCGGGCCCTGCGGGATCTTGGTGAGTTCCGCAGGGCCTGCAAGACGGAGTTGTTCCACCGGGCCTTTGGAGTGTCTAGCCGCTGATATAAGTGCCCCCGCCTCCTCCTACATTTTGGGCCCATTACCATCTATGGGCCCACTCTTTTTCTCCCCTTCTGGGAGAGTTTAACAGGGATTGTTGCGGGCATTGCTGTTATTAGTCGTTCTTAATTGCTGCATTTTAACTTAAATTATTTACAGTCTATTATGTAACGGTTATTTTATGTTGTTCACCGCCCAGAGCCCTTCGGGGGTTGGGCGGTCTATAAGACTGAGAAATAAATAAAAATAAATAAATAAATAAAGAGGATTAAGTTTTTCAGAAAATGAAGGAAGGAGAGACTGTATTGAGAAGCAATTTTCAAGCAGTGTTCTTTGCCACCCCCAGAGTATTGGAGCAGAAAACTCATAGCAGGGAATCATCTATCCAAAAGATAGCTTATGTGTCATTGTTGATCATACACTGGAATGCGGGGGGGGGGAGAGTTTCAATTAGAGGTCACCCCGGGCTCCTGTGACGTGACAACTAACCACAGCTCACCCCGCGGATGCCATGACTCAGTCACCACTACTACGTGGCTTACAACCTCCTTTCCCTTCCTGTCCTCACAACAGAGGCCTTGTGAAGTAGATAGGGTGAGAGAGTTTGGAGAGAACTGTGACAGGCCCAAGATCACCCAGCAGGCCTCATGTGGAGGAGCAGGGATATAAGCCTGGTTCATCAGATAAAAGTCTGCCTGCTCTAACCACTACACAAAGCTCCCTGGACTTCCCAAACTCTTCTGATTGTATTAGCTGCTCCAACTTCTCAGCAGAGAAGTGGGGGAAGGGGTAGTTGTGGTTGTGGGGATAAAAGTGTAGGTAACCCAAAGGCAACAGAGCTAAGACTGAGGTGGCAGCAATGGAAGAATCGGCCTCGACTTTCCCCTCTAAAAATCCTGTACGCAAGTTAACCACCTCACTTTGCTTTGCCTCATTATAGAGCACCGTCTGGTCCACCAAGTTCAGTTCTGACCTTTGCTCTTTCTAGGAGCTCTCCTTGGTCCTGAAGAAGAAGGAGGAGGAGCAGGAGCAGGAGCAGGAGCAGGAGGAGAAGGAGGAGCAGGAGGAGGAGAAGGAGCAGGAGCAGGAGCAGGAGGAGCAGGAGCAGGAGGAGCAGGAGCAGGAGGAGCAGGAGCAGGAGCAGGAGCAGGAACAGGAGCAGGAGCAGGAGCAGGAGGAGCAGGAGGAGCAGGAGGAGCAGGAGGAGGAGGAGCAGGGGGAGCAGGAGGAGAGGCATGTGGATTTATACCCCACTCACAAACTCCTTTCCCTCCCTTTCCCCACAACAGACACCTTGTAAGCTAGGTGGGGTTGAGAGAGTTCAAAGAGAACTGTGATTGGCCCCAGGTCACCTAGAAGAAATGTAGGAGTGGGGAAACAAATCTAATTCACCAGATAAGGGTCTGCCTCTCATGTGGAGGAGTGGAGAATCAAACCCGCTTCTCCAGATTAGAGTCTACCTGCTCTTAGCAACTGTGCCACGCTGGCTCTCGTAGAGCTGGGACTTTCCTATTGCATGCACTCCTGTTTCAGTGATTGGATAGCCACCAATTGCAACTGGCTACCGTTTTTCCGTTATCTGCTTGCAATCACCCCCATGCCAGGTTTGTTCTTCCTCAGAGCTCATTTGGCACTCCATGGGCACATTTGTCTGGAGTGGGACTAATGTGCATTGTTAAAAAAATAATGCATAATACTACACTGTGTTATGAATAGATGGTCATGCCCAGAACTATCCCTGGGTGAACAAAACAGGGTTTGCTCCAAATATTCATTGGGAAAGTATCACTGCACCATATCATGCCTTTAGCGACACAAATTAAAAGGTTCAATAAAATCAGACAGACAGATAGAAAACCTTTATTGGCATATAAAACATACCAGGCAAGCCATAAGCAAAACCAAGAACAGGCCATAACCATGAATTACAGAAAGAAAAAGTAAACAATTTATTTCCCGGTCTTATCTTAACGCAGCCTTATAGCATCTTGCAAAAATGTTGCTACTTTCTCATTTATTCCAAGATTGCAATTGTTCAAGGGAAGGAACAGCTTAGCAGAATCAGAAAGTCCTGTTTGCTAAAATAGGGCTTACATGCTTTGTTCAAATTTCCAAATAGAAAGGACAATACATTAGAGCGTGCTGGATAGTTTCAGTACAGCCCGCCTTACGGGGACAGTGCCTGTCTAAATATACTACTTTTTGGCTGATTCCGCAAGGGCCAAAAACAGCAGTGTGAAAACGGTGTGAAAACAGTGGGGTGCTGTGTGGTTTCTGGGCTGTATGGTCGTGTTCTAGCAGCATTCTCTCCTGACGTTTCGCCTGCATCTGTGGCTGGCATCTTCAGAGGATCTGATAGTAGGAATGGAAAGCAAGTGGAGTATATATACTGTGAGGTCAAAAAGTGAGGCCATCTGAATAGAGTAACCTGGCATGTGAATCACAGAGAAGTCTGTAGCATGGGAGTAACAATGAAGATAGCAAGGTCAATAGGTGGATGGATCTGAATAGAAGTATCCAGGTCTTTGTTCCCTTTGATTGCTATAGTCTATAGTTGTCCTGTGTTTGTGTGGAGCTGGTCAGTCACTGTCTTGATTCTAGAGTTTTCACTGGCAGCCAAATTCTGTTCATTTTCATGGTTTCTTCCTTCCTGTTGAAATTATCCATGTGCTTGTGAATTTTAGTATAAACCGTATAAACAGGTGTGAAAACAGTATAAACCCTTTGACACCATTTTCACACCGTTTTCACACTGTTGTTTTTGGCCCATGCGGAATCGATTTCTTCCATAGAGAATTGCAGATGGCATAACACTGAATCTGGCCAAAGAGACAGCTCTACGTTGGTTTGAATTTTGGAGATGTTAAAAACATGCTGCAGCACGGCCTGTATTAAGTGTATCTCCAAACTCAGAGGCAGCAAGCCTTTCATACAGGGGTGAGGAAAACTGGATTGTCTGAAATCCCCTTCTATACGCCTCTTCCGTCTCTGTGTATAACCATGTTATTTTCATAGACAGCAATTGATAATTTTGCTTGTCTTGTCTGATTAAAGAAACACATAAAACACTTTCTGGGATCATAGGTCCCGGTTCACACTTTTTTGAGCCATTTACATTATGAAGTGTCCTTTGGTACCCCATATGTCCCAGTTCGGCCTCTACGTTCAGCAGAGGCCAATCTACTGGAGGTCCCCGGCCCCTCAATGATACGGCTGGCCTCCCACACTCGGGCTCAGAGGCCTTCTACCCACGCTCCTGGCCCCGGCCTGGTGGAACACTCTTCCTCCAGCTGTCTGGGCCCTGCGGATCTCAGCAATTTCCGCAGGGCCTGTAAGACTGAGTTGTTCCACCGGGCCTTTGGAGAGACCAGCCGCTGAGTGTGCCCCCTTAACATCACTGGGATCCACCATTTCCCCCCCCCCTTCTCTGGGGGGGTTTAGGTTTTAAGTAAGGGTTTCGTGGGATGCCTGTATTAAGAAATAACTGCTGTTTTAAATGGGATTTTATTGTGATGGAGCGTAGATGTTAATTGTAATTTTGATTCGCTCCTCTAGCTAATATACTATGATGTTTTATGTATGATGTTTTTATGTTGTACACCGCCCAGAGCCCCTTTGGGATGGGGCGGTATATTAAGTTAAATAAATAAATAAATAAATAAATAAATAAATAAATTATTGGCTACGCTGTTTACATTTTGCAATAAAACCATATGTTGGCCTATGTCAACTAGCTGCTCCCAATAGCCCCTGAAACTCTGAGATTTAGAATTCAGTGAAATCTGCTACCCCCCCCCCCCACTTTTTGGGGCAAAACTCTGGGTAAAAAGCTTAGGAATTTAATCTCCTTAAAACTGAAAAGATGCCCCAAAATCTTTTGCAATGTGCAGCTTTTTCTCTATGCGAGAATAGGGGTCTGCCCATGCAGAGAAGTGGTTCACACAGTGGGGACTTGAATGTTACAAAAATCAGCAATTTTCAATTGTTTATCTGTTGGGGGAGTATTTTCCTCAGTGTCTCTCTGGTGCTTCCTTTGCCCTATATGCAGTACTTAACAGCAACACTCGAAATTTAAGGAATTGAATTGTTTAAAAAACCTTTTAAATATATATATTTTTTAAAAAATTATCTGGCTTCCTAGAATCTGCCCAGCAAAATCCACTTGCAAACAGTTGTGAAAGTGGTTTGAAAACGCATTATTTTGCGTGTGCGGAAGGGGCCTGAGAGTCAGAGAACTGCCTTCTCCCCATTTGCGGGGTGGGAAAATCCAGGATGCTCAGTCGTCCGCCCTGTTCTCATGCACTTTAGACCTCCCAATAGCCACATCCTCATTAGCATGGTTATGTAAGGTTCGTTGCAAACCCACGAGACCTCTGCTCACAAGGGGCATTGCTGGGAAACAAAACAGCTTCTCTTTGACCTAACCTGTCAGCGGGATTTTTTATGTCTGTGTGTGACTACGGGAGACTGCAGTTGTTCTGGCTTTCAACGAACAGTATTAGCGAAGGGCCGTATCAGCAGCGCCTTGGCCATTAGGATGAGAATTAAAGAGCTGTTTCCTCCAGTAAAGTCATGCCTGCCTTTGACTGTGCCAATAAATTATGAGGCATTATGAAATGCTGCTTTCTGTTTTTGGCACGGCGGGCTTTGTCTCAGAGGAACGATGATCCCGCCAGTTGGACAGAGAAACATTTTGTAGGAATCTGGGGTGGCCAACGGAGCGGGGGGGTGGGGAATTGAGAGACAGTGTTGTGTAATGGCTAATCCTGGGCTTGGACAACGGAAAATGAGGTTCACATCCCCACTCAGCTATGGGTACACTTTGGTTAGGTACACCAGTGTGGTGTTGAGGTTTTGAGCATCAGACTAATATCTGGGAGACGCTGGCTCGAAATCCCACTGGGATTTCACTGGGTGACCCTGGGCCAGTCTTTGGGAGCAGCAGTGACCTTGACTTTGGTGACCTTGGGAGCAGCAGTGGCGTAGGAGGTTAAGAGCTGTGTATCTAATCTGGAGGAACCGGGTTTGATTCCCAGCTCTGTCGCCTGAGCTGTGGAGGCTTATCTGGGGAATTCAGATTAGCCTGTGCACTCCCACACAAGCCAGCTGGGTGACCTTGGGCTAGTCACAGCTTCTCGGAGCTCTCTCAGCCCCACCTACCTCACAGGGTGTTTGTTGTGAGGGGGGAAGGGCAAGGAGATTGTCAGCCCCTTTGAGTCTCCTGCAGGAGAAAAAGGGGGGATATAAATCCAAACTCCTCCTCCTCCTCCTCCTCCTCCTCCTCCTCCTCCTCCTCTTCTTCTTCTTCTTCTTCTTCTTCTTCTTCTTCTTCTTCTTCTTCTTCTTCTTCTTCTTCTTCTTCTTCTTCTTCTTCTTCTTCTTCTTCTTCTTCATGCTCTCAGCCTAGCCTACCTTTCAGGGTTATTGTGTGGATAAAATAGAGGAAATGAGAACGATGTAATACCCTTTGGGAAGAAAAGCAGGGAATAAATGGATCAGGTAAATAATAGCCCCATTCAAAGGGGCAGAGGCCGAATCTGCCTGTGGGAACGGTTCGCGGCCACCCTGCTGAGATTCTCCTTGGCAGCAGGGAGGGTTTTTTTTGCTTTGAAAGCCTCCCCATGCCACTGGGAAGCCCCGTGGTTTGTTCGTGTAAGCCTCACACCCAAGTCGTGTGTGCACGGCAACTGGCTGGAAATAAGTCCTGCGTGGTGATTGGCTGGAAGTGAGTCGTCACCACCGTTACTAGCCTTTCATATAATAGGATATCCATGCGAATTCATGGTGCTAAACCAGTGGTGGCGAACCTTTGGCACTCCAGATGTTATGGACTACAATTCCCATCAGCCCCTGCCAGCATGGCCAATTGGCCATGCCGGCAGGGGCTGATGGGAATTGTAGTCCATAACATCTGGAGTGCCAAAGGTTCGCCACCACAGCCCCATACCTTATCCCCCATACACACACTTGTCAGGTGGACAAAACATACACCCCATCACTCCACTTTGTCTCATAGAGAGAAACATATCTTACCATGGCATGCCTTGGAAGATATTAAACTTAGGCCCTTTCCACACTGGCCAATAAATGTGGGTGAAGGGCAGGATAAAACCTGGGTTGGGAAGGAACTTTGCACTGTCCCCGCCCCTAATACGGGTCTAACCCACCCCTCGCCCATGCTATTGGCCACAGGGTGGGTTTTTTGAGAATTGTGTTTTCAGCTATTCTTTTATTTTAACATGCCTCACAGCCACAGCCGAGCAAATGGCCATGGCTATGAGGCGCGTTGGGGGGCTGCCATCAACTGGATAATCACAGCCCGCAGCTCCCACCTGTGCAGCCATGCAGGAGGAATGGGCCATAACTTGGCCCTGGGGGAGGCAGGGACCCAAAATAGCACACGCCCCCGTGCAATGGTGCGCACCCCATGGGACAGCCAGCCATGCGAACGGCCCGGGGTGAAGACAGGTTCGTGTAACCCACCTCTCATCCGGGTTTATTGGCCTGTGCAGAAAGGGCCATAGATGCAGGTGTAACCCCCATGCTCAGAATGGGTTGACCCAGAAAGGGGTGGAGACTCAAAGCAGCAGAAGGCTGCAGAGCTCGTGTAGTTTGGAGGAGACAAGGCTACCAGACTCGGACCTTGGTTTATATAAGCCCTTAACACCTTGTTAAGGTAACTGCAATGTTGTTGGGAACTATTGGGAAGGTAGTTGTTTATTTTTGCTATGTTGTAAATGTTGGAGTTTATTGTTTCAGGGTGTTTTTTTTAATGGGTGAGAGTTCTCCTGGAAACCTTCACCATGTTGAATCCTGTTCATCAAGCCCTTGGGGTCTTCAGGAGCCAACCCACTTGCAAAGAAGAATTGGACTTGGCAGTATCAGTAGACTGTAAATATAAGGACTTGAAAATGCAACCTGAACAGGACCTTGAAGTGTGATGTTGAATGTTGATGTTTGATGTTATATGTTCAGAAAGTAAACCATTTTGGTTTTTAAAATTTGTTGTTGCAAACTCATTCCAAGTTCTGCCCCACAGAACCCACAATTAGAGGTTACACAGGCAAAATGTTAGGAGCAAAAACTACCCGATCACGGCCACGCAGCCTGGAAAACCTACAACACCTAGTTGATTCCAGCTGTGAAAGGTTTGACAATTCATCACAAAGCATTGTTCTTCAGGTCTGCAGAAACATTCTAAGCATCGCTCTGAGCTTTCCATACAAACCCGTGAAGTTGTCTTTGAGCGACACTAGTCCGAAGTTATTGACCCTGCTGAGCCGTCCATAAGAACATAAGAACATAAGAAGTAGCCTACTGGATCAGACCAGAGTCCATCTAGTCCTGCACTCTGCTACTCGCAGTGGCCCACCAGGTGCCTTTGGGAGCTCACAGGCAGGATGGGAAAGCAATGGCCTTCTGCTGCTGCTGCTCCTGAGCACCTGGTCTGCTAAGGCATTTGCAATCTGAGATCAAGGAGGATCAAGATTGGTAGCCATAGATCGACTTCTCCTCCATAAATCTGTCCAAGCCCTTTTTAAAGCTATCCAGGTTAGTGGCCACCACCGCCTCCTGTGGCAGCATATTCCAAACACCAATCACACGTTGTGTGAAGAAGTGTTTCCTTTTATTAGTCCTAATTCTTCCCCCCAGCATTTTCAATGGATGCCCCCTGGTTCTAGTATTGTGAGAAAGAGAGAAAAAGTTCTCTCTGTCAACATTTTCTACCCTGTGCATAATTTTATAGACTTCAATCATATCCCCCCTCAGACGTCTCCTCTCCAAACTGAAGAGTCCCAAACGCTGCAGCCTCTCCTCATAAGGAAGGTGCTCCAGTCCCTCAATCATCCTCGTTGCCCTTCTCTGCACTTTTTCTATCTCTTCGATATCCTTTTTGAGATGCGGCCTTTCTAGCCCCACGAGCAGAGAACTTTTCAGTGGAAGATCCCAGGAACTTACCCCATGCCTGTTGGCAAAGCACTGTGCCATCTGAGTCACGCCCTTGTCGTGAGGCCAAAACCACACCAAAGCCAATGCCCAATAGGGGAAAACGAGCCCCATCGCAAAACAGTATCAAATGTGCTTTTAATATCGGGAAGGCATGTTGACAAAAGAATGTCGACATTTTGAGTCACTGGGTTTCTTTGCCGGGGCTTAAAGTGACTGGAACGGGCTCAAGAATTTTACAGCATTTGTCCTTCTTTTGGAGAAAAGATACACAGATCATTAATCTACTTTGAAAGGGTTTACAAGCCATGCAGCAAATTCAGACTGGGCAAATCTGGCCGGTTTTTCCCAAGAAAGGCTGGATTCTCCCTGTTCTAAAAACTGCTTTTTTAAAAAAATTGGGACTCAGCACAGGGGAGCACCTGGCAGGCACTGAAGAAACCTGAGATCCAGCATAGTGTAGTGGTTAGAATGCCAGACTAGGATCTGGGAGGCACAGGTTTGAATCCCTGTTCTGCCATATCTGGGCCAAACTATGCTCAACCTAGCCCACCTCATAGGTTTGTTGTGAGGATATGATGGAGGAGAAGGGGAATTATGTAAGCCACCCTGGGGCCCTGTTGAGAAGAAAGGCAGGGTATAAATTAAGTGAACAAATTGAAAGGCTGAGGAACTGGGGAATGTTCAGTCAGGAAAAGAGGACACTGAGGAGGGAGACGATTCCTCCAGCATGGCATAGCGTTAAAAGCAGTGGACTCTAATCTGGAGAACTGCGTATGATTCCCCACTCCTCCACATGACTCTGCTTTGGAGAACTGGATTTGATTCCCTGCTCCTTTGCATGAGGCCTGCTGGGTGACCTTGGGCCAATCACAGTTCTCTCTGAGCTCTCCCAGCCCCACCGACCCCACAAGGTGTCTGGTGTGGGGAGAGAAAGGGAAGATGTTTGAAAGCCATTTTGAGACTCCTTGTGGTTGAGAAAAGGGGTATAAATCCAAACTCTGGCCGTTTCCGCACGGCCACGCTGAGCGGGGTGTCAGCGTATACAACACCGAAGCACACACCCCTGGGACCGTTCGCACAAACGTTTCCGGTAGGGGCAGGGAAGACGGCGCAGTGCTGCGCCGTTGCTCGAACAACGTACCTTCCCTGCGATCTTCCAGCGCGTCGCCCAGGCCAGGGGACATGCCCCCCTGCCCTGCGTGACCGCTCTGGAGTTGCAGGGCAGGGGGGCGTGTCCCCAGGCCTGGGTGACGCGCCGGAAGGTCGCAGGGAAGGTATGTCGTTCGGGAAAGGGGGGTGGCGCCTTCCAGCCGCTGCTGTTCGCACGGCAGCAGCTGGAAGCCGCTGTTTCCAGAAAACCTCGCTCAGGGAGCGAGGTTGGGAAACAGCGGCTTCGCACTGCTGGGGGGGCAAGGGCAGCGCTGCTGCGATGCAGCTGCACCCCCCCCCATGCGAACAGCTCCCTAGGGACAGCGTTTTTGCCATCCCTAGGGCGCTGTAATTGGCCCGTGCGGAAAGGGCCTCTGGTTCTTTATTTTTGTTCACTTTTACTTTACTTTGGGCTTCTATCCCACCTACCCCAGCCAACGGCTAGGCTCAGAGGAGCTCACATACAGGCAATAGACAGTACAATAAAACCCAAATCTTAATGTAGAATTTTAAAAAAACTTTGGCACCAATAATTTTCCAACCGGGAGATAACAAAGAGGACTTTAGTAAGGAACCTACCAAGCTAAAAAACTAAGCCTTCCAGCCCCCCAAACCTGATCTGTTCAGTAAGAGGGAGGGCGGAGGGGAAAAAAGGGGAGGGAGGGGAAGGGAAGGCCAGTCAAGATGATATTTGAAGTATTTGAAGGGGTGTCTCTTAGAGTATGGTGAGGAGCTGTTCTTGTTGGGAGCAGATGATAGGACTCACAAGGTGTTTAAATTATGAGTGAAAAGGTACCAGCCAAACATTAAGAATTTATATTTTATCCCACACTGGCAGTCTTTAAGCAACAGCTGGACAAACACTTCCCTGGGATGCTGTTGGCTGATCTTGCATGGAGCAGGGGGTTGGACTATATGGTCTCTAGGAACCCTTCCAACTCTATGATTCTGTGAAATAAACAAATGTTCTGCCATCTCTGCTGAATTTGCCTAGATTCAGATCTTCACAGCTATGAAACTGACCTTGGGCTGACATTTTCTTGCAGTATACCTCAAAGTGCTGTTGTAAGGATAAAATGTGGGTGGGGGGGAATAATGTTGCGTGGTCCATGGGGCGATGTTTTAAGATGACTGTTGTTTTAAACTATATGTATGTTTTTAGTTGATGTTTTATTGTACACCGCCCTGAGCCCTCCGGAAATAGGGCGGTATATTAAATTCAATTAACAACAACAACAACAACAACAACAACAACAACAACAACAACAACAACAACAACAACAACAACAACAACAATAATAATAATAATAATAATAATAATAATAATAATAATAATAATAATAATAATAATAATAATAATAATGGTGCCCTGAATCTCCTCTGAGGAAGGGCAGGAGAAATTTAAAATGTGCTATTTATGAAGGTGCACAATTACTTTATTTATAAACCACTGTGAATTGCAAAATAGTCGGTTTAAACGCGGTCACTCAGCGTGAGGCATCCAATAAACAATGTAAGAGGCAGAAATTGCCCAGCTGGAAAACAGTGCAGAAAACTGATCTGTCTAAAGGACAATATACAATAACAAAAAATTGTAGTGGCTGGAGCTGTGGAGGCTTATCTGGGGAACCAGATTAGCTTGTGCACTCCAACACATGCCAGCTGGGTGACCTTGGGCTAGTCACAGTTCTTTGGAGCTCTCTCAGCCCCACCTACCCCACAGGGTGTTTGTTGTGGGGGGGGGCGGGGAAGGAGCTTGTAAGCCCTTAATTAATACAAACCACTTTCTGGTGACCTCTACATGGCCCCTGCAACATGCTTCAATTGCAACCACAAGCGGAAACCAACAGAAAGAGCAAAACTGTCCATCCTGCTCCAACCTGGGCCGTCTTGACGCCCAAACTCTTCCGGAATAACAGGGCACGTTCACATTTTGCTCAGCCCTCCCAAGGTGCAAACTTGTCCAAAGGAAAAACTTGCACGTTACAAGTCTTGGGATCTATCCAGTCTGAACTGCAAAATGGACTCTGGCTTGCACCCCAGGGAGTGACCCCATTCAAAAAGTCCAGAGAGGTCTCTGTCCTGGGATAATTGTTCTGGTAATATGCAAGACAAGGAGCCCCGTTGCCCACAGCTGTCAGCTGCAGGACTGAGTTCGATCCTGACAGAAGTCAGTTCCAGGTAGCTGGCTCAGCCCGCCCCAGTCATCTTTCTGAAGTTGGAAAAACAATCATCCAGCTTACTGGGAGTAAGGTGTAGGTGACTGGGGAAGGCAGTGGTAAACCACCCCATAAACATAGTCTGCCTAGTAAACAGGGTAAATGTTGTGATGTGACATCATCCCATGGGTCACTACACAGCAAGGTGTAGTGGTTAAGAGCAGGTGGATTCTAATCTGGAGACCTGGGTTTGATTCCCAGCTCCTCCACCTGAGTGGCAGAGGCTTATCTGGTGAACCACGTGTGTTCCCGCACTCCTACATTCTTGCTGGGAGACCTTGGGCTAGTCACGGTTCTCTCAGAACTCTCTCAGTCCCACCTGCCTCACAAGGTGTCTGTTCTGGGGAGAGGAAGCAAAAGGAGCTTGTAAGCCACCTTGAGTCTCCTTATAAGAGAGTAAAGTGGGGTATAAATCCAAACTCCTCCTCCTCCTCCTCTTCTTCTTCTTCTTTGATTCTCCTGCAGGAGAGAAAGGGGGGATATAAATCCAAACTCCTCTTCCTCCTCCTCCTCCTCCTCCTCCTCCTCCTCCTCTTCTTCTTCTTCTTCTTCTTCTTCTTCTTCTTCTTCTTCTTCTTCTTCTTCTTCTTCCCACTGAATCCCCAACTTGCTGGAGTCAAAGTCCAGATGCCCAGGGACGGCAGGCAATGGCAAACCATCCCAGAATGATAGTCTGCTAGTAAATATAGTAACGTGACGTCTCCCTGTGGGTCAGCAATGACCGGGCGCTTGCATAGGGGATCAACTTTACCTTCAATATATACAAGAGATTGAAATGAATCCGAAAACGGCAAGAGGAACTCTGCCGCAGCGACCCTTCGGGAAGCATCCCGGCCATCTGCCGCCCTCTAGCGTCGCTCCCCGGCATCGCCCCGCCGTTCGGAAATCCTTCAATGAAATCTATTTTCGGTCATTTTCCCGTTTTAAAAAAGATCCTGCCTCCCCAACGACCCGGAGCGTATCTGCTGTGCTCTGGCCGGCTCCGGATTGTTGCCCCCCCCCCCATCCCTCCCCCCGCCCTCCTCTCCAAAGCCAGAGGATCTCCTTTTGGCTAAACCTCCTCCTGCCAACCTCTCCTGCGCGCCAGACTGCAGCGCTGTGGTCCCCCCCCCCCTTCTGCCAAATTTGCCTTGACCCCTCCCTCCCTCCCTCCCTCCCCTCCGGCGAGAGGATGCCACAGACCCCCCCAGGAGGGATTGGGGAAGGGCGCAGCTAGAGCCGTCCGGAAAGGAAACCGCGAAGCAAGCCAGCCTCGCCGCCCGCGCTGCGCAGCATCCCCCGCGTGCAAAGTTTTGCACACCTGAACGCTTCTTTTCTTTGCCTGCCTGCCTTTCTCTATCTTTCTTTCTTTCTCTCTTTCTTTTTTTTGGACTTGGATGGAGCCGCCGAGGCGGAGGGATCGCGGGCGCTGACCCCCAAGCCCGCTCCAAGAAACTCTTCCAAGGCGTCCCCGGACTGGCCAAGGGGACCAGGATGGCTTTGAAACTGACCAGCCCGCTGTGGACACTGACCAAGCGCCTTCCTCGCGCGCCGCAGTGGCTGACCGCCTGAAGCAAGGTGGAGGAAGGACCCGGGATTATTTACTGCCGCCCTCCTCTTCCTCCCGTCTGCCGTGGACTTTTTGAATGGTTTTGGGGGGAGGGCAGGGGGTTTCCTTCCAGCTGGGTGACCTTGGGCTAGTCACAGCTTCTCGGAGCTCTCTCAGCCCCATCCGCCTCCCAGGGTGTTTGTTGTGAGGGGGGAAGGGCGAGGAGATTGTCAGCCCCTTGGAGTCTCCTGCAGGAGAGAAAGGGGGGAGATAAATCCAAACTCTTCTTCTTCTTCCTTCCCCCCCCCACCCCCCCACCCCGATTAAGCGATTGAGAGGGGGTGCAGGAAAGAAGGGGGGATTTGCTTTCAAAGTGCTTTTTTTTTTTTTAATTAGGGGTGTGTGGTTGAAGAGGGGCCTCCTGGACAGGTGACCGGATGGGCCAGGTGAGCAGATAAGAGGGCATCTTCCGCGGAGCTTTTTTGTGGGATGGGTTGAGGGGGAAAGGGGGGGACCGTCCAAAGGGGTTCTGCCCTGGCTCTGAGCACCCTGGATGGTATAAGGGGAGGTGTGGGGAGAAAGCCCCACTTTCCCCAGACATCTGTGGAGTAGATCTGTTGTGGAGGGAAGGGGAGAAGGCAGGTGAGTCCCCAACTCTTCTCATGAAGGGAAACCAGAGAAGCAAAGGATGAGATTCCTGCTAAGAGCCTAGGGCGCCAGGGCGGTTGGGTGGGGGGGCGGGGGGGAAGCATGCCCGCTGCTCCCTCCCCAGGCATCCGTTTCACGCCTAACCCACCCCCCATGGAGACTGGGCCCTTTTGAAAAAGAATGACTTTCCCTGGGCAGGTCAATGCCAGCTTGAATGGGAACGACACGGGAGAGGCCGAGGGCGCCAACGGGTCGTGGGCAGGAGGGGACGCGGGCGCCAACGACACCTCCTTGGCGCTTGGCCTGGACCTGCAGACAGTGGGCGTCGGGGTCTTCCTGGCCCTCTTCATCCTCTCGGCCATCGTGGGCAACATCTTGGTGATCCTCTCGGTGGCTTGCAACCGCCACCTGCAGACGGTGACCAACTACTTCATCATCAACTTGGCCATCGCCGACCTGCTCCTCAGCACCACCGTGCTGCCCTTCTCGGCCACCTTGGACATCTTGGGTTTCTGGGCCTTTGGCCGCATCTTCTGCGACATCTGGGCAGCTGTGGATGTCCTCTGTTGCACCGCGTCCATCATGAGCCTCTGCATCATCTCAGTGGATCGGTACATCGGGGTCAAGCATTCTCTCAAGTACCCGACAATCATGACCGAGAAGAAGGCCGGGATCATCCTGGTGGTGGTCTGGCTCTTGTCCATGGTCATCTCCATCGGACCCCTCTTGGGCTGGAAGGAGCCGAGATCCCAAGAAGCCAACGTCTGCACCATCACCGAAGAGCCCGGCTACGCCATCTTCTCCTCCCTCTTCTCCTTCTACCTGCCCCTCACGGTCATCCTGGTGATGTACTTCAACATCTACGTGGTGGCCAGGAGGACCACCAAGAGCTTGGAGGCTGGCGTCAAGAAGGAGAGGAGCAAGTCCATGGAGGTGGTCCTCCGGATCCACTGCCGCAGCGTGCTGGAGGATTCCCTCGCCAAGGGCAAAGGGCACACGTTCCGCAGCTCCCTTTCCGTGCGCCTCCTGAAGTTCTCCAGGGAGAAGAAAGCTGCTAAGACTCTTGCCATTGTCGTCGGAGTTTTCGTTCTCTGCTGGCTGCCTTTCTTTTTCGTACTACCTTTCGGTAAGAGGGAATCGGGGCCTCGCTGCATGGTCTCCCTGGTTGGCAGGGGCGTACCACCTAGGGCAGGGGTAGGGAACCTGTGGCTCGAGAGCCGCATGCAGCTCTTCTGCCCTTGCACTGCGGCTCCACGAGCCGAGCCGCTGGCCCCATCCTTGCCCGCCCTGCAGGCAGCAGGGCGGGTGCACCAACTGCCCGCAGCCGGCTGGGCCGTGCCGTGGGCTTCCCCTCTCGCCTGCCCCGTTTGAGCGGGGCGGGCGCTTTCCCGGCGGCCGGTGAGGCTGAGCCGCTGGCCCCATCCTTGCCCAATATATACAGTGTTATCTTTATTTTAAATGTCAAAAATTATTTGCGGCTCCAAGTGTTTTCTTTTCCCATGGAAAACGGGTCCAAATGGCTCTTTGAGTGTTAAAAGTTCCCTACCCCTGACCTAGGGGGACATATGGGGTCAAATGTCACCGGGGTGCAGCCAATTAGCCACATGGGGGAAGGAAAATTGCCTCCCACTCCCTTCCTCCTTCCCTTAGAGTCCATACTCTGACCAAGATCCGGTGCAAAAAAAGTTGCTTGGTCGTGGTGGGGGCTGCCCATAGCGGGGGTGGGGGATCTCCGATTTTGCTCCAAGCTCCATTTCCCCAAATACGCCTCTGACAGTTGGGGAGGAGGGATTTTTTTTTCTCTGACAATTTTTTTAAAAAAAAAACCACTTGCATGCTTGTTGTCAGTTTTTGGTTTCCACTTGGCACAGTTAGTTTGATAGATCTGTTTATTATTATTGTCTGTGCCTCCCATATGGATTTTCCTGTGCAATTTCTTCTGCATTTGGACACCCGGAGTGCTTCATGGATACCAGCCGCATGAATCTAAAGTCCGTGAATCTGACGGATGGTTTATGCATGTATAATGTTGGGGCGGGGGGGGAGGCATATGTTTTATGGGGGAAATCTCACGCAAGGGAAACAGAAAGTTGCACATGGAGGATCACATGTTCAGTTCACACAGGTGGAGTTGAGCTGATGATCTGGGGGTCACAGATGCCTTTAAAATATTTTTTATTTGATCGGGGGGTTGAAACGGCCAGGCAAGAAATTCAAAATCATCCCTGGTGCACATTGTGATTCATAAACTCCAGCTTTTCATCAAGGTGATTACCGAGGATAAGGCTTTGACTACTTTTTCTTGGGGTTGTTAGAAGTCAAATTTGCACAGATTTCAACTTGTTGTTTGTGGAATCGTTTTTAGCCAAGATGTGTGTTTTTTCGTGGACCCAAAAGATCTGTCTTTGAATCTAGCCAAACAGGTCGGTCTTTGAATCTGAATTAGACCGTGACTTGACCGTATCGCTTCCCGCCGGCTGGCCTGCCTCGCCTGTCACGTGGGAATGGCTGTGACCTACCTTAAAGGGCTGTTGTGGCTGCACATTGCAACATGGTTCTGAGGTTGAGTGAGATTAAAAAAAAGATCTTGCAAACGGAGCTGAGAAAAGGATCGAGCAGGATCCAGCTCACTTTCCGTTCTCCCTGGAAAGGCACCGAATGTATGGTGGGATCATAGAGTAGAAAGGAGAGAGAGGCTCAGCAGCCGCAGTTCTAAGAGGCAATTGCTGCTTATCTTGTATTGGTCACAACTCAAACGATCACGTTCCATTGGGGAAAGTATGTCTCCATCTTCCGGCAGATGCAAACATGCCTATCAAATGTCCTAGGGCCGTGGTGGCGAACCTTTGGCACTCCAGATGTTATGGACTGCAATTCCCATCAGCCCCTGCCAGCATGGCCAATGCTGGCAGGGGCTGATGGGAATTGTAGTCCATAACATCTGGAGTGCCACCACTGTCCTAGGGCTGCAGGGAAGATTGGAACAGCTGCAGGATTTTGCCGGATGCCCTCTGGGGCTCAGAGGCGGAGCGTCTGCTTGAATTGCAGAAGGTTCCAGGTTTGGTCCCCAAGAAGGACATGTAGAAGGTGCCATAAAAGACACTCAACTGAAACCCTGCCAGTCTGAATAGACAATACTGGCTTTGATGGACCTGTGTGTATGTAGAGTGCTCTCGAGTCACTGGGAGACCCCAGCAAGGGGCTGTCAAGGCAAGTGAGAAGCAAGGTTTGCCATGGCCGTCCTCTGCAGAGCCTTCCTTGGTGGTCTCCCATTCAAGTAGTGACCCTGCTGAGCTTCCAACATCTGGCAACCCCAGCAAGGGGCTTTCAAGGTGAGGGAGAAGCAGAGGTGGTTTGCCATTGCTTTCCTTTGCAGAGCCTTCCTTGGTGGTCTCTCTTCCAGGTGCTGACCCTGCTAAGCTTCTGGGATTTTATTTCTTCATTCATTCATTCATTCATTCATTCATTCATTCATTCATTCATTCATTCATTTGCTTATTTATTTATCTATTTATGGTCATTTTAGTGTGCTGTTTGTGCAAGCACTCAAGGAAGATTACACACAGTGAGACAACATCATCACAAAAATGGGACAGTCAATAACTCACGCATGAGGATTGCACAAGTCTGGAACTACCAGAAAGAACTGGAACATAGCAAAAGTATTCAGATGACTATTAAGTGGTACAGAAATCACATAGGATTATAGAGTTGGAAGAGACCTCAAGGGCCATCCAGTCCAACCCCCTGCAATGCAGGAACAATCAAAGCACTCCTGTCAGATATCCATCCAGCCTCTCTTTCAAAAACCCCATAGAACCGGGAGACTCCACCACACTCTGAGGCAGTGAATTCCACTGTCCAACAGCCCTTATTGTCAGGAAGTTTTCCCCTAATGTTTAGGTGGAATCTCTTTTCCTTCACCTTGAACCCATCACTCCTGGTCCTAGTCTCTGGAGCAGCAGAAAACAAGCTTGCTCCCTCACCCACATGACATCCCTTCAAAGATCTCAACATGGCTATCATGTCACCTCTTAGCCTTCTCTTCACCAAACTAAACATCCCCAGCTCCCTGAGTCTCTCCTCGTAGGGCATGGATTCCAGACCTTTGACCATTTTGGTTGCCCTCCTCTGGTCCCATTCCAGCTTGTCAATATCATTCTTGAATTTCAGTGCCCAGAACTGTACACAATATTCCAGATGAGGTCTAACCAATGCAGAATAGAGAGGTACAATTACATCCCTCGATCTAGACACTAGACTCCTATTGATAATAGGATCCTACTTAGAAGACCAGCAGTGGTGTAGGAGGTTAAGAGCTCGTGTATCTAATCTGGAGGAACCGGGTTTGATTCCCCGCCCTGCCGCCTGAGCTGTGGAGGCTTATCTGGGGAATTCAGATTAGACTGTACGCTCCCACACATGCCAGCTGGGTGACCTGGGGCTAGTCACAGCTTCTCGGAGCTCTCTTAGCCCCACCTACCTCACAGGGTGTTTGTTGTGAGGGGGGAAGGGCAAGGAGATTGTCAGCCCCTTTGAGTCTCCTACAGGAGAGAAAGGGGGGATATAAATCCAAACTCTTCTTCTTCTTCTTCTTCTTCTTCTTCTTCTTCTTCTTCTTCTTCTTCTTCTTCTTCTTCTTCTTCTTCTTCTTCTTCTAGAACAGGCCGTATACAGCAATATAGGCCATGTCCTTAGACATTTATCTGAGTAAGTTTGTGAGCCAAGATCAGGCTATATTGTGCCATCTTCTTCCCTCCCTGCAGCCAGAGTTGTGTAGTGGTTAAGGGCAGAGGACACCGATATAAAGAACCGGGTTTGATTCCCCACTTTTCCACATGAGAGGCAGAATCTACTTTGGCAAGCCAGGTTTGTGTCCCTGCTCCTCCACATGAAGCTTACTGGGTCACCTTGGGCTAGTCACAGTCCTCTCCGAACGCTCTCAGCCCCACCAACCTCACAAAGTGTCTGTTGTGGGTCAGGAACAGGAAGGAGTGTGTAAGCTGCTTTGAGACTCCTTATGGTCGAGAAAAGCAGGGTGTAAATCCAAACTTGTTTTCTTCCTCCACATGAAGTCTGCTGGGTGACCTTGGGCTAGTCACAGTTCTCTCTGCACTCTCTCAGCCCCACCCAGCTCACAAAGTGTCTGTTGTGGGGAAGGGAAGGGAAAGTGATTGTAAGATGCTTTGACATTCCTTATGTTTGAGGAAAGCAGGGTATAAAAACCAACTCTTCAATAAGTTTAAGACAGGGGTGTGTGGGGGTGTGTGGGGGTGTGTGTGTGTGTGTGTGTGTGTGTGTGTGTGTGTGTGTGTGTGTGTGTGTGTGTGTGTGTGTGAGTGAGTGAGTGAGTGAGAGAGAGAGAGGGGGGGAGAGAGAGAGGGGGGGGATGGTATCTGCCTTCTCCTGATAGCAAATGAGGAAGTGGAAGATAGTATTAAGAATGGCATCTGGGGCAAGGAATATTACTTCTGCTGGGGATAATACTTTATTTTTATCCTTTAATATATTTGAATCTATGATATATTAATAGACTTCCTTTCTGATAATAAATGAGTGTAGAAGCCAACTCTCACGGAACTGACTTCCTGACTTTAAATACCTATTACCTACTCAATAAAGACTACTAATCCTACATCTAGAATCCACTTATTAATTATTAATCCAGAACCTTACAGTGCGTAAGAAGCTGCAGGTCAACAGCGTTCTCAAGATCCCTTTGCCATAGAATCATAGAGCTGGAAGAGACCCCAAGGGCCATCCAGTCCAACCCCCTGCAATGCAGGAACACACAATTGAAGCACTCCTGACAGATGGTCATCCAGCCTCTCTTTAAAAACCTCGAAAGAAGGAGACTCCACCACACTCCGAGGCAGCGCATTCCACTGTCCAACAGCCCTGACAGTCAGGAAGTTTTCCCTGATGTTTAGGTGGAATCTCTTTTCCTGCACCTTGAACCCATCACTCCTGGTCCTAGTCTCTGGAGCAGCAGAAAACAAGCTTGCTCCCTCACCAACACGACATCCCTGCAGATATCTAAACAGGGCTATCAAATCACCTCTTAACCTTCTCTTCACCAAACTAAACATCCCCAGCTCCCTAACGCTCTCTTCATAGGGCGTGGATTCCAGACCATTGATCATTTTGGTTGCCCTCCTCTGGACCCGTTCCAGCTGGTCCATATCCTTCTTGAATTGCGGTGCCCAGAACTGTAGAGAATATTCCAGGTGAGATGGCTCAAGGCATTCCGGGATATGAGATTTCCTGCTCATCCAGCTCTCCACCCACCCCACCCCCACCCCCAGCATCTCCTGCAGCCTTGCTTGGGGCCCTGAGGTCACTCTCGTTGGAAGCCGTCTCCAGGCAACCCAAAATAACTTCCTTCCCACTGCCCAAAGAATCTGCAGGCCGCTCGCACAGGTGAGATCAGGCCCATGTGGGAGGCAACGAAACAGGTGTTCTCTCATTCTCCCTCTCTTTGTGTTTAGAAAGCTGACAGACTTTTCACACTGATGAAAATGTTATATTTTTTTTGTAGTTAACGGGTGGAGAGGCGACCGCCACCTCATTGATCAAGTCCGCGCCGATCCACCCTGCAGATTTGAACCCATGTTAAATGCTAGATTCCCGTCCAGTAGCGCCACAGAGACCCACAAGATTTTCGGGTTTCAAGTTGAGAGTCGACGCTCCCTCCGTTGGGTATGCTGGGTATTTGACAACGGGAGTTTGGAATTTCGGAAGCTCATACCCCGAAAATCTTATTGGTTTCTAAGGCGCGACTGGATTCGAATCTCGATTACCTATTACAGACCAACCTTCCGGAACAATTTGAAATGGATGTCCACTGTCGTGCCAGGGAGGGGGCGATTCCTTGAAAAGGGGGCTGATGTGAACCAAGCCCTGCTGCCAAAAACACCCCTGTCACACCACCCCTTAGAGTCCCCCTACCCAAAGTTGTTCTTGTCTGTCACAGTAGTTAGCTGTTGAGATTGATTGCCTGTCGTTTCAGTTTTTCCATGTGGCTGCTAGACCAAAAGCCCCGGGAGATGTCTTTTTATTAAGCTACAAGTCTGCAAAGCAAGGTTTTGGCTGGGGGTGTGTGGGGTGTGTGTGTGTGTGTGTGTGTGTGTGTGAGAGAGAGAGAGAGAGAGAGAGAGGGGGGGGGGTGGGGAAGTACATTTTCCATCAGAATAAGTTGGTGTGATTTTATCTGATTCGGACGGCTCCGCAGCTGTTAAGAAACACTGAGTGGCACCGGGCATGCAGAGACATCATTGAGGAAAACAGAAATGCCACCGGGTCGCGATTGATTCATGGTAGCGCCAGGACTGTGGGATTTTTCAAGGCAAGAGGGATTCGGGAGGGTTTGCCATTGCCTGCCTCAGTAGATCAGCCCTGCTCTTCCTTGGGAATCTGCCCTCCAAGTCCTAACGAGGCCACCCTTGTTAGCGTCCCAGATCTGGCCAGATTGAACTAGCTGGGTCAGGGCATAACAATTGTGTGTGTCAGTGAGTCACAGCTCACTTATTGCACACCCAGTAGAAGGAAGCAGAGATGGTTTACTGTTGCCCTCTACTGCATAGCTATCCTGGTCTTCCTTCGGGATCTCATCTAAGTACTAACCGGGGCCAACCATGCTTAGTTTCCAATCTCTGATAAGCCTGAGCTGAGATGGGTTATTCAGGCTGCGAGACACCACCACATCAGTAAGGAAATCTCTTTTATTTCCTTCCTTCCTTAAGAACATAAGAACATAAGAATTAGCCTGCTGGATCAGACCAGACTCCATCTAGTCCAGCTCTCTGCTACTCGCAGTGGCCCACCAGGTGCCTTTGGGAGCTCATGTGCAGGATGTGAAAGCAATGGCCTTCTGCTGCTGCTGCTGCTCCTGAGCACCTGGTCTGCTAAGGCATTTGCAATCTGAGATCAAGGAGGATCAAGATGGGTAGCAAGAGATTGACTTCTCCTCCACAAATCTGTCCAAGCCCTTTTAAAGCTATCCAGGTGAGTGGCCATCATCACCTCCTGTGGCAGCATATTCCAAACACCAACCACATGTTGCGTGAAGAAGTGTTTCCTTTTATTAGTCCTAATTCTTCCCCCCAGCATTTTCCTTCTTTCTTTCTTTCTTTCTTTCTTTCTTTCTTTCTTTCTTTCTTTCTTTCTTTCTTTCTTTCTTTCTTTCTTTCTTTCTTTCTTTCTTTCTTTCTTTCTTTCTTTCTTTCTTTCTTTCTTCCTTCCTTCCTTCCTTCCTTCCTTCCTTCTCTCTAGATCAGTGGCTCTCAACTTGGGGGTCGGGAACCCTTTGGGGGTCGAACGACCCTTTCTCAGGGGTCGCCTAAGACTCTCTGCATCAGTGTTCTCCATCTGTAAAATGGATAAATGTTAGGGTTGGGGGTCACCACAACATGAGGAACTGTATTAAAGGGACGCGGCATTAGGACAGTTGAGAACCGTGCTCAGGTGCTCAGGAGCAGCAGCAGCAGAAGGCCGTCGCTTTCACATCCTGCACGTGAGCTCCCAAAGGCACCTGGTGGGCCACTGCGAGTAGCAGAGTGCTGGACTAGATGGACTCTGGTCTGATCCAGCAGGCTAGTTCTTATGTTCTTATGTTCTTAACCACTGCTCTAGATCTCCCTTCCTTTCTTACTAGATTGCTTTCCTGCTGTTTCTCTCACTCATGTTCTTTCTTTCTTTCTTTCTTTCTTTCTTTCTTTCTTTCTTTCCCTCCCTCCCTCCCTCCCTCCCTCCCTCCCTCCCTCCCCCCTCCATGATGGTCAAAGCTCCGTTAAGATGCTGTATATTGTGTTCTGCATTCTAGCTCCTGTGCCCCATTTCTAGGGAAGGAATTGCAATAGCAGCATCCTGATATTCAAAACAGTTGAAGTGGTGGTTGTGATAGCTTCCAGCCATGGTGGTATAAGGGTCAAATGAGAGACCCACACTCAGATCCTTACTCAGAGCCTTGAAGGTGGTCTCTGGGCAATTGCTCAGATGTCCCCTTCACAGGGTTGTTGTTAGGATAAAGTAGGAAGGGAAACCGTGCATGCAGTCCTGAGTTCATTGTTATGACCAAATCGCCAATTCTCGCCCCCCACCCCACCCCCCAAGTTTTTCTGAGAGAATTGCAAATAAGGTTGCTAACTTTGACTTAAGTTCTGGTCGCCGCATCTCAAAAAGGATATTGAGGAGATAGAAAAAGTGCAGAGAAGGGCAACGAGGATGATTGAGGGACTGGAGCACCTTCCCTATGAGGAGAGGCTGCAGCGTTTGGGACTCTTTAGCTTGGAGAGGAGGCGGCTGAGGGGGGATAGGATTGAAGTCTATAAAATTAGGCATGGGGTAGAAAATGTGGACAGAGAGAAATTTCTCTCTCTTTCTCACAATACTAGACCCAGGGGGCATTCATTGAAAATGCTGGGGGGAAGAATTAGGACTAATAAAAGGAAACACTTCTTCACGCAACGTGTGATGGGTGTTTGGAATATGCTGCCACAGGAGGTGGTGATGGCCACTCACCTGGATAGCTTTAAAAGGGGCTTGGACAGATTGATGGAGGAGAAGTCGATCTATGGCTACCAATCTTGATCCTCCTTGATCTCAGATTGCAAATGCCTTAGCAGACCAGGTGCTCGGGAGCAGCAGCAGCAGCAGAAGGCCATTGCTTTCACCTCCTGCCTGTGAGCTCCCAAAGGCACCTGGTGGGCCACTGCGAGTAGCAGAGAGCTGGACTAGATGGACTCTGGTCTGATCCAGCTGGCTTGTTCTTATGTTCTTATGACTTGGATTATTCCTGGAAATTTGGGAGAGAGGATGCCTGTGGGCAGGGCCGGGGCAAGGGGGGACTGTGCCCGGGGCCCACGTGCGTCTACCATTGCCACTGCGAGCTCACGCCTGGCACAGTTGTTTAGTGTAATCCGGACACTTGCGACCTTGAATACAGGTCCCAAATCTCAGGGATCGGCAATTGGCTGTGAGGCTTTTGCGAGCTTTTTCGCAGGTAAAATCTCGCCTCTTTGCCGCAACCTCTTCCTGCCACATTTAATACAGTCAATGAACTAGAGGCCCTTTGCCCCCCTTCTGGTCCTTGTTTAGACCAATTCGGACTGCTTGACCACACTGATGTCGACAGGATTCTGGCTGATACTCGATCTAGGTGTCAAACTCTGTGCATGCATCTGTGCATGTATTTTTATCTGTAATTTCTGGAATTGCTGCTATAATGTATTTTAATGAATTTTAATGTTTTATCGTTATACTGTATTTATGAGACCTTATATTATATTTGTTTTATGTCTCATTGTACACCGCCCAGAGCCCTTTGGGGGTTGGGCAGTCTATTAAGTCGAATGAATGAATGAATGAATGAATGAATGAATGAATGAATGAATGAATGAATGAATGAATGAATGAATGAATGACAACAACAACAACAACAACAACAACAACAACAACAAATCACGCCCCTCCAGATGTTATGGACTACAGTTCCCATCATCCCCTGCCAGCATCATGATACCAGCATCAAGGTACGCTGCTGGTATTATTAGATCTTAGATCTTACCACAGCATTTGACATAAGTAGACCATGAACTTCTGGTCCACCGCCTCACTGACGCTGGAGTCAGAGGAACAGCTTTACACTGGATGACCTCTTTCCTCCAGGGCCAGGGGGTAGGGCAAGGTATAGCAGTGGCGGAGCACCAAGGGGAAAGGGGGTGCGTCGTGCACCGGGCACACGCCTGGGGGTGGAAAATCGCCCCCGGGCCCTCCTCCTTTTCCCTGCACCCCCTGCAGCTCCCCCGTGGCACCCCCCCCCCCCGCGGCACACACACACACTGCCCCCCTTCCCACACTTACCTATGTTCCTTTTCTTTTTTTAATACTTTTCGAGGCTGAAAAAAGCGGCCTATTTACAGTTCAGGCTAAAAACTGCCTGAGGAACTACAGTTCCCAGGAGAACTTGGGGCTTACAAGGTCTCCTGGGAAGTATAGTTCGTCAGGCAGTTTTTTCCCTGAACTGTGAAGAGGCCGCTTTTTTCAGCCTCAAAAAGTACTAGAAATAGAAAAGGAGTGTAGGTAAGTGTGGGAAGGGGGCGGGGGAGTGCCGCGGGGGGGGTGCTGCGAGGGGCCATGGGGTGGGGCGGAAAAAACACACTGCGTACCGGGCACAGTTTGGCCCAGCTACGCCTCTGGGGGGACAGACAGACAGACAGACAGACAGACAGACAGACAGACAGACAGACAGACAGACAGACAGACAGACAGACTTTCAGAAACAATATAATGTTACGAAGGGAATGGAATGAAACCTTCTCGTAAATTTCCAAACAATCCTTTTCAAAAAAGGCTACAAAAAAAATCTTAAGGTTCTTTTATGCACCGCTGTATATAAACCGCTCTGCTATAAACCAAAAATACATCAAGATTTTGTCACTAGAGGAGTTTGCTATTGTGACAACAGTCCTAAAAGAAAAAGATAAAGACAAGAGGAATTATCAGGGTAGAGATTCTGACCTGATGTTCTGCTCTGGTCTCCATATTTTCTATGAGAGATAACAGGTATGACCGGACCATTAGCCATACAGGTGCGTGCTTGGATTGCTAACCTTTGAGCAACCTACCCCGCTTTCATGATGGCTGATTCCCATCTGCAGGTTGGCGTCCCTACTTGAAACAGACCCTCAGGGGGCAATTCCAACCTACGGAGCATCCCGTTTTCAATTAAGGGACGAGGTGCTCCCCAGCCGGGCTCTTTATAGCTCTCCATATCCCCCAGTTCATGAGCACCGTGACTCAGTCATTGAGAATTATCACGGCAATTAATCAGGACATGTTTGCATGGCTAATGAGGCAATTTGCAAAAAGCTGTTTGTTCAACAAGGGAGGAAATTCTGATGTGTGAAAGCACCTTTTTCTGCCTTCTCTCTGTCTCCACACCCCGCAAGGAACTCCCCAGAGCAATAAGGAAGGTGCTCAGAGCAACTGTGCAAAGAGAAATATTAGAAACTTTCTTTGGGCTCTCTGACCCATATCTTGTAAACTGGATTTCTGCTCTCCTACACATGAGACCATGGGCCAGCCTGTCAAGAGATTGCATCTAAGTTGTTGAAGGTTTTCACAGCCGGAATCACTGGGGTGTTGTGTGGTTTCCAGGCTATATGGCCATGTTCTAGCAGCATTTTCTCCTGATGTTTCGCCTGCATCTGTGGCTGGCATCGTCAGAGAGATCCTTTGAAGATGCCAGCCACAGATGCAGGTGAAACCTCAGGAGAAAAATGTATCTAAGTTGATGAAGATGCATTCCTAGCTCAATGTAATTGCTGCAAGATAGATAGATGCACAGAGGTGTGTCGCTGTGTGTGTAGCACACTTCCCTCTGTGATACACCTCTGAAGATGCCAGCCACAGATGCAGGCGAAACGTTAGGAACAAGATCTACCAGACCACGGCCACGCAGCCCAGAAAGCCCACCACAACCAGTTGAGTCCAGCCGTGAAAGCCTTCGACAATACAGTATGGAAGGACATGTAGCAATGTCACATGAATATCTGGACACTTTTGAAATTAGGCCATGCCTGATATTAAAACAAATTTATTGATCTTTAGACTTCATTATCCTTGGGAATCACTTAACAGTGATTCCAGAGTATAAATACCTCATCAAAGTTTGCTAGCACACCAGTTTGCAGAGTTGCCAACTCAACACTGGAAAATATCTGAGAATTTTGGGAATGGAGTTTGAAAAGGGGAAGGTTTGTAGAAAAGAGAGCCCAGGTTTTAATGCCATAGAATTCACTCTCCATAGCAACCATTTTCTCTAGGGGAACTGTTCTCCATAGTCTGGAGATCAATAGTAATTCCTGGAAGTTGGCAACCATGTTTACACAGCAGTTACATGCCTACAGATAATGAATGAACCGCTGGCTAAACCGGTCTAGTCTGAAGAGAAACAGTTCCATTTTCCCCCCCTCTCCTGCTGCAAGCACCGAGTTTCATTAAACTCTTGCAAATCTCCAAGGAAGCAGAGAGATCTGTGCTCCTTCCTCCAAACCGTGCCCAGAATATCTTATGCAGGCATTACGGGAGCAAACACGGGAGGCCGAACATCTGGTGACTTCAAGCTACGTAAGCCTTAATTCAAAAAACCGGGAGGGGAAGGACGCGCCGAATCTGATTGCTTCATTTAGAGTGCCGTGGGATTTATGCAGTGCAGACCATTTATCTGATGATGGGAAGATAGATGTGACTCGGCTATTTTTGTACCGACCGACTCAGAGCGCATGAGTCAGCGTTTACCTATCTCAGATGAAGACTGAGGGACCCGGGTTGAAAAAAGGGGGCTTCTACAAGTAAGCTAAAGAAGAAAGTCAAACAGAGAACAGGAAGAGCTTGATTCTTAGAGACCAATAAGATGTGTTTGGGGTATGTGCTTTGTCAAACACCAGAAGATCCCATCACTAGAAGACTCAAGTGGTGGGATCCAACAATTTTAGTAACAGGTTCCCCTGGTGGTGGGATTCAAACTGTGGCGTAGTGCCAATGGGGCTGGGCGGGGCACGACAGGGGCGTGGCCGGGCATTCCGGGGGTGGGGCATTCCTGGGCGGGGCTGTGGCAAGGACGCAGCCACTGCACTGGTCCTTGGGCAGGAAACGAATGCACGCAGGCGCAGGCTGCCACGCACGCCGGTGCACCTCCTGCTAGACTGCTTCAAGTTCTGCACGCTACTGCTGA